>NC_092243.1:22999382-23114382 GCF_036320965.1 Panulirus ornatus | reverse complement strand
GAGCTGGGCCTAATGGAGAGTGTGAGCTTGACCTAAAGTTTATGGTCAAATGGGCAAGAAGGCAATTGTGGAATGGGTTTGGAGACGATGATGGGCAAATACTGAAGGCAATAGTGAGATGGGTTGAAGGTGAGTGTGGTATGCGACTGAAAGCGAACGTCTGCTGGGATAGGAGTAGGAGGAGGGTTTTAATAAAGTCGGTCGTGTTTTTGGGCCTGAATCCGAGGGTGAGAGAGGCTAGTATTTGAGGGTTGGATGGGAAAGAAGGCATGGATGAGATGGTGTGAATATGAAGGTTCGAATAACCTGAAGAAGACGGGATGGTGCGAATGAGAGGTTTGGGCGGTTTTAGAAGGTGAATTTGGGTTGGAAGTGATGGGAATGGTGGTCTAGGAGTAAAAGCGAGAATAGCCAGGGACAGATATCGAAGGGTGGCTGGTCTCAATATGCGAGTGGAATGAGCCTTAAGGCGAGGAAAGATGAGCTTCTAGGCGAGGTGAGATGGGCCAGAAAGCAATGTTGGGATGGGCTTGAATGCGAGGATGGTATAGAATTGAAAAAGATGAATCAGCAGGGTATGAAGGAGAGGTTGGGCCTGACCAGAAGATGAAGATGAGAAGGGAATGAAGACTAGGTTAGGCTAGGACTGAAAATGATAGTGGGCTGGGCTAGAAGACGAAAGGACGACAGGTCTGAAGGTGTGGATGGGAGAGGCCTGAAGGCGAGGGTGACATGGTCTTGTAGGTAAGTATGGATAGGCAAGAAGGTAAGGGTTTAATTCCTTTGAATGCGAGGGTGTGATGTGCCTGAAGTGGAAGGTAAGCGGTACCAGAAGGCGAAGTTAGGTGGGGCTAGAAGGCGATGGTGTGCTGGTATTTAAGGCAATGTTTAGCTAGTCCTAAAAGCAAAAGTTGGATCGGCGAAAGGACCTTGTTCAGCTGAGGTGGAAGTTGGAAGGTTTTGAGGGCGAAGGTGGGATGAGTCTAAAGATGTAGGTCGGCTGCGCCTGAAGGAGTGGTTGGAATGAGCCAGAAGGGGGGGAAGAGAGAGAGAGAGAGAGAGAGAGAGAGAGAGAGAGAGAGAGAGAGATGAGAGGAGAGAGAGAGAGAGAGAGAGAGGAGAGAGAGAGAGAGAGAGAGAGAGAGAGAGAGAGAGAGAGAGAGAGAAAGATAATGATCTATTTTTAGTGTGGGCTAAAAGGCAAAGGTGAGATGGGATTGAAGGCGATGGAGAGCAGGACAAAAAAGGCGACGTTGAGCTGGACATGAAGGTGAGGCTAGGATGGTTCAGAAAGCGAGTGTGAGTTGGAGCTAAAGGCAAGGGTGGAATGGGACTGAAGGTGATGGTGCCCCCATCTAACCGATGTGGTCTGCTTTTCTTGACGGCGAGAATGGAATGGGCCTGAGAAAGTGGTTACTTCGGCCAAAAAATGAGCGTGGGCTCAGGAAAAAAGTGAAGATTGACTTGGCCTGAAGGGTAGGGTGGGATGGGCCTGAAGGCGAGGTTCAGCTACCTTTGAGGGCATTAGTAGGATACACCTGACGTAATGCTGGGATATGCCTGGAGAAGAGTGTGGGCTTGGCCAAAAGGCCTCAATGGTCTGTGTCAGAAGTCGAAAATGGAATGTGTCTGTAGACGAGGATAAGCTGGGCCTGAGGGCGAATGTAAGCTTGACATGAGGGCTAAGGAGGGATGGGCCTGAAGGCGAAGGTGGGATGGGCGTAAAGACGAGAGTGGGTAGAGGCTGTAGACGAGATTGAGGAAGGTTTAGGCCAGAATGCGATGGTAAGATGTCCCTAAAGAGGAGTGTAGTCTGGAAAAGAAGGCGATGACAGGTTCGGTTGGACGGGGAAGGTGGGTTGTGCTTGTAGACGAGGAGGAGCTGGGCCTAAAGGAGAGTGTGAGCTTGACCTAAAGTTTATGGTCAAATGGGCAAGAAGGCAATTGTGGAATGGGTTTGGAGATGATGATGGGCAAATACTGAAGGCAATAGTGAGATGGGTTGTAGGTGAGTGTGGTATGCAACTGAAAGCGAACGTCTGCTGGGATAGGAGTAGGAGGAGGGTTTTAATAAAGTCGGTCGTGTGTTTGGGCCTGAATCCGAGGGTGAGAGAGGCTAGTATTTGAGGGTTGGATGGGAAAGAAGGCATGGATGAGATGGTGTGAATATGAAGGTTCGACTAACCTGAAGAAGACGGGATGTTTCGAATGAGAGGTTTGGGCCGTTTTAGAAGGTGAATTTGGGTTGGAAGTGATGGGAATGGTGGTCTAGGAGTAAAAGCGAGAATAGCCAGGGACAGATTTCGAAAGGTGGCGGGTCTCAATATGCGAGAGGTGTGAGCCTTAAGGCGAGGAAAGATGAGCTTCTAGGCGAGGTGAGATGGGCCAGAAAGCAAGGTTGGGATAGGCTTGAATGCGAGGATGGTATAGAATTGAAAAAGATGAATGAGCAGGGTATGAAGGAGAGGTTGGGCCCGACCAGAAGATGAAGATGAGAAGGGAATGAAGACTAGGTTGGGCTAGGACTGAAAATGAGAGTGGGCTGGGCTAGAAGACGAGAAGGGGATAGGTCTGAAGCTGTGGATGGGAGAGGCCTGAAGGCGAGGGTGATATGGTCTTGTAGGTAAGTATGGATAGGCAAGAAGATAAGGGTTTAATTCCTTTGAATGCGAGGGTGTGATGTGCCTGAAGTGGTAGGTAAGCGGTACCAGAAGGCGAAGTTAGGTGGGGCTAGAAGGCGATGGTGTGTTGGTATTTAAGGCAATGTTTAGCTAGTCCTAAAAGCAAAAGTTGGATCGTCGAAAGGACCTTGTTCAGCTGAGGTGGAAGTTGGAAGGTTTTGAGGGCGAAGGTGGGATGAGTCTAAAGATGTAGGTCGGCTGCGACTGAGGGAGTGGTTGGAATGGTCCAGAAGGGGGGAGAGAGAGAGAGAGAGAGAGAGAGAGAGAGAGAGAGAGAGAGAGAGAGAGAGAGAGATAATGATCTAGTTTTTGTATGGGCTAAAAGGCAAAGGTGAGATGGGATTGAAGGCGATGGAGAGCTAGACAAAAAAGGCGACGTTGAGCTGGACATGAAGGTGAGGCTAGGATGGTTCAGAAAGCGAGTGTGAGTTGGAGCTGAAGGCAAGGGTGGAATGGGACTGAAGGTGATGGTGCCCCCATCTAACCGATGTGGTCTGCTTTTCTTGACGGCGAGAATGGAATGGGCCTGAGAAAGTGGTTACTTCGGCCAAAAAATGAGCGTGGGCTCAGGAAAAAAAAGTGAAGATTGACTTGGCCTGAAGGGTAGGGTGGGATGGGCCTGAAGGCGAGGTTCAACTACCTTTGAGGGCATTAGTAGGATACACCTGACGTAATGCTGGGATATGCCTGGAAAAGAGTGTGGGCTTGCTTGCTTGGCCAAAAGGCCTCAATGGTCTGTGTCAGAAGTCGAAAATGGAATGTGTCTGTAGACGAGGATAAGCTGGGCCTGATGGCGAATGTAAGCTTGACATGAAGGCTAAGGAGGGATGGGCCTGAAGGCGAAGGTGGGATGGGCGTAAAGACGAGAGTGGGTAGAGCCTGTAGACGAGATTGAGGAAGGTTTAGGCCAGAATGCGATGGTAAGATGTCCCTAAAGAGGAGTGTAGTCTGGAAAAGAAGGCGAGGACAGGTTCGGTTGGACGGGGAAGGTGGGTTGTGCTTGTAGACGAGGAGGAGCTGGGCCTAAAGGAGAGTGTGAGCTTGACCTAAAGTTTATGGTCTAATGGGCAAGAAGGCAATTGTGGAATGGGTTTGGAGATGATGATGGGCAAATACTGAAGGCAATGGTGAGATGGGTTGTAGGTGAGTGTGGTATGCAACTGAAAGCGAACGTCTGCTGGGATAGGAGTAGGAGGAGGGTTTTAATAAAGTCGGTTCTGTGTTTGGGCCTGAATCCGAGGGTGAGAGAGGCTAGTATTTGAGGGTTGGATGGGAAAGAAGGCATGGATGAGATGGGGTGAATATGAAGGTTCGACTAACCTGAAGAAGACGGGATGCTTCGAATGAGAGGTTTGGGCCGTTTTAGAAGGTGAATTTGGGTTGGAAGTGATGGGAATGGTGGTCTAGGAGTAAAAGCGAGAATAGCCAGGGACAGATTTCGAAGTGTGGCGGGTCTCAATATGCGAGAGGAATGAGCCTTAAGGCGAGGAAAGATGAGCTTCTAGGCGAGGTGAGATGGGCCAGAAAGCAAGGTTGGGATAGGCTTGAATGCGAGGATGGTATAGAATTGAAAAAGATGAATCAGCAGGGTATGAAGGAGAGGTTGGGCCCGACCAGAAGATGAAGATGAGAAGGGAATGAAGACTAGGTTGGGCTAGGACTGAAAATGAGAGTGGGCTGGGCTAGAAGACGAAAGGGGGATAGGTCTGAAGCTGTGGATGGGAGAGGCCTGAAGGCGAGGGTGATATGTTCTTGTAGGTAAGTATGGATAGGCAAGAAGATAAGGGTTTAATTCCTTTGAATGCGAGGGTGTGATGTGCCTGAAGTGGAAGGTAAGCGGTACCAGAAGGCGAAGTTAGGTGGGGCTAGAAGGCGATGGTGTGTTGGTATTTAAGGCAATGTTTAGCTAGTCCTAAAAGCAAAAGTTGGATCGTCGAAAGGACCTTGTTCAGCTGAGGTGGAAGTTGGAAGGTTTTGAGGGCGAAGGTGGGATGAGTCTAAAGATGTAGGTCGGCTGCGACTGAGGGAGTGGTTGGAATGGTCCAGAAGGGGGGAAGAGAGAGAGAGAGAGAGAGAGAGAGAGAGAGAGAGAGAGAGAGAGAGAGAGAGAGAGAGAGAGAGATAATGATCTAGTTTTTGTATGGGCTAAAAGGCAAAGGTGAGATGGGATTGAAGGCGATGGAGAGCTAAACAAAAAAGGCGACGTTGAGCTGGACATGAAGGTGAGGCTAGGATGGTTCAGAAAGCGAGTGTGAGTTGGAGCTGAAGGCAAGGGTGGAATGGGCCTGAAGTTGATGGTGCCCCAATCTAAACGATATGGTCTGCTTTTCTTGACGGCGAGAATGGAATGGGCCTGAGAAAGTGGTTAATTCGGCCAAAAAATGAGGTTTGGCTCAGGAAAAAAGTGAAGATTGACTTGGCCTGAAGGGTAGGGTGGGATGGGCCTGAAGGCGAGGTTCAGCTACCTTTGAGGGCATTAGTAGGATAGACCTGACGTAATGCTGGGATATGCCTGGACAGGAGTGTGGGCTGGGCCAAAAGGCCTCAATGGTCTGTGTCAGAAGTCGAAAATGCAATGGGTCTGTAGACGAGGATAAGCTGTGCCTGAAGGCGAATGTAAGCTTGACATGAAGGCGAAGGAGGGATGGGCCTGAAGGCGAAGGTGGGATGGGCGTGAAGACGAGAGTGGGTAGAGCCGGAAGACGAGATTGAGGAAGGTTGGGGCCAGAATGCGATGGTAAGATGTCCCTAAAGAGGAGTGTAGTCTGGACAAGAAGGCGAGGACAGGTTCGGTTGGACGGGGAAGGTGGGTTGTGCTTGTAGACGAGGATGAGCTGGGCCTAAAGGAGAGTGTGAGCTTGACCTAAAGTTTATTGTCAAATGGTCAAGAAGGCAATTGTGGAATGGGTTTGGGGACGATGATGGCCAAATACTGAAGGCAATGGTGAGATGGGTGAATGTGAGTGTGGTATGCGACTGAAAGCGCACGTGTTCTGAGATTGGAGTAGGAGTGTTTTAATAAAGTCGTTCGTGGGATGGGCCTGAATCCGAGGGTGAGATAGGCTAGTATTTGAGGGTTGGATGGGAAAGAAGGCATGGATGAGATGGGATGAATATGAAGGTTCGACTAACCTGAAGAAGACGGGCTGGTTCGAATGAGAGGTTTGGGCGGTTTTAGAAGGTGAATTTGGGTTGGAAGTGATGGGAATGGTGGTCTAGGAGTAAAAGCGAGAATCGGCAGAGACAGAGATCGAAGGGGGGCGGGTCTCAATATGCGAGTGGAATGAGCCTGAAGGCGAGGTAAGATGAGCTTCTAGGCGAGGTGGGATGGGCCAGAAAACAATGTTGGGATGGGCTTGAAGGCGAGGATGTTATAGAATTGAAAAAGATGGATGAGCAGGGTATGAAGGAGAGGTTGGGCCCGACCAGAAGATGAAGATGAGAAGGGAATGAAGACTAGGTTGGGCTAGGACTGAAAATGAGAGTGGGCTGGGCTAGAAGACGAAAGGGGGGGACAGGTCTGAAGGTGTGGATGGGAGATGCCTGAAGGCGAGGGTGATATGGTCTTATAGGTAAGTGTGGATAGGCAAGAAGATAATGGTTTAATTCCTTTGAATGCGAGGGTGTGATGTGCCTGAATTCGAAGGTGAGCGGTACCAGAAGTTGAAGTTAGGTGGGGCTAGAAGGCGATGGTGTGCTGGTATTTAAGGCAATATTTAGCTAGTCCTAAAAGCAAAAGTGGGATCGGCCAAAAGATCTTGTTGAGCTGAGGTGGAAGTTGGAAGGGTTTGAGGGCGAAGGTGGGATGAATCTAAAGATGTAGATCGGCTGTGCCTGAAGAAGTGGTTGGAATTGGCCAGAAGGGGGTAGAGAGAGAGAGAGAGAGAGAGAGAGAGAGAGAGAGAGAGAGAGAGAGAGAGAGAGAGAGAGAGAGAGACAGAGTGAGAGAGACAGAGAGAGAGAGACAGAGAGAGAGACAGAGAGATAGAGAGAGAGAGAGAGAGAGAGAGAGAGAGAGAGAGAGAGAGAGAGAGAGAGAGAGAGAGAGAGAGAGATAATGTTCTAGTTTTTGTATGGGCTAAAAGGCAAAGGTGAGATGGGCTTGAAGGCGATGGAGAGCTAGACAAAAAAGGCGACGGTGAGCTGGCCATGAAGGTGAGCCTAGGAGGGTTCAGAAAGAGAGTGTGAGTTGGAGCTGAAGGCAAGAGTGGAATGGGCCTGAAGGTGATGGTGGGCCCATCTAACCGATAGGGTCTCCTTTCTTGCCGGCGAGAATGGAATGGGCCTGAGAAAGTGGTTACTTCGGCCTAAAAATGAGGGTTGGCTCAGGAAAAAAGTGAAGATTGACTTGGCCTGAAGGCTAGGGTGTGATGGGCCTGCCTGGAGAGGAGTGTGGGCTGGGACAAAAGGCCTCAATGGTCTGTGTCAGAAGTCGATAATTAAATGGGTCTGTAGACGAGGATGAGCTGGGCTTGAGGGCGATGTAAGCTTTTCATGAAGGCTAAGGAGGGATGGGCCTGAAGGCGAAGGTGGGATGGGCGTGAAGACGAGATTGGGTAGATCCTGAAGACGAGATGGAGGAATGTTTGGGCCAGAAGGCGATGGTGAGATGTCCCTCAAGAGGAGTGTAGTCAGAAAAAGAAGGCGAGGACAGGTTCGGTTGGACGGGGAAGGTGGGTTGTGCTTGTAGACGAGGATGTGCTGGGCGTAAAGGAGAGTGTGAGCTTGACCTAATGTTTATGGTCAAATAGGCAAGAAGGTAATTGTGGAATGGGTTTGGAGACGATGATGGCCAAATACTGAAGGCAATGGTGAGACGGGTTGAAGGTGAGTGTGGTATGCGACTGAAAGCAAACGTGTGCTGAGATAGGAGTAGGAGCAGGGTTTTAATAAAGTCGTTCTTAGTATGGGCCTGAATCCGAAGGTGAGATAGGCTAGTATTTGAGGTTTGGATAGGAAAGAAGGCATGGATGAGATGGGATGAATATGAAGGTTCGACTAACCTGAAGAAGACGGGCTGGGTCTGAATGAGAGGTTTGGGCGGTTTTAGGTGAATTTGGGTTGGAAGTGATGGGGATGGTGGTCTAGGAGTAAAAGCGAGAATAGCCAGGGACAGAGATCGAAGGGTGGTGAGTCTCAATATGCGAGTGGAATGAGCCTGAAGGCGAGGTAAGATGAGCTTCTAGGCGAGGTGGGATGGTACAAGAATTCAAGGTTGGGATGGGCTTAAAGGCGAGGATGGTATAGAATTGAAAAAGATGGATGAGCAGGGTATGAAGGAGAGGTTGGGCCCGACCAGAAGATGAAGGTGAGAAGGGAATGAAGACTAGTTTGGGCTAGGACTGAAAATGAGAGTGGGCTGGGCTGGAAGACGAAAGGGGGGACAGGTCTGAAGGTGTGGATGGGAGAAGCCTGAAGGGGAGGGTGATATGGTCTTGTAGGTAAGTGTGGATAGGCAAGAAGGTAAGGGTTTAATTCCTTTGAATGCGAGTGTGTGATGTTCCTGAAGTCGAAGATAAGCGGTACCAGAAGGTGAAGATAGGTGGGGCTAGAAGGCGATGGTGTGCTGGTATTTAAGGCAATGTTTAGCTAGTCCTAAAAGAAAAAGTGGTATCGGCCAAAAGACCTTGTTGAGCTGAGGTGGAAGGGGGAAGGTTTTGAGGGCGAAGGTGGGATGAGTCTAAAGATGCAGGTCGGTTGCGCCTGAAGGAGTGGGTGGAATGGGCCAGCAGGGGGGGGGGAGAGAGAGAGAGAGAGAGAGAGAGAGAGAGAGAGAGAGAGAGAGAGAGAGAGAGAGAGAGAGAGAGAGAGAGAGAGAGAGACAGAGAGAGAGACAGTGAGTGAGACACAGAGAGAGACAGAGAGAGACAGAGACAGACACTGAGACAGAGACAGAGACAGAGACAGACAGAGAGAGAGAGAGAGAGAGAGAGAGAGAGAGAGAGAGAGAGAGAGAGAGAGAGAGAGAGAGAGAGAGAGAGAGAGCTAATGATCTAGTTTTTGTATGGGCTAAAAGGCAAAGGTGAGATGGGCTTGAAGGCGAGTGAGAGCTAGACAAAAAAGGCGACGGTGAGCTAGCCATGAAGGTGAGGGTAGGATGGTCCAAAAATCGAGTGATGGTGATGGTGGTCCCATCTAACCGATACGGTCTGCTTTTCTTGACGGCGAGAATGGAATGGGCCTGTGAAAGTGGTTACTTCGGCCTAAAAATGAGGGTGGGCTCAGGAAAAATGTGAAGATTGACTTGGCCTGAAGGCTAGGGTGGGATGGGCCTGAAGGCGAGGTTCAGCCACCTTTGAAGGCATTAGTAGGATAGACCTGACGGATTGCTGGGATATGCCTGGAGAGGAGTATAGGCTGGGTCAAAAGGCCTCAATGATCTGCGTCAGAAGTCGAAAAAAGAATGGGTCTATAGACGAGGATGAGCTGGGCCTGAGGGCGAATGTAAGCTTGACATGAAGGCTAAGGAGGGATGGCCCAGAAGGCGAAGGTGGGATGGGCCTGAAGACGAGGGTGGGTAGAGCCTGAAGACGAGCTGGATTTAGGTTTGGGCCAGAAGGCGATGGTGGGATGTCCGTCAAGAAGAGTGTAGTCAGGAAAGGAAGGCGAGTACTGGTTCGGCTGGACAGGGAAGGTGTATTGTGCTTGTAGACGAGGATGAGCTGGGCCTATAGGAGAGTCTGAGCTTGACCTAAAGGTTAAGGTCAAATGGGCAAGAAGGCAACTGTGAGATGAGTTTGGAGACGATGATGGCCAATTACTGAGGGCAATGGTGAGACGGGTTGAAGGTGAGTGTGGTATGCGACTGAAAGCGAACGTGTGCTGGGATGGGAGTAGGAGGAGGGTTTTAATAAAGTCATTGGTGGGATGGGCCTGAATCTGAGGGTGTGATAGGCTAGTATTTGAGGGTTTGATGGGAAAGAAGGCATGGGTGAGATGGGATGAATATGAGGGTTCGACTGACCTGAAGAAGATGGGCTGTGTCCGAATGAGAGGTTTGGGCGGTTTTAGAAAGTGAATTTCGTTTGGAAGTGATAGGAATGGTGGTCTAGGAGTAAAACGAGAATAGCCTGGGACAGAGAGCAAAGGGGGGCGGGTCTCAAAATGCGAGTGGAATGAGCCTTAAGGCTAGGTAAGATGATCTTCTAGGCGAGGTGGGATGGGCTAGAGGGCAAGGTTGGAATGGGATTGAAGGCGAGGGTGGGATAGAATTGAAAACGATGGGCGAGTAGGGTATAAAGGAGAAGTTGGGCACGACCAGAAGATGAAGATGAGAAGGGAATGAAGACTGGTTTGGGCTAGGACTGAAAATGAGAGTGGGCTGGGTTACAAGGCGAAAGGGTGGACAGGTCTGAAGGGTGGGATGAGAGAAGCCTGTAGGCGAAGGTGATATGGTCTTGTAGGTAAGTGTGGATAGGCAAGAAGGTAAGGGTTTAATTCCTTTGAATGCGAGGGTGTGATGTGTCTGAAGTCGAAGGTAAGCGGTACCAGAAGGTGAAGTTAGGTGGGGCTAGATGGCGATGGTGTGCTGGTATTTAAGGCAAGGGTTAGCTAGTCCTAAAAGCAAAAGTGGGATCGGACAAAAGACCTAGTTGAGCTGAGATGGAAGGGGGAAGGTTTTGAGGGCGAAGGTGGGATGGGTCTAAAGATGTAGGTCGGCTGCGCCTGAAGGAGTGGGTGGAATGGGCCAGAAGGGAGAGGGAGAGAGAGAGAGAGAGAGAGAGAGAGAGAGAGAGAGAGAGAGAGAGAGAGAGAGAGAGAGAGAGAGAGATAGGGAGATAGAGATAGAGAGAGAGAGAGAGAGAGAGAGAGAGAGAGAGAGAGAGAGAGAGAGAGAGAGAGAGAGAGAATGATCTAGTTTTTGTATGGGCTAACAGGCAAAGGTGAGATGGGCTTCAAGGCGAGGGAGAGCTAGACAAATAAGGCGACGGTGAGCTGATCCTTAAGGTGAGGCTAGGATGGTGCAGAAAGCGAGTGTGAGGTGGAGCTGAAGGCGAGGGTGTATTGGGCCTTAAGGTGATGGTGGGCCCATCTAACCGATAGGGTCTGGTTTTCTTGACGGCGAGAATGGAATGGGCCTGAGAAAGTGGTTACTTCGGCCTAAAAATGAGTGTGGGCTCATTAAAAAAGTGAAGATGGACTTGGCCTGAAGGCTAGTGTAGGATGGGCCTGAAGGCGCGGTTCAGCTACCTTTGAGGGCATTAGTAGGAAAGACTTGACGGAATGCTGGGATATGCCTGGAGAGGAGTGTGGTCTGAGCCAAAAGGCCTCCATAGTCTGGGTCAGAAGTCTAAAATGGAATGGGTCTGTAGACGAGGATGAGCTGGGCCTGAGGGCGAATGTAAGCTTGACATGAATGCTAAGGAGGGATGGGCCTGAAGGCGAAGGTGGGATGGGCGTGAAGACGAGAGTGGGTAGAGCCTGAAGACGAGATGGAGGAAGGTTTGGGCCAGAAGGCGATGGTGAGATGTCCCTCAAGAGGAGTGTAGTCATGAAAAGAAAGCGAGGACAGGTTCGGTTGGACGGGGAAGGTGGGTTGTGCTTGTAGACGAGGATGAGATGGGCGTAAAGGAGAGTGTGAGCTTGACCTAAAGTTTAAGGTCAAATGGGCAAGAAGGCAATGGTGGGATGAGTTTGGAGACGATGATGGCCAAATACTGAAGGCAATGGTGAGATGGGTTGAAGGTGAGTGTGGTATGCGACTGAAAGCGAACGTGTGCGGGGATAGAAGTAGGAGGAGGGTTTTAATAAAGTCGTTCGTGGGATGGGCCTGAATCCGAGGGTGAGATAGGCTAGTATTTGAGGGTTGGATGGGAAAGAAGGCATGGATGAGATGGGATGAATATGAAGGTTCGACTGACCTGAAGAAGACGGACTGGGTCTGAATGAGAGGTTTGGGCGGTTTAGAAGGGGAATTTGGGTTGGAAGTGATAGGAATGGTGGTCTAGGAGTAAAATCGAGAATAGCCAAGGACAGAGATCGAAGGGTGGCGGGTGTCAATATGCGAGTGGAATGAGCCTGAAGGTGAGGTAAGATGAGCTTCTAGGCGAGGTGGGATGGGACAGAAAGCAAGGTTGGGATAGGCTTGAAGGCGAGGATGGGATAGAATTGAAAAAGATGGATGAGCAGGGTATGAAGGAGAGGTTGGGCCCGACCAGAAGACGAAGATGAGAAGGGAATGAAGACTAGGTTGGGCTAGGACTGAAAATGAGAGTGGGCTGGGCTAGAAGGCGAAAGGGGGGACAGGTCTGAAGGCGTGGATGTGAGAGGCCTGAATTCGTGGGTGATATGGTCTTGTAGGTAAGTGTGGATAGGCAAGAAGGGTTTAATTCCTTTTAATGCGAGGGTGTGATGTGTCTGAAGTCGAAGGTAAGTGGTACCAGAAGGTGAAATTAGGAGGGGCTAGAAGGCGATGTTGTTCTGGTATTTAAGGCAAGGTTTAGCTAGTCCTAAAAGCAAAAGTCCGATCGGCCAAAAGACCTTGTTGAGCTGAGGTGGAAGGGGGAAGGTTTTGAGGACGAAGGTGGATGGGTCTAAAGATGTAGGTCGGCTGCGCCTGAAGGAGTGGGTGGAATGGGGCTGAAGAGAGAGAGAGAGAGAGAGAGAGAGAGAGAGAGAGAGAGAGAGAGAGAGAGAGAGAGAGAGAGAGAGAGAGAGAGAGAGAGAGAGAGAGAGCGCTAATGATCTAGTTTTTGTATGAGTGGGTGGAATGGGGCTGAAGAGAGAGAGAGAGAGAGAGAGAGAGAGAGAGAGAGAGAGAGAGAGAGAGAGAGAGAGAGAGAGAGAGAGAGAGAGAGAGAGAGAGAGAGAGAGAGAGAGAGAGAGAGAGAGAGAGAGAGAGAGAGAGAGAGAGAGAGAGAGAGAGAGAGAGAGAGAGAGAGAGAGAGAGAGCTAATGATCTAGTTTTTGTATGTGCTAAAAGGCAAAGGTGAGATGGGCTTGAAGGCGAGGGAGAGCTAAACAAAAAAGGCAACGGTGAGCTAGCCATGAAGGTGAGGCTAGGATGGTTCAGAAAGCGAGTGATGGTGATGGTGGGCCGATCTAACCGATAGGGTCTACTTTTCTTGACGGTGAGAATGGAATGGGCCTGAGCAAGTGGTTACTTCGGCCTAAAAATGAGGATGGGCTCAGGAAAAATGTGAAGATGGACTTGGCCTGAAGGCTAGGGTGGGATGGGCCTGAAGGCGAGGTTCAGAACCTTTGAGGGCATTAGTAGGATAGACCTGACGTAATGCTGTGATATGCCTGGAGAGGAGTGTGGGCTGGGTCAAAAAGCCTCCATGATAACGTCAGAAGTCGAAAATGGAATGGGTCTGTAGACGAGGATTAGCTGGACCTGAGGGCGAATGTAAGCTTGACATGAAGGCTAAGAAGGGATGGGCCTGAAGGCGAAGATGGGAAGGGCGTGAAGACGAGTGTGGGTAGAGCCTGAAGACAAGATGGAGGAAGCTTTGGGCCAGAAGGCGATTTTGGGATGTCCCACAAGAGGAGTGTATCATGAAAAGAAGGCGAGGACAGGTTCTGTTGGACGGGGAAGGTGGGTTGTGCTTGTAGACGAGGATGAGCTGGGCATAAAGGAGAGTGTGAGCTAGACCTAAAGGTTAAGATCAAATGGGCAAGAAGGATATGGTGGGATGGGTTTGGAGACGATGATGGCCAAATACTGAAGGCAATGGTAAGATGGGTTGAAGGTGAGTGTGGTATGCGACTGAAAGGTAACGTGTGCTGGGATAGGAGTAGGAGGACGGTTTTAATAAAGTCGTTCGTGGGATGGGCCTGAATCTGAGGGTGAGATAGGCTAGTATTTGAGGGTTGGATGGGAAAGAAGGCATGGATGAGATGGGATGAATATGAAGGTTCGACTGACCTGAAGAAGACGGGCTGGGTCTGAATGAGAGGTTTGGGCGGTTTTGAAGGGGAATTTGGGTTGGAAGTGATGGGAATGGTGGTCTAGGAGTAAAATCGAGAATAGCCAAGGACAGAGATCGAAGGGGGGCGGGTGTCAATATGCGAGTGGATTGAGCCTGAAGGCGAGGTAAGATGAGCTTCTAGGCCAGGTGGGATGGGTCAGAAAGCAAGGTTGGAATGGGCTAGAAGGCGAGGATGGGATAGAATTGAAAAAGATGGATGAGCAGGGTGTGAAGTAGACGTTGGGCCCGACCAGAAGATGAAGATGAGAAGGGAATGAGACTAGGTTGGGTTAGGACTGAAAATGAGAGTAGGCTGGGCTAGAAGGCGAAAGGGGGGACAGGTCTGAAGGTGTGGATTGGAGAGGCCTGAAGGCGAGGGTGATATGGTCTTATAGGTAAGTGTGGATAGGCAAGAAGGTAAGGGTTTAATTCCTTTGAATGCGAGGGTGTGATGTGTCTGAAGTCGAAGGTAAGCCGTACCATAAGGTGAAATTAGGAGGTGCTAGAAGGCGATGGTGTGCTGGTATTTAAGGCAAGGGTTAGCTAGTCCTAAAAGCAAAAGTCCGATCGGCCAAAAGACCTTGTTGAGCTGAGGTGGAAGGGGGTAGGTTTTCAGGACGAAGGTGAGATGGGTCTAAAGATGTAGGTCGGCTGCGCCTGAAGGAGTGGGTGGAATGGGGCTGAAGAGAGAGAGAGAGAGAGAGAGAGAGAGAGAGAGAGAGAGAGAGAGGAGAGAGAGAGAGAGAGAGAGAGAGAGAGAGAGAGAGAGAGAGAGAGAGAGAGAGAGAGAGAGAGAGAGAGGAGAGAGAGAGAGAGAGATGAGAGAGAGAGAGAGAGAGAGAGAGAGGAGAGAGAGAGAGAGAGGAGAGAGAGAGAGATGAGAGAGGAGAGAGGAGAGAGAGAGAGAGAGAGAGAGAGAGAGAGAGAGAGAGAGAGAGAGAGAGAGAGAGAGAGAGAGAGAGAGAGAGAGAGAGAGAGAGCGCTAATGATCTAGTTTTTGTATGGGATAAAAGGCAAAGGTGAGATGGGCTTGAAGGCGAGGGAGAGCTAAACAAAAAAGGCAACGGTGAGCTAGCCATGAAGGTGAGGCTAGGATGGTTCAGAAAGCGAGTGATGGTGATGGTGGGCCGATCTAACCGATAGGGTCTGCTTTTCTTGACGGTGAGAATGGAATGGGCCTGAGCAAGTGGTTACTTCGGCCTAAAAATGAGGATGGGCTCAGGAAAAATGTGAAAATGGACTTGGCCTGAAGGCTAGGGTTTGATGGTCCTGAAGGCGAGGTTCACCTACCTTTGAGGGCATTAGTAGGATAGACATTACGGAATGCTGGGATATTCCTGGAGAGGAGTGTGGGCTGGGTCAAAAGGACTCCATGATAACGTCAGAAGTCGAAAATGGAATGTGTGTGTAGACGAGGATGAGCTGGGCATGAGGGCGAATGTAAGCTTGACATGAAGGCTAAGGAGGGATGTGCCTGAAGGCGAAGGTGGGATGGGCGTGACGACGAGCGTGGGTAGAGCCTGAAGACGAGATGGAGGAAGCTTTTGGCCAGAAGGCGATGGTAGGATGTCCCTCAAGAGGAGTGTATCATGAAAATCAGGCGAGGACAGGTTCGGTTGGACGGGGAAGGTGGGTTGTTCTAGACGAGGATGAGCTGGGCCTAAAGGAGAGTGTGAGCTTGACCTAAAGGTTAAGATCAAATGGGCAAGAAGGCAATGGTGGGATGGGTTTGGAGACGATGATGGCCAAATACTGAAGGCAATGGTGAGATGGGTTGAAGGCGAGTGTGGTTTGCGACTGAAAGCGAACGTGTGCTGGGATAGGAGTAGGAGGAGGGTTTTAATAAAGTCGTTTGTGGGATGGGCCTGAATCCGAGGGTGAGATAAGCTAGTATTTGAGGGTTGGATGGGAAAGAAGGCGTGGATGAGATGGGATGAATATGAAGGTTCGACTAACCTGAAGAAGACGGGCTATGTCTGAATGAGAGGTTTGGGCGGTTTTAGAAGGTGAATTTTGGTTGTAAGTGATGGAATGGTGGTCTAGGAGTAAAAGCGAGAATAGCCAGGGACAGAGATCGAAGGGGTGGCGGGTCTCAATATGTGAGTGGAATGAGCCTAAAGGTGAGGTAAGATGAATGTCTAGGCGAGGTGGGATGGGCCAGAAAGCAAGGTTGGGATGGGCTTGAAGACGAGGATGGGATAGAATTGAAAAAGATGGATGAGCAGGGTATGAAGGAGAGGTTGAGCCCGACCAGAAGACGAAGATGAGAAGGGAATGAAGACTAGGTTGGGCTAGGACTGAAAATGAGAGTGGGCTGGGCTAGAAGGCGAAAGGGGGGACAGGTCTGAAGGTGTGGATTTAAGAGGCCTGAAGGCGAGGGTGATGTGGTCTTGTAGGTAAGTGTGGATAGGCAAGAAGGTAAGGGTTTAATTCCTTTGAATGCGAGGGTGTGATATGCCTGAAATCGAAGTTAAGCGGTACCAGAAGGTGAAGTTAGGAGGGGCTCGAAGGCGATGGTATGCTCGTATTTAAGGCAAGGGTTAGCTAGTCCTAAAAGCAAAAGTGGGATCGGCCAAAAGACCTTCTTGAGCTGAGGTGGAAAGTGGAAGGTTTTGAGGGCGAAGGTGGGATGGGTCTAAAGATGTAGGTCGGCTGCGCCTGGAGGAGTGGGTGGAATGGGGCTGAAGAGAGAGAGAGAGAGAGAGAGAGAGAGAGAGAGAGAGAGAGAGAGAGAGAGAGAGAGAGAGAGAGAGAGAGAGAGAGAGAGAGACAGATAGAGAGAGAGAGATAGAGAGAGCGATAGAGAGAGAGAGATAGAGATAGCGATAGAGATAGAGAGAGAGAGAGAGAGCTAATGATCTAGTTTTTGTATGGGCTAAAAGGCAAAGTTGAGATGGGCTTGAAGGCGAGGGAGAGCTAGACCAAAAAGGCGACGGTGAGCTAGCCATTAAGGTGAGGCTAGGATGGTCCAGAAAGAAGTGATGGTGATGGTGGGCCCATCTAACAGATAGGGTGTGCTTCTCTTGACGGCGAGATTGGAATGGGCCTGAGAAAAGTGTTTACTTCGGCCTAAAAATGAGGGTGGGCTCATGAAAAATGTGAAGATGGACTAGTCCTGAAGGCCAGGCTTTGATTGGCCTGAAGGCGAGGTTCAGCTACCTTTGAGGGCATTAGTAGGATAGACCTGACGGAATGCTGGGATATGCCTAGAGAGGAGTGTGGGCTGGGTCAAAAGGGCTCCATGATAACGATCAGAAGTCGAAAATGGAATGGGTCTGTTGACGAGGATGAGCTGGGCCTGAGGACGAATGTAAGCTTGACATGAAGGCTAAGGAGGGATGGGCCTGAAGGCGAAGGTGGGATGGGCGTGAAGACGAGCGTGGGTAGAGCCTGAAGACGAGATGGAGGAAGCTTTGGGCCAGAAGGCGATGGTGGGATGTCCATCAATAGGAGTGTATCATGAAAAGAAGGTGAGGACAGGTTCGGTTGGACGGGGAAGGTGGGTTGTGCTTCTAGACGAGGATGAGCTGAGCCTAAAGGATAGTGTGAGCTTGACCTAAAGTTTAAGATCAAATGGGCAAGAAGTCAATGGTGGGATGGGTTTGGAGACGATGATGGCCAAATACTGAAGGCAATGGTGAGATGGGTTGAAAGTGAGTGTGGTATGCGACTGAAAGCGAACGTGTGCTGGGATAGGAGAAGGAGGACGGTTTTAATAAAGTCGTTCGTTGCATGGGCCTGAATCCGAGGGTGATATAGGCTAGAATTTGAGGGTTGGATGGGAAAGAAGGCATGGATGAGATGGGATGAATATGAAGGTTCGACTGATCTGAAGAAGACGGGCTATGTCTGAATGAGAGGTTTGGGCGGTTTTAGAAGGTGAATTTGGGTTGGAAGTGATGGGAATGGTGGTCTAGGAGTAAAAGCGAGAATAGCCAGCGACAGAGATCGAAGGGGGGCGGGTCTCAATATGCGAGTGGAATGAGCCTGAAGGCAAGGTAAGATGAGCTTCTAGGCGAGGTGGGCTGGGCCAGAAAGCAAGGTTGGCATGGGCTTGAAGGCGAGGATGGGATAGAATTGAAAAAGATGGATGAGCAGGGTATGAAGGAGAGGTTGGGCCCGACCAGAAGATGAAGATGAGAAGGGAATGAAGACTAGGTTGGGCTAGGACTGAAAATGAGAGTAGGCTGGGCTAGAAGGCGAAAGGTGGGACAGGTCTGAATGTGTGGATGGAAGAGGCCTGAAGGTGAGGATGATATGGTCTTGTAGGTAAGTGTGGATAGGCAAGAAGGTAAGGGTTTAATTCCTTTGAATGCTAGGGTGTGATGTGCCTGAAGTCGAAGTTAAGCGGTACCATAAGGTGAAGTTAGGTGGGGTAGAAGGCGATGGTGTGCTGGTATTTAAGGCAAGGGTTAGATAGTCCTAAAAGCAAAAGTGGGATCGGCCAAAAGACCTGTTTGAGCTGAGGTGGAAGTGTTAAGGTTTTGATGACGAAGGTGGGATGGGTCTAAAGATGTAGGTCGGCTGCGCCTGAAGGAGTGGGTGGAATGGGCCTGGAGAGAGAGAGAGTGAGAGAGAGAGAGAGAGAGAGAGAGAGAGAGATGAGAGAGAGAGAGAGAGAGAGAGAGAGAGAGAGAGAGATAGATATTTAGAGAGAGAGAGAGAGAGAGAGAGAGAGAGAGAGAGAGAGAGAGAGAGAGAGAGAGAGAGAGAGAGAGAGAGAGAGAGAGAGAGAGAATGATCTAGTTTTTGTATGGGCTAAAAGGCAAAGGTGAGATGGGCTTGAAGGTGAAGGAGAGCTTGAGAAAAAAGGCGACGGTGATCTAGCCATGAAGGTGAGGCTAGGATGGTCCAGAAAGCGAGTGATGGTGATGGTGGGCCGATCTAACCGATAGGGTCTGCTTTTCTTGACGGCGAGAATGGAATGGGCCTGAGAAAGTGGTTACTTCGGCCTAAAAATGAGGGTGGGCTCAGGAAAAATTGAAGATGGACCTGGCCTGAAGGCTAGGGTGGGATAGGCCTGAAGGCGAGTTTCAGCTACCTTTGAGGGCATTAGTAGATTAGACCTGGCGGAATGATGGGATATGCCCGGAGAAGAATGTGGGCTGGGCCAAAAGGCCTTCATGGTCTGGATCAGAAGTCGAAAATGGAATGGATCTGTAGAAGAGGATGAGCTAGGCCTGAGGGCGAATGTAAGCTTGACATGAAGGCTAAGGAGGGATGGGCCTGAAGGCGAAGGTGGGATTGGCGTGAAGACGAGAGTGGGTAGAGCCTGAAGACGATGTGGAGGAAGCTTTGGGCCAGAAGGCGATGGTCGGATGTCCTTCAAGAGGAGTGTAGTCAGGAAAAGAAGGCAAGGACAGGTTCGGTTGGACGGAGAAGGTGGGTTGTGCTTTTAGACGAGAATTAGCTGGGCCTAAAGGAGATTGTGAGCTTGACCTAAAGTTTAAGGTCAAATGGGCAAGAAGGCAATTGTGAGATGAGTTTGGAGAGTATGATGGCGAAATACTTAAGGCAATGGTGAGACGGGTTGAAGGTGAATGTGGTATGCGACTGAAAGCGGACATGTGCTGGGATAGGATTAGGAGGAGTGTTTTAATAAAGTCATTGGTGGGATGGGCCTGAATCCGAGGGTGAGATAGGCTAGTATTTGAGGGTTTGATGGGAAAGAAGGCATGGGTGAGATGGGATGAATATGAGGATTCGACTAATCTGAAGAAGACATGCTTGATCTGAATAAGAGGTTTGGGCGGTTTCAGAAGGTGAATTTCAGTTGGAAGTAATGGGAATGGTGGTCTAGGAGTAAAAGAGAGAATAGCCGAGGCCAGAGAGCGAAAGGGGGCGGGTCTCAAAATGCGAGTGGAATGAGCCTGAAGGCGAGGTAAGATGAACTTCTAGGCGAGGTGGGATGGCCTAGAAAGCAATGTTGGGATGGGCTTGAAGACGAGGGTGGGATAGAATTGAAAAAGATGGGTGAGCAGGGTATGAAGGAGAGGTTGGACCGACCAGAAGGTGAAGATGAGAAGGGAATGAAGACTAGGTTGGGCAAGGACTTAAAATGAGAATGGACTGAGCAATAAGGCGAAAGGGGGGACAGGTCTGAAGGTGTGGATGGGAGAGTCCTGAAGGGAAGGTAAGGGTTTAATGCGTTTGAATACGATGGTTTGATGTGCCTGGAGTGGAAGGTAAGTGGTACCAGAAGGTGAAGTTAGGTGGCGCTCGAAGGCGATAGTGTGCTGGTATTTAAGGGAAGGTTTAGCTAGTCCTAAAAGCAAAAATGGGATTGGCCAAAAGACCTTCTTGAGCTGAGGTGTAAGGGGGAAGGTCTTGAGGGCGAAGGTGGGAAGGATGTAAAGATGTAGGTCGGCTGTGGGTGAAGGAGTGGGTGGAATGGGCCAGAAGGAGAGAGAGAGAGAGAGAGAGAGAGAGAGAGAGAGAGAGAGAGAGAGAGAGAGAGAGAGAGAGAGAGAGAGAGAGAGAGAGAGAGAGAGAGAGACAGACAGACAGACAGACAGACAGAGAATGATCTAGTTTTTGTTTGGGCTAAAAGGCAAAGATAAGATGGGCTTGAAGGCGAGGGAGAGCTAGACAAATAAGGCGACGGTGAGGTGGTCCTGAAGGTGAGGCTAGGATGGTCCAGAAAGCGAGTGTGAGGTGGAGCTAAAGGCGAGGGTGGAAAGGGCCTGAAGGTGATGGTGGGCCCATCTAACCGCTAGGGTCTGCTTTTTTTGACGGCGAAAATGGAATGGGCCTGAGAAAGTGGTTACTTCGGCCTGAAAATGATGGTGGGCTCAGGAAAAAAGTGAAGATAGACATGGCCTGTAGGCTAGGGTAAGATGTGCCTGAAGGCGAGGTTCAGCTACCTTCGAGGGCATTAGTAGGATAGACCTGACGGGATTGCTGTGATATGCTTGGAGAGTATGGTGGGCTTGACCAAAAGGCCTCCATGTTCTGGGTCAGAAGTCGAAAATGGAATGTGTGTGTAGACGAGGATGAGCTGGGCCTGATTACGAATGTAAGCTTTACATGAAGGCTAAGGTGGGATGGGCCAGAAGGCGAACGTGGGATGGGCGTGAAGACGAGGGTGGGTAGAGCCTGAAGACGAGCTGGAGGTAGGTTTGGGTCAGAATGCGATTCTGGGATATCCCTCAAGAAGAGTGTAGTCGGGAAAAGGAGGCGAGGACAGGTTCGGTTGGACGGGGAAGGTGGGTTGTGCTTGTAGACGAGGATGAGCTGGGCCTAAAGGAGAGTGTGAGCTTGACCAAAAGGTTAAGGTCAAATGGGAAAGAATACAATTGTGAGATGAGTTTGGAGACGATGATGGCCAATTACTGAAGGGTTTGGGAACTATGATTGTCAAATACTGAAGGCAATGGTGAGACGGGTTGAAGGTGAGTGTGGTATGGGACTGAAAGCGAACGTGTGCCGGGATAGGAGTAGGAGGAGTGTTTTAATAAAGTCATTGGTGGGAGGGGCCTGAATCCGAGGTTGAGATAGGCTAGTATTTGAGGGTTGGATGGGAAAGAAGGCATGGGTGAGATGGGATGAATATGAGGGTTCGACTGACCTGAAGAAGACTAGCTGGGTCTGAATGAGAGGTTTGCGCGGTTTTAGAACGTGAATTTCGGTTGGAAATGATGGGAAAGGTGGTCTAGGAGTAAAAGCGAGAATAGCCTGGGCCAGAGAGCGAAGGGGGGTGGGTCTCAAAATGCGAGTGGAATGAGCCTGAAGGTAAGGTAAGATGAGCTTCTAGGCGAGGTCGGATGGGCTAGAAAGCAAGGTTGGGATGGGCTTGAAGGCGAGGGTGGGATAGAATTGAAAAAGATGGGTGAGCAGGGTATGAAGGAGAGGTTGGGGCCGACCAGAAGGTGAAGATGAGAAGGGAATGAAGACTAGGTTGGGTAGGACTGAAATGAGAGTGGGCTGGGCTAGAAGGCGAATAGGGGGGAAGGTCTGAAGGTGTGGTGGGAGAGGCCTGAAGCGAGGGTGATATGGTCTTGTAGGTAAGTGTGGATAGGCAAGAAGGTAAGGGTTTAATTCCTTTGAATGCGAGGGTGTGATGTGCTGAAGTCGGAAGGTAAGCGGTACCAGAAGGTGAAGTTAGGTGGGGCTCGAAGGCGATGGTGTGCTGGATATTTAAGGCAAGGTCTAGCTAGTCCCAAAACGAAAACGTGAATCCGGCCAAAGACCTTTTTGAGCTGAGGTGAAGGGGAAGTTCTTGCAGGCGCAAAGGTGGGAAGGGTCTAAAGATGTAGATCGGTGCGCTGAAGGAGTGGGTCGAATGGGCCAGAAGGAGAGAGAGAGAGGAAGACACAGAGAGAGAGAGAGAGAGAGAGAGAGAGAGAGAGGAGGAGATGATGGAGAGAGAGAGGAAGGGGAGGGGAGAGGAGAGAGAGATGATGTTGAGGAGAGAGAGAGAGAGAGAATGATCTAGTTTTTGTATGGGGTAAAAGGCAAAGGTGAGATGGGCTTGAAGGCGAGGGAGAGCCAGACAAATATGGCGACGGTGAGCTGGTACTGAACGTGATGCTAGGATGGTCCAGAAAGCGAGTGTGAGTTGGAGCTGAAGGCGAGGGTGGAATGGGCCTGAAGGTGATGGTGGGCCCATCTAACCGCTAGGGTCTGCTTTTCTTGACGGCGAGAATGGAATGGGCCCTGAAAAAGTGGTTACTTCGTCCAGAAAATGATGGTGGGCTCAGGAAAAAAGTGAAGATAGACATGGCCTGAAGGCTAGGGTGGGATGGGCCTGAAGCGAGGTTCAGCTATCTTTGAGGGCATTAGTAGGATAGACCTGACGGGAATGCTGGGATATGCCTAGAGAGTAGGGTGGGCTTGAGAAAAAGGCCTCCATGTTCTGGTTCAGAAGTCGAAAATGGAATGTGTCTGTAGACGAGGATGAGCTGGGCCTGAGGACGAATGTAAGCTTGACATGAAGGCTAAGATGGGATGGGCCTGAAGGCGAAGGTGGGATGGGCGTGAAGACGAGGGTGGGTAGAGTCTGAAGACGAGCTGGAGGTAGGTTTGGGTCAGAAGGCGATGGTGGGATGTCACTCAATAAGAGTGTAGTCAGGAAAAGAAGGCGAGGACAGGTTCGGCTAGACGGGGAAGGTGGGTTGTGCTTGTAGACGAGGATGAGCTGGGCCTAAAGGAGTGTGTGAGCTTGACCAAAAGGTTAAGGTCAAATGGGCAAGAATACAATTGTGAGATGAGTTTGGAGACGATGATGGCCAAATACTGAAGGCAATGGTGAGATGAGTTGAAGGTGAGTGTGGTATGCGACTGAAAGCGAACGTGTGATGGGATAGGAGTAGGAGGAGAGTTTTAGTAAAGTCATTGGTGGGAGGGGCCTGAATCCGAGGGTGAGATAGGCTAGTATTTGAAGGTTTGATGGGAAAGAAGGCATGGGTGAGATGGGATGAATATGAGGGTTCGACTGACCTGAAGAAGACGGGCTGGATCTGAATGAGAGGTTTGGGCGGTTTTAGAAAGTGAATTTCGGTTGGAAGTAATGGGAATGGTGGTCTAGGAGTAAAAGCGAGAATAGCCTGGGCCAGAGAGCGAAGAGGGGTGGGTTTCAAAATGCGAGTGGAATGAGCCTGAAGGCGAGGTAAGATGAGCTTCTAGTCCAGGTGGGATTGACTAGAAAGCAAGGTTGGGATGGGCTTGAAGGCGAGGGTGGGATAGAATTGAAAAAGATGGGTGAGCAGGGTATGAAGGAGAGGTTGGGCCCGACCAGAAGGTGAAGATGAGAAGGGAATGAAGACTACGTTGGGGTAGGACTGAAAATGAGAGTGGGCTGGGCAAGAAGGCGAAAGGGTTGACAGGTCTGAAGGTGTGGATGGGAGAGTCCTGAAGGCGAGGGTGAGATGGTCTTGTAGGTAAGTGTGGGAAGGCGAGAAGGTAAGGGTTTAATGCGTTTGAATGCGATGGTGTGATGTGCCTGGAGTCGAAGGTAAGCGGTACCAGAAGGTGAAGTTAGGTGCGGCTCGAAGGAGATGGTGTGCTGGTATTTAAGGCAAGGGCTTAGCTAGTCCAAAACGAAAATTGGAATCGGCCAAAAGACCTTTTTGAGCTGAGGTGAAAGGGGAAGTTCTTGAGGGCGAAGGTGGGAAGGTGTAAAAGATGTAGATCGGCTGCGCCTGAAGGAGTTGGTGGAATGGGCCAGAAGGAGAGAGAGAGAGAGACCAGACGAGAGAGAGAGAGAGAGACGAGATGAAAGAGAGATAGAGTGAGAGAGAGAGAGACTGACGAGAGAGACGAGAGAGAGAGAGAGAGAATTACCTATTTTTTGTATGGGATAAAGGCCAAATGTGAGATGGCTTGAAGGCGAGGGAGAGCTTAGACAAATAAGGCCGACGGTAAGCTGGTCCTGAAGGTGAGGCTAGGATGGTCCAGAAAGCGAGAGTGAGTGGAGCTTAAGGCGAGGTTGGAATGGCCTGAAGGTGATGGTGGGCCCATCTAACCGCTACGATCAGCTTTTCTTGAAGGCGAGAGAATGGATGGGCCTGAGAAAGTGGTTACTTCGGCCTAGAAATGATGGTGGGCTAATTAAAAAAGTGAAGATTGACTTGGCCTGAAGGCTAGGGTGGGATGGGCCTGAAGGCGAGGTTCAGCTACCTTTGAGGGCATTAGTAGGATAGACCTGACGGAATGCTGGGATGTGCCTGGAGAGGAGTGTGGGCTGGGCCAAAAGGCCTCCATGGTCTGGGTCAGAAGTCGAAAATGGAATGGGTCTGTAGACGCGGATGAGCTGGGCCTGAGGGCGAATATAAGCTTGACATGAAGGCTAAGGAGGGATGGGCCCGAAGGCGAAGGTGGGATGGGCGTGAAGACGAGAGTGGGTAGAGCCTGAAGACGAGATGGAGGAGGCTTTGCGCCAGATGACGAGGGTGTGATGTACCTCAAGAGGAGTGCATCATGAAAAGAAGGCGAGGACAGGTTCGGTTGGACGGGGAAGGTGGGTTGTGCTTGTAGACGAGGATGAGCTGGGCCTAAAGGAGAGTGTGAGCTTGACCTAAAGGTTAAGGTCAAATGGGCAAGAAGGCAATGGTGGGATGGGTTTGGAGACGATGATGGCCAAATACTGAAGGCAATGGTGAGATGAGTTGAAGGTGAGTGAGGTATGCGACTGAAAGCGAACGTGTGCTGGGATAGGAGTAGGAGGAGTGTTTTAATAAAGTCGTTCGTGGCATGTGGCTGAATCCGAGGGTGAGATAGGCTAGTATTTGAGGGTTGGATGGGAAAGAAGGCGTGGGTGAGATGGGATGAATATGAAGGTCGCACTGACCTGAAGAAGACAGGCTATGTCTGAATGAGAGGTTTGGCGGTCTTATAATGTGAATTTGGGTTGAAAGTGATGGGAAAGGTGGTCTAGGAGTAAAAGCGAGAATAGCCAGGGACAGAGATCGAAGGGGGGTGGGTCTCAATATACGAGTGGAATGAGCCTGAAGGCGAGGTAAGATGAGCTTCTAGGCGAGGTGGGATAGGCCAGAAAGCAAGGTTGGGATGGGCTTGAAGGCGAGGATGGGATAGAATTGAAAAAGATGGATGAGCAGGGTATGAAGGAGAGGTTGGGGCCGACCAGAAGATGAAGATGAGAAGGGAATGACTACTAGGTTGGGCTAGGACTGAAAATGAGAGTAGGCTGGGCTAGAAGGCGAAAAGGGGGGACAGGTCTGAAGGTGTGGATGGGAGAGGCCTGAAGGCGAGGGTGATATGGTCTTGTAGGTAAGTGTGGATAGGCAAGAAGGTAAGGGATTCCTTTGAATGCGAGGGTGTGATGTGCCTGAAGTCGAAGTTAAGCGGTACCAGAAGGTGAAGTTAGGAGGGGCTAGAAGGCGATGGTGTGCTGGTATTTAAGGCAAGGGTTAGCTAGTCCTAAAAGCAAAAGTGTGATCGAACAAAAGACCTTGTTGAGCTGAGGTGGAAGGGGGAAGGTTTTGAGGACGAAGGTGGGATGTATCTAAAGATGTAGGTCGGCTGCGCCTGAAGGAGTGGGTGGAATGGGTCTGGAGAGAGAGAGAGAGAGAGAGAGAGAGAGAGAGAGAGAGAGAGAGAGAGAGAGAGAGAGAGAGAGAGAGAGAGAGAGAGAGAGAGAGAGAGAGAGAGAGAGAGAGAGAGAGAGAGAGAGAGAGAGAGAGAGAGAGAGAGAGAGAGAGAGAGAGAGAGAGAGAGAGAGAGAGAGAGAGAGAGAGAGGGAGAGAGCTAATGATCTAGTTTTTGTATGGGCTAAAAGGCAAAGGTGAGATGGGCTTGAAGGTGAGGAAGAGTTAGACAAAAAAGGCGACGTTTACCTGGCCATGAAGGTGAGGCTAGAATGGTTCAGAGAGTGATGGTTATGGTGGGCCCATCTAACCGATAGGGTCTGCTTTTCTTGACGGAGAGAATGAATGGGCCTGAGAAAGTGGTTACTTCGGCCTAGAAATGAGGGTGGGCTCTTTAAAAAAGTGAAGATGGACTTGGCCTGAAGGCTAGTGTGGGATGGGCCTGAAGGCGAGGTTCAGCTACCTTTGAGAGCATTAGTAGGATAGACCTGACGGAATGCTGGGATATGCCTGGAGAGGAGTGTGGGCTGGGCCAAAAGGCCTCCATGGTCTGGGTCAGAAGTCGAAAATGGAATGGGTCTGTAGACGAGGATGAGCTGGGCCTGAGGGCGAATATAAGCTTGACATGAAGGCTAAGGAGGGATGGGCTTGAAGGAGAAGGTGGGATGGGCGTGAAGACGAGAGTGAGTAGAGCCTGAAGGCGAGATGGAGGAGGCTTTGGGCCAGAAGGCGATCGTGTGATGTCCCTCAAGAGGAGTGTATCATGAAAAGAAGGCGATGACTGGTTCGGTTGGACGGGGAAGGTGGGTTGTGCTTGTAGACGAGGATGACGTAGGCCTAAAGGAGAGTGTGAGCTTGACCTAAAGGTTAAGGTCAAATGGGAAAGAAGGCAATGGTGGGATAGGTTTGGAGACGATGATGGCCAAATACTGAAGGCAATGGTGAGATGGGTTGAAGGTGAGTGTGGTATGCGACTGAAAGCGAACGTGTGCTGGGATAGGAGTAGGAGGAGGGTTTTGATAAAGTCGTTCGTGGGATGGGCCTGAATCCGAGGGTGAGATAGGCTAGAATTTGAGGGTTGGATGGGAAAGAAGGCTTGGATGAGATGGGATGAATATGAAGGTTCGACTAACCTGAAGAAGACGGGCTATGTCTGAATGAGATATTTGGGCGGTTTTATAAGGTGAATTTGGGTTGGAAGTGATGGGAATGGTGGTCTAGGAGTAAAAGCGAGAATAGTCTGGGACAGAGATCGAAGGGGGGCGGGTCTCAATATGCGAGTGGAATGAGCCTGAAGGCGAGGTAAGATGAGCTTCTAGGCGAGGTGGGATGGGCCAGAAAGCAAGGTTGGGATGGGCTTGAAGGCGAGGATGGGATAGAATTGAAAAACATGGATGAGCAGGGTATGAAGGATAGGTTGAGCCCGACCAGAAGATGAAGATGAGAAGGGAATGACTACTAGGTTGGGGAAGGACTGAAAATGAGAGTAGGCTGGGCTAGAAGGCGAAAGGGGGGACAGGTCTGAAGGTGTGGATGTGAGAGGACTGAAGGCGAGGGTGATATGGTCTTGTAGGTAAGTGTGGATAGGCAAGAAGGTAAGGGATTCCTTTGAATGCGAGTGTGTGATGTGCCTGAAGTCGAAGTTAAGCGGTACCAGAAGGTGAAGTTAGGAGGGGCTAGAAGGCGATGGTGTGCTGGTATTTAAGACAAGGGTTAGCTAGTCCTAAAAGCAAAAGTGGGATCGAACAAAAGACCTTGTTGAGCTGAGGTGGAATGGGGAAGTTTTTGAGAACGAAGTTGGGATGGGTCTAAAGATGTATGTCGGCTGCGCCTGAAGGAGTGGGTGGAATGGGCCTGAAGAGAGAGAGAGAAAGAGAGAGAGAGAGAGAGAGAGAGAGAGAGAGAGAGAGAGAGAGAGAGAGAGAGAGAGAGAGAGAGAGAGAGAGAGAGAGAGAGAGATAATGATCTAGTTTTTGTATGGGCTAAAAGGCAAAGATGAGATAGGCTTGAAGGTGAAGGAGAGCTACAGAATAAAGGCGAAGGTGATCTAGCCATGAAAGTGAGGCTAGGATTGTCAGAAAGCGAGTGATGGTGATGGTGTGCCCATCTAACCGATAGGGTCTGCTTTTCTTGACGGCGAGAATGGAATGGGCCTGAGAAAGTGTTTACTTCGGCCTAAAAATGAGGGTGGGCTCTGGAAAAAAGTGAAGATAGACTTGGCGTGAAAGCTAGGGTGGGATGGGCCTGAAGGCAAGGTTCAGCTACCTTTGAGGGCATTAGTAGGATAGAACTGACGGGAATGCTGGGATATGTCTGGAGAGTAGGGTGGGCTTGACCAAAAGGCCTCCATGGTCTGGGTCAGAAGTCGAAAATGGAATGGGTCTGTAGACGAGGATGAGCTGGGCCTGAGGGCGAATATAAGCTTGACATGGAGGCTAAGGAGGGATGGGCCTGAAGGCGAAGGTAGGATCTGCGTGAAGACGAGGGTGGGTAGTGCCTGAAGACGAGTTCGATGTAGGTTTGGGTCAGAAGGCGATGGTGGGATGTCCCTCAAGAAAAGTGTAGTCAGGAAAAGAGGGCAAGGACAGGTTCGGCTGGACGGGGAAGGTGGGTTGTGATTATAGACGAGGATGAGCTGGGCCAAAGGAGAGTGTGAGCTTGACCAAAAGGTTAAGGTCAAATGGGCAAGAATACAATTGTGAGATGAGTTTGGAGACGATGATGGCCAAACACTGAAGGTAATGGTGGGACGGGTTGAAGTTGAGCGTGGTATGCGACTGAAAGCGAACGTGTGCTGGGATAGGAGTAGGAGGAGGGTTTTAATAAAGTCATTGGTGGGAGGGGCCTGAATCTGAGGGTGACATAGGCTAGTATTTGAGGGTTTGATGGGAAAGAATGCATGGGTGAGATGGGATGAATATGAGGGTTCGACTGACCTGAATAAGATGGGCTGGGTCTAAATGAGAGGTTTGGGCGGTTTTATAAGGTGAATTTGGGTTGGAAGTGATGGGAATGGTGGTCTAGGAGTAAAAGCGAGAATAGCCTGGGCCAGAGAGCGAAGGGGGGTGTGTCTCAAAATGCGAGTGGAATGAGTCTAAAGGCGAGGTAAGATGAGCTTCTAGGCCAGGTGGGATGGGCTAGAAAGATAGGTTGTGATGGGCTTCAAGGCGAGGGTGGGATAGAATTGAAAACGATGGGAGAGCAGGGTATGAAGGAGAGGTTGGGCACGACCAGAAGGTTAAGATGAGAAGGGAATGAAGACTAAGTTGGGGTAGGACTGAAAATGAGAGTGGGCTGGGCAAGAAGGCGAAAGGGGGGACGGGTCTGAAGGTGTGGATGGGAGAGTCCTGAAGGCGAGGGTGAGATGGTCTTGTAGGTAAGTGTGGAAAGGCGAGAAGGTAATCGTTTAATGCGTTTGAATGCGATGGTGTGATGTGCCTGGGGTCGAAGGTAAGCGGTACCAGGTGAGGTAGGTGAGGTCGAAGGTGATGGTGTTGCTGGGTATTTAAGGCAAAAGTTTAGTCGTTCCTAAAGCAAAATTGGGATTGGCCAAAGACCTTGTTGAGCTGAGGGTGGAAACGGAAGGGGGGTTTTTGAGGGCGAAGTTGGGATATGGTGTTAAAGATGTAGGTAGGCTACACCTGATGGAGTGGGTGGAATGGGCTGCAGAGGGGGGAGAGAGAGAGGAGGAGGAGAGGACGAGTGAGAGAGAGATGAGAGATGAGAGAGTAGAGAGGAGAGAGATAGGAGGAGTGAGAGAGAGAGAGAGAGAAAATGAATCTAGTTTTTTTAGGGCTAAAATGCAAAGGTGAGATGGCTTGAAGGCGAGGGAGAGCTAGACAAAAAGGGCGACAGTGAGCTGCCATGAAACGTGGGTTAGGATGGTGCAGAAAGCGTTAGTGAGGTGATGGTGATTTGTGCGCCCATCTAACCGATTGCGTCTACTTTTCTTGACGGCGAGAATGGAATGGGCCTGAGAAATGGTGTACATCGGCTGAAAAGGGGGTGGGTCAGAAAAAAGTGAAGATGGACTTGACCTGAAGGCTAGGGTGTGATAGGCCTGAAGGCGAAGTTCAACTACGTTTGAGGGCATTAGTTGGATCGACTTGTCGGAATGCTGGGATATGCCTGGAGAGGAGTGTGGGCTGGGCAAAAAGGCCTCCATGGTCTGGGTCAGAAGTCGAAAATGGAATGGGTCTGTATACGAGGATGAGCTGGGCCTGAGGGCGAATGTAAACTTGACATGAAGGCTAATGAGGGATGGGCCTGAAGGTGAAGGTGGGATAGGCGTGAAGACGAGAGTGGGTGGAGCCTGAAGACGAGATGGAGGAAGCTTTGGGCCAGAAGGCGATGGTGGGATGTCCCTCAAGAGGAGTGTAGTCAGGAAAAGGCGAGGACAGGTTCGGTTGGATGGGGAAGGTGGGTTGTGTTTGTAGACGAGGATGAGCTGGGCCTAAAGGAGAGTGTGAGCTTGACCTAAAGTTTAAGGTCAAATGGGCAAGAAGGCAATGTTGGGATGGGTTTGGAGACTATGATGGCGAAATACTGAAGGCAATGGTAAGATGGGTTGAAGGTGAGTGTGGTATGCGACTAAAAGCGAACGTGTGCTGGGATAGGAGTAGGAGGAGGGTTATAATAAAGTCGTTAGAGGAATGGGCCTGAATCCGAGGGTGAGATAGGCTAGTATTTGAGGGTTGGATGGGAAAGAAGGCATGGATGAGATGGGATGAATATGAAGGTTCGACTAACCTGAAGAAGACGGGCTGGGTCTGAATGAGAGGTTTGGGCGGTTTTATAAGGTGAATTTGGGTTGGAAGTGATGGGAATGGTGGTCTAGGAGTAAAAGCGAGAATAGCCAGTGACAGAGATCGAAGGGGGGCGGGTCTCAATATACGAGTGGATTGAGCCTGAAGGCGACGTAAGATGAGCTTCTTGGCGAGGTGGGATGGGCCAGAAAGCAAGGTTTGGATGGGCTTGAAGTCGAGGATGGGATAGAATTGAAAAAGATGGGTGAGCAGGGTATGAAGGAGAGGTTGGGCCCGACCAGAAGATGAAGATGAGAAGGAAAAGAAGACTAGGTTGGGCTAGGACTGAAAATGAGAGTGGGCTGGGCTAGAAGGCGAAAGGGGGGACAGGTTTGAAGGTGTGGATGGGAGAGGCCTGAAGGCGAGGGTGATATGGTCTTGTAGGTAAGTGTGGATAGGCAAGAAGGTAAGGGTTTAATTCCTTCGAATGCGAGGATGTGATGTGCCTGAAGTCGAAGGTAAGCGGTACCAGAATGTGAAGTTAGGAGGGGCTAGAAGGCGATGGTGTGCTGGTATTTAAGGCAAGGGTTAGCTAGTCCTAAAAGCAAAAGTGGGATCGGCCAAAAGACCTTGTTGAGTTGAGGTGGAAAAGGGAAGGTTTTGAGGGCGAAGGTGGGATTGGTCTAAAGATGTAGGTCGGCTGCGCCTGAAGGAGTGGGTGAAATGGGCCAGAAGGGGAGAGAGAGAGAGAGAGAGAAGAGAGAGAGAGAGAGAGAGAGAGAGAGAGAGAGAGAGAGAGAGAGAGAGAGAGAGAAAGAGAGAGAGAGAGACGGAGAGAGAGGGGGGAGAGAGGGAGAGGGGGAGAGAGGGAGAGAGGGAGAGGGGGAGAGAGGGAGAGAGAGAGAGAGAGAGAGAGAGAGAGAGAGAGAGAGAGAGAGAGAGAGAGAGAGAGAGAGAGAGAGAGATAATGATCTAATTTTTGTATGGGCTAAAAGGCAAAGGTGAGATGGGCTTGAAGGCGATTGAGAGCCAGACAAAAAAGGCGACGGTGAGCTAGCCATGAAATTGAGGCCAGGATGGTCCAGAAAGCGAGTGATGGTGATGGTGGGCCCATCTAACCGCTAGGGTCTGGTTTTTTTGACGGCGAGAATGGAATGGGCCTGAAAAAGTGGTTACTTCTGCCTAAAAATGAGGGTTGGCTCAGGTAAAAAGTGAACATGGACTTGGCCTGAAGGCTAAGGTGGGATGGGCCTGAAGGCGAGGTTCAACTTCCTTTGAGGGCATTAGTAGGATAGACCTGATGGAATGCTGGGATATGCCTGGAGAGGAGTGTGTGCTGTGCCAAAAGTCCTCCATGATCTGGGTCAGAAGTCGAAAATGGAATAGGTCTGTAGACAAGGATGAGCTGGGCCTGAGGGCGAATGTGAGCTTGACATGAAGGCTAAAGAGGGATGGGCCTGAAGGCGAAGGTGGGATGGGCGTGAAGACGAGAGTGGGTAAGGCCTGAAGACGAGATAGAGGAAGCTTTGGGCCAGAAGGCGATGGTGGGATGTCCATCAAGAGGAGTGTAGTCAGGAAAGGAAGGCGAGGACAGGTTCGGTTGGACGGGGAAGGTGGGTTGTGCTTGTAGACGAGGATGAGCTGGGCCTAAAGGAGAGTGTGAGCTTGACCTAAAGGTTAAGGTCAAATGGGCAGGAAGGCAATGGTGGGATGGTTTTGGAGACGATGAAGGCCAAATGCTGAAGGCAATGGTGAGATGGGTTGAAGGTGAGTGTGGTATGCGACTGAAAGCGAACGTGTGCTGGGATAAGAGTAGGAGGAGGGTTTTAATAAAGTCGTTCGTGGGATGGGCCTGAATCCGAGGGTGAGATAGGCTAGTATTTGAGGGTTGGATGGGAAAGAAGGCATGGATGAGATGGGATGAATGTGAAGGTTCGACAGACTTGAAGAAGACGGGCTGGGTCTAAATGAGAGGTTTGGGCGGTTTTAGAAGGTAAATTTGAGTTGGAAGTGATAGGAATGGTGGTCTACGAGTTAAAGCGAGAATAACCAGGGACAGAGATCGAAGGGGGGCGGGTCTCAATATGCGAGTGGAATGAGCCTGAAGGCGAGGTAACATGAGCTTCTTGGCGAGGTGGGATGGGCCAGAAAGCAAGGTTGGGATGGGCTTCTAGGCGAGAATGGGATAGAATTGAAAAAGATGGATGAGCAGGTTATGAAGGAGAGGTTGGGCCCGACCAGAAGATGAAGATGAGAAGGGAATGAAGACTAGGTTGGGCTAGGACTGAAAATGAGAGTGGGCTGGGCTAGAAGGCGAAAGGGGGGACAGGTCTGAAGGTGTGGATGGGAGAGGCCTGAAGGCGAGGGTGATATGGTCTTGTAGGTAACTGTTGATAGGCAAGAAGGTAAGGTTTTAATTCTTTGAATACGAGTGTGTGATGTGCCTGAACTCGAAGGTAAGCGGTACCAGAAGGTGAAGTTAGGTGGGGCTAGAAAGCGATGGTGTGCTGGTATTTAAGGCAAGGGTTAGCTAGTCTTAAAAGCAAAAGTGGGATCGGCCACAAGACATGGTTGAGCTGAGGTGGAAAAGGGAAGGTTTTGAGGGCGAAGGTGGGATGGGTCTAAAGATGTAGGTCGGCTGCACCTGATGGAGTGGGTGGAATGGGCCAGAAGGGGGGAGAGAGAGAGAGAGAGAGAGAGAGAGAGAGAGAGAGAGAGAGAGAGAGAGAGAGAGAGAGAGAGAGAGAGAGAGAGAGAGAGAGAGAGAAAATGATCTAGTTTTTGTATGGGCTAAAATGCAAAGGTGAGATTGGCTTGAAGGCGAGGGAGAGCTAGACAAAAAAGGCGACGGTGAGCTAGCCATGAACGTGGGGCTAGGATGGTGCAGAAAGCGAGTGATGGTGATTGTGCGCCCATCTAACCGATTGCGTCTGCTTTTCTTGAGGGCGAGAATGGAATGGGCCTGAGAAAGTGGTTACTTCGGCCTGAAAATGAGGGTGGGCTCAGGAAAAAAGTGAAGATGGACTTGGCCTGAAGGCTAGGGTGGGATGTGTTTGAAGGCGAGGTTCAGCTACCTTTGAGGGCATTAGTAGGATAGACCTGACAGGAATGCTGGGATATGTCTGGAGAGTAGGGTGGGCTTGACCAAAAGGCCTCCATGTTCTGGGTCAGAAGTCGAAAATGGAATGTGTGTGTAGACGAGGATGAGCTGGGCCTGAGCACGAATGTAAGCTTGACATGAAGGCTAAGGAGGGATGGGCCAGAAGGCGAATGTGGGATAGGAGTAAAGACGAGGGTGGGTAGAGCCTGAAGACGAGCTGGAGGTAGGTTTGGGCCAGAAGGCGATGGTGGGATATCCATCAAGAAGAGTGTAGTCAGGAAAAGAAGGCGAGGACAGGTTCGGCTGGACGGGGAAGGTGGGTTGTGCTTGTAGACGAGGATGAGCTGGGCCTAAAGGAGAGTGTGACCTTGACCTAAAGGTTAAGGTCAAATGGGCAAGAATGGAATTGTGAGATGAGTTTGGAGACGATGATGGCGAAATACTGAAGGCAATGGTGAGATGGGTTGAAGGTGAGTGTGGTATGCGACTGAAGGTGAACGTGTGCTGGGATAGGAGTAGGAGGAGGGTTTTAATAAAGTCATTGGTGGGATGGGCCTGAATCCAGGGGTGAGATAGGCTAGTATTTGAGGGTTTGATGGGAAAGAAGTCATGGGTGAGATGGGATGAATATGAGGGTTCGACTGACCTGAAGAAGACGGGCTGGTTCTGAATGAGAAGTTTCGGCTGTTTTAGAAAGTGAATTTCGGTTGGAAGTGATGGGAATGGTGGTCTAGGAGTAAAAGCGAGAATAGCCTGGGCCAGAGAGCGAAGGGGGGCGGGTCTCAAAATGAGAGTGGAATGAGCCTGAAGGCGAGGTAAGATGAGCTTCTAGGCCAGGTGGGATTGGCTAGAAAGCAAGGTTGGGATGGGCTTCAAGGCGAGGGTGGGATAGAGTTGAAAAAGATGAGTGAGCAGGGTATGAAGGAGAGGTTGGGCCCGTCCAGAAGGTGAAGATGAGAAGGGAATGAAGACTAGGTTGGGCTAGGACTGAAAATGAGAGTGGGCTGGGCAAGAAGGCGAAAGGGGGAAAGGTCTGAAGGTGTGGATCGGAGAGTCCTGAAGGCGAGGGTGAGATGGTCTTGTAGGTAAGTGTGGAAAGGCGAGAAGGTAAGGGTTTAATGCGTTTGAATGCGATAGAGTGATGTGCCTGGAGTCGAAGGTAAGCGGTACCAGAAGGTGAAGTTAGGTGGGGCTCGAAGGCGATGGTGTGCTGGTATTTAAGGCAAGGTTTAGCTAGTCCTAAAAGCAAAATTGGGATTGGCCAAAAGACCTTGTTGAGCTGAGGTGTAAGGGGAAAGGTCTTGAGGGCGAAGGTGGAAAGGGTGTAAAGATGTAGGTCGGCTGCGCCTGAAGGAGTGGGTGGAATGGGCCAGAAGGAGAGAGAGAGAGAGAGAGAGAGAGAGAGAGAGAGAGAGAGAGAGAGAGAGAGAGAGAGAGAGAGAGAGAGAGAATGACCTATTTTTTGTATGGGATAAAAGGCAAAGGTGAGATGGGCTTGAAGGCGAGGGAGAGCTAGACAAATAAGGCGACGGTAAGCTGGTCCTGAAGGTGAGGCTAGGATGGTCCAGAAAGCGAGTGTGAGGTGGAGCTTAAGGCGAGGGTGGAATGGGCCTGAAGGTGATGGTGGGCCCATCTAACCGCTAGGGTCTGCTTTTCTTGACGGCGAGAATGGAATGGGCCTGAGAAAGTGGTTACTTCGGCCTAAAAATGAGGGTGGGCTCAGGAAAAAGGTGATGATGGACTTAGCCTGAAGGCTAGGGTGGGATGGGCCTGAAGGCGAGGTTCAGCTACCTTTGAGGGCATTAGTAGGATAGACCTGACGGGAATGCTGGGATATGTCTGGAGAGTAGGGTGGGCTTGACCAAAAGGCCTCCATGTTCTGGGTCAGAAGTCGAAAATGGAATGTGTGTGTAGACGAGGATGAGCTAGGCCGGAGGACGAATGTAAGCTTGACATGAAGGCTAAGGAGGGATGGGCCAGAAGGCGAAGGTGGGATGGGCGTAAAGACGAGGGTGGTTAGAGCCTGAAGACGAGCTGGAGGTAGGTTTTGGCCGGAAGGCGATGGTGGGATGTCCCTCAAGAAGAGTGTAGTCAGGAAAAGAAGGCGAGGACAGGTTCGGCTGGACGTGGAAGGTGGATTGTGCTTGTAGACGAGGATGAGCTGGGCCTAAAGGAGAGTGTGAGCTTGACCTAAAGGTTAAGGTCAAATGGGCAAGATGGGAACTTTGAGATGAGTTTGGAGACGATGATGGCCAAATACTGAAGGCAATGGTGAGACGGGTTGAAGGTGAGTGTGGTATGCGACTGAAGGTGAACGTGTGCTGGGATAGGAGTAGGAGGAGGGTTTTAATAAAGTCATTGGTGGGATGGGCCTGAATCCGAGGGTGAGATAGGCTAGTATTTGAGGGTTTGATGGGAAAGAATTCATGGGTGAGATGGGATGAATATGAGGGTTCGACTGACCTGAAGAAGACAGGCTGGGTCTGAATGAGAGGTTTGGGCGGTTTTAGAAAGTGAATTTCGGTTGGAAGTGATGGGAATGGTGGTCTAGGAGTAAAAGCGAGAATAGCCTGGGCCAGAGAGCGAAGGGGGGTGGGTCTCAAAATGCGAGTGGAATGAGCCTGAAGGCGAGGTAAGATGAGCTTCTAGGCCAGGTGGGATTGGCTAGAAAGCAAGGTTGGGATGGGCTTCAAGGCGAGGGTGGGATAGAATTGAAAAAGATGGATGAGCAGGGTATGAAGGAGAGGTTTGGCCCGACCAGAAGATGAAGATGAGAGGGGAATGAAGACTAGTTTGGGCTATGACTGAAAATGAGAGTGGGCTGGGCTAGAAGGCGAAAGGGGGGACAGGTCTGAAGGTGTGGATGGCAGAGGCCTGAAGGCGAGGGTGATATGGTCTTGTAGGTAAGTGTGGATAGGCAAGAAGTTAAGGGTTTATTTCTTTTGAATGCGAGGGTGTGATGTGCCTAAAGTCGAAGGTAAGCGGTACCAGAAGGTGAAGTTAGGTGGGGCTAGAAGGCGATGGTGTGCTGGTATTTAAGGGAAGGGTTAGGTAGTCCTAAAAGCAAAAGTGGGATCGGCCAAAAGACCTTGTTGAGCTGAGGTGGAAAGGGGAAGGTTTTGAGGGCGAAGGTGGGATGGGTCTAAAGATGTAGGTAGGCTGCGCCTGAAGGAGTGGGTGGAATGGGACAGAAGGGGGGGGGAGAGAGAGAGAGAGAGAGAGAGAGAGAGAGAGAGAGAGAGAGAGAGAGAGAGAGAGAGAGAGAGAGAGAGAGAGAGGAGAGAGAGAGAGAGAGAGAGAAAATGATCTAGTTTTTGTATGGGCTAAAATGCAAAGGTGAGATTGGCTTGAAGGCGAGGGAGAGCTAGACAAAAAAGGCGACGGTGAGCTAGCCATGAACGTGGGGCTAGGATGGTGCAGAAAGCGAGTGATGGTGATTGTGCGCCCATCTAACCGATTGCGTCTGCTTTTCTTGACGGCGAGAATGGAATGGGCCTGAGAAAGTGGTTACTTCGGCCTGAAAATGAGGGTGGGCTCAGGAAAAAAGTGAAGATGGACTTGGCCTGAAGGCTAGGGTGGGATGTGTTTGAAGGCGAGGTTCAGCTACCTTTGAGGGCATTAGTAGGATAGACCTGACAGGAATGCTGGGATATGTCTGGAGAGTAGGGTGGGCTTGACCAAAAGGCCTCCATGTTCTGGGTCAGAAGTCGAAAATGGAATGTGTGTGTAGACGAGGATGAGCTGGGCCTGAGCACGAATGTAAGCTTGACATGAAGGCTAAGGAGGGATGGGCCAGAAGGCGAATGTGGGATAGGAGTAAAGACGAGGGTGGGTAGAGCCTGAAGACGAGCTGGAGGTAGGTTTGGGCCAGAAGGCGATGGTGGGATATCCATCAAGAAGAGTGTAGTCAGGAAAAGAAGGCGAGGACAGGTTCGGCTGGACGGGGAAGGTGGGTTGTGCTTGTAGACGAGGATGAGCTGGGCCTAAAGGAGAGTGTGACCTTGACCTAAAGGTTAAGGTCAAATGGGCAAGAATGGAATTGTGAGATGAGTTTGGAGACGATGATGGCGAAATACTGAAGGCAATGGTGAGATGGGTTGAAGGTGAGTGTGGTATGCGACTGAAGGTGAACGTGTGCTGGGATAGGAGTAGGAGGAGGGTTTTAATAAAGTCATTGGTGGGATGGGCCTGAATGCAGGGGTGAGATAGGCTAGTATTTGAGGGTTTGATGGGAAAGAAGTCATGGGTGAGATGGGATGAATATGAAGGTTCGACTGACCTGAAGAAGACGGGCTGGGTCTGAATGAGAAGTTTGGCGGTTTTAGAAGGTGAATTTCGGTTGGAAGTGATGGGAATGGTGGTCTAGGAGTAAACGCGAGAATAGCCTGGGCCAGAGATCGAAGGGGGGCGGGTCTCAATATGCGAGTGGAATGAGCCTGAAGGCGAGGTAAGATGAGCTTCTAGGCCGAGGTGGGATTGGCTAGAAAGCAAGGTTGGGATGGGCTTGAAGGCGAGGATGGGATAGAATTGAAAAAGATGGATGAGCAGGGTATGAAGGAGAGGTTGGGCCCGACCAGAAGATGAAGATGAGAAGGGAATGAAGACTAGGTTGGGCTAGGACTGAAAATGAGAGTGGGCTGGGCTAGAAGGCGAAAGGGGGAAAGGTCTGAAGGTGTGGATCGGAGAGGCCTGAAGGCGAGGGTGAGATGGTCTTGTAGGTAAGTGTGGAAAGGCGAGAAGGTAAGGGTTTAATGCGTTTGAATGCGATGGTGTGATGTGCCTGGAGTCGAAGGTAAGCGGTACCAGAAGGTGAAGTTAGGTGGGGCTCGAAGGCGATGGTGTGCTGGTATTTAAGGCAAGGTTTAGCTAGTCCTAAAAGCAAAATTGGGATTGGCCAAAAGACCTTGTTGAGCTGAGGTGTAAGGGGGAAGGTCTTGAGGGCGAAGGTGGAAAGGGTGTAAAGATGTAGGTCGGCTGCGCCTGAAGGAGTGGGTGGAATGGGCCAGAAGGAGAGAGAGAGAGAGAGAGAGAGAGAGAGAGAGAGAGAGAGAGAGAGAGAGAGAGAGAGAGAGAGAGAGAGAGAGAGAGAGAGAGAGAGAATGATCTAGTTTTTGTATGGGATAAAAGGCAAAGGTGAGATGGGCTTGAAGGCGAGGGAGAGCTAGAAAAATAAGGCGACGGTGAGCTAGTCCTGAAGGTGAGGCTAGGATGGTCCAGAAAGCGAGTGTGAGTTGGAGCTGAAGGCGAAGGTGGAATGGGCCTGAAGGTGATGGTGGGCCCATCTAACCGCTAGGGTCTGCTTTTCTTGACGGCGAGAATGGAATGGGCCTGAGAAAGTGGTTACTTCGGCCTGAAAATGAGGGTGGGCTCAGGAAAAAGTGAAGATGGACTTGGCCTGAAGGCTAGGGTGGGATGGGCCTGAAGGCGAGGTTCAGCTACCTTTGAGGGCATTAGTAGGATAGACCTGACGGGAATGCTGGGATATGTCTGGAGAGTAGGGTGGGCTTGACCAAAAGGCCTCCATGTTCTGGGTCAGAAGTCAAAAATGGAATGTGTCTGTAGACGAGAATGAGCTGGGCCTGAGGACGAATGTAAGCTTGACATGAAGGCTAAGGAGGGATGGGCCAGAAGGCGAAGGTGGGATGGGCGTAAAGACGATGGTGGTTAGAGCCTGAAGACGAGCTGGAGGTAGGTTTTGGCCGGAAGGCGATGGTGGGATGTCCCTCAAGAAGAGTGTAGTCAGGAAAAGAAGGCGAGGACAGGTTCGGCTGGACGGGGAAGGTGGGTTGTGCTTGTAGACGAGGATGAGCTGGGCCTAAAGGAGAGTGTGAGCTTGACCTAAAGGTTAAGGTCAAATGGGCAAGAAGGGAATTGTGAGATGAGTTTGGAGACGATGATGGCCAAATACTGAAGGCAATGGTGAGACGGGTTGAAGGTGAGTGTGGTATGCGACTGAAGGCGAACGTGTGCTGGGATAGGAGTAGGAGGAGGGTTTTAATAAAGTCATTGGTGGGATGGGCCTGAATCCGAGGGTGAGATAGGCTAGTATTTGAGGGTTTGATGGGAAAGAAGTCATGGGTGAGATGGTATGAATATGAGGGTTCGACTGACCTGAAGAAGACGGGCTGGGTCTGAATGAGAGGTTTGGACGGTTTTAGAAAGTGAATTTCGGTTGGAAGTGATGGGAATGGTGGTCTAGGAGTAAAAGCGAGAATAGCCTGGGCCAGAGAGCGAAGGGGGGTGGGTCTCAAAATGCGAGTGGAATGAGCCTGAAGGCGAGGTAAGATGAGCTTCTAGGCCAGGTGGGATTGGCTAGAAAGCAAGGTTGGGATGGGCTTCAAGGCGAGGGTGGGATAGAATTGAAAAAGATGGGTGAGCAGGGTATGAAGGAGAGGTTTGGCCCGACCAGAAGGTGAAGATGAGAAGGGAATGAAGACTAGGTTGGGCTAGGACTGAAAATGAGAGTGGGCTTGGCAAGAAGGCGAAAGGGGGGAAGGTCTGAAGGTGTGGATGGGAGAGTCCTGAAGGCGAGGGTGAGATGGTCTTGTAGGTAAGTGTGGAAAGGCGAGAAGGTAAGGGTTTAATGCTTTTGAATGCGATGGTGTAATGTGCCTGGAGTCGAAGGTAAGCGGTACCAGAAGGTGAAGTTAGGTGGGGCTCGAAGGCGATGGTGTGCTGGTATTTAAGGCAAGGTTTAGCTAGTCCTAAAAGAAAAACTGGGATTGGCCAAAAGACCTTGTTGAGCTGAGGTGTAAGGGGGAAGGTTTGAGGGAGAAGGTGGGATGGGTCGAAAGATGTAGGTAGGTCTGCGCCTGAAGGAGTGGGTGGAATGGTTCAGAAGGGGGAGAGAGAGAGAGAGAGAGAGAGAGAGAGAGAGAGAGAGAGAGAGAGAGAGAGAGAGAGAGAGAGAGAGAGAGAGAGAGAGAGAGAGAGAGAGAGAGAGAGAGAGAGAGAGAGAGAGAGAGAGAGAGAGAGAGAGAGAGAGATAATGATCTAGTTTTTGTATGGGCTAAAAGGCAAAGGTGAGATGGGCTTGAAGGCGAGGGAGAGCTAGACAAAAAAGGCGACGGTGAGCTAGCCGTGAAGGTGAGGCTAGGATGGTGCAGAAAGCGAGTGATGGTGATGGTGGGCCCATCTAACCGATAGGGTCTGCTTTTCTTGACGGCGAGAATGGAATGGCCTGAGAAAGTGGTTACTTCTGCCTAAAAATGAGGGTGGGCTCAGGAAAAAAGTGAAGATGGACTTGGCCTGAAGGCTAGGGTGGGATGGGCCTGAAGGCGAGGTTCAGCTACCTTTGAGGGCATTAGTAGGATAGACCTGACGGAATGCTGGGATATGCCTGGAGAGGAGTGTGTGCTGGGCCAAAAGGCCTCATGGTCTGGGTCAGAAGTCGAAAATGGAATGGGTCTGTAGACGAGGATGAGCTGGGCCTGAGGGCGAATGTAAGCTTGACATGAAGGCTAAGGAGGGATGGGCCTGAAGGCGAAGGTGGGATGGGCGTGAAGACGAGAGTGGGTAGAGCCTGAAGACGAGATGGAGGAAGCTTTGGGCCAGAAGGCGATGGTGGGATGTCCCTCAAGAGGAGTGTAGTCAGGAAAAGAAGGCGAGGACAGGTTCGGTTGGACGGGGAAGGTGGGTTGTGCTTGTAGACGAGGATGAGCTGGGCCTAAAGGAGAATGTGAGCTTGACCTAAAGGTTAAGGTCAAATGGGCAAGAAGGCAATGGTGGGATGGGTTTGGAGACTATGATTGTCAAATACTGAAGGCAATGGTGAGATGGGTTGAAGGTGAGTGTGGTATGCGACTGAAAGCGAAAGTGTGCTGGGATAGGAGTAGGAGGAGGGTTTTAATAAAGTCATTCGTGGGATGGGCCTGAATCCGAGGTTGAGATAGGCTAGTATTTGAGGGTTGGATGGGAAAGAAGGCATGGATGAGATGGGATGAATATGAAGGTTCGACTGACCTGAAGAAGACGGGCTGGGTCTGAATGAGAAGTTTCGGCGTTTTTAGAAGGTGAATTTGGGTTGGAAGTGATGGGAATGGTGGTCTAGGAGTAAAAGCGAGAATAGCCAAGGACAGAGATCGAAGGGGGGCGGGTCTCAATATGCGAGTGGAATGAGCCTGAAGGCGAGGTAAGATGAGCTTCTAGGCGAGGTGGGATGGGCCAGAAAGCAAGGTTGGGATGGGCTTCAAGGCGAGGATGGGATAGAATTGAAAAAGATGGATGAGCAGGGTATGAAGGAGAGGTTGGGCCCGACCAGAAGATGAAGATGAGAAGGGAATGAAGACTAGGTTGGGCTAGGACTGAAAATGAGAGTGGGCTGGGCTAGAAGGCGAAAGGGGGGACAGGTCTGAAGGTGTGGATGGCAGAGGCCTGAAGGCGAGGGTGATATGGTCTTGTAGGTAACTGTGGATAGGCAAGAAGCTAAGGGTTTATTTCTTTTGAATGCGAGGGTGTGATGTGCCTAAAGTCGAAGGTAAGCGGTACCAGAAGGTGAAGTTAGGTGGGGCTAGAAGGCGATGGTGTGCTGGTATTTAAGGGAAGGGTTAGGTAGTCCTAAAAGCAAAAGTGGGATCGGCCAAAAGACCTTGTTGAGCTGAGGTGGAAGGGGGAAGGTTTTGAGGGCGAAGGTGGGATGGGTCGAAAGATGTAGGTAGGCTGCGCCTGAAGGAGTGGGTGGAATGGGTCAGAAGGGGGGAGAGAGAGAGAGAGAGAGAGAGAGAGAGAGAGAGAGAGAGAGAGAGAGAGAGAGAGAGAGAGAGAGAGAGAGAGAGAGAGAGAGAAGAGAGAGAGAGAGAGAGAGAGAGAGAGAGAGAGAGAGAGAGAGAGAGAGAGAGATAATGATCTAGTTTTTGTATGGGCTAAAAGGCAAAGGTGAGATGGGCTTGAAGGCGAGGGAGAGCTAGACAAAAAAGGCGACGGTGAGCTAGCCGTGAAGGTGAGGCTAGGATGGTGCAGAAAGCGAGTGATGGTGATGGTGGGCCCATCTAACCGATAGGGTCTGCTTTTCGTGACGGCGAGAATGGAATGGGCCTGAGAAAGTGGTTACTTCGGCCTAAAAATGAGGGTGGGCTCAGGAAAAAAGTGAAGATGGACTTGGCCTGAAGGCTAGGGTGGGATGGGCCTGAAGGCGAGGTTCAGCTACCTTTGAGGGCATTAGTAGGATAGACCTGACGGAATGCTGGGATATGCCTGGAGAGGAGTGTGGGCTGGGCCAAAAGGCCTCCATGGTCTGGGTCAGAGGTCGAAAATGGAATGGGTCTGTAGACGAGGATGAGCTGGGCCTGAGGACGAATGTAAGCTTGACTTGAAGGCTAATGAGGGATGGGCTAGAAGGCGAAGGTGGGATGGGCGTGAAGACGAGGGTGGGTAGAGCCTGAAGACGAGATGGAGGTAGGTTTGGGCCAGAAGGTGATGGTGGGATGTCCCTCAAGAGGAGTGTAGTCAGGAAAAGAAGGCGAGGACAGGTTCGGTTGGACGTGGAAGGTGTGTTGTGCTTGTAGATGAGGATGAGCTGGACCTATATGAGAATGTGAGCTTGACCTAAAGGTTAAGGTCAAATGGGCAAGAAGACAATAGTGGGATGGGTTTGGAGACGATGATGGTCAAATAATGAAGGCAATGGTGAGATGGGTTGAAGGTGAGTGCGGTATGCGACTGAAAACGAAAGTGTGCTGGGATAGGAGTAGGAGGAGGGATTTAATAAAGTCGTTCGTGGGATGGGCCTGAATCCGAGGGTGAGATAGTCTAGTATTTGAGGGTTGGATGGGAAAGAAGTCATGGATGAGATGGGATGAATATGAAGGTTCGACTGACCTGAAGAAGACGGGCTGGGTCTGAATGAGAAGTTTCGGCGGTTTTAGAAGGTGAATTTGGGTTGGAAGTGATGGGAATGGTGGTCTAGGAGTAAAAGCGAGAATAGCCAGGGACAGAGATCGAAGGGGGGCGGGTCTCAATATGCGAGTGGAATGAGCCTGAAGGCGAGGTAAGATGAGCTTCTAGGCGAGGTGGGATGGGCCAGAAAGCAAGGTTGGGATGGGCTTGAAGGCGAGGATGGGATAGAATTGAAAAAGATGGATGAGCAGGGTATGAAGGAGAGGTTGGGCCCGACCAGAAGATGAAGATGAGAAGGGAATGAAGACTAGGTTGGGGTAGGACTGAAAATGAGAGTGGGCTGGGCTAGAAGGCGAAAGGGGGGAAAGGTCTGAAGGTGTGGATGGGAGAGGCCTGAAGGCGAGGGTGATATGGTCTTGTAGGTAAGTGTGGATAGGCAAGGAGGTAAGGGTTTATTTCTTTTGAATGTGAGGGTGTGATGTGCCTGAAGTCGAAGGTAAGCGGTACCAGAAGGTGAAGTTAGGTGGGGCTAGAAGGCGATGGTGTGCTGGTATTCAAGGCAAGGGTTAGCTAGTCCTAAAAGCAAAAGTGGGATCGGCCAAAAGATCTTCTTGAGCTGAGGTGGAAGGGGGAAGGTTTTGAGGGCGAAGGTGGGATGGGTCTTAAGATGTAGGTAGGCTGCGCCTGAAGGAGTGGTTGGAATGGGCCAGAAGGGGAGAGAGAGAGAGAGAGAGAGAGAGAGAGAGAGAGAGAGAGAGAGAGAGAGAGAGAGAGAGAGAGAGAGAGAGAGAGAGAGAGAGAGAGAGAGAGAGAGAGAGAGAGAGAGAGAGAGAGAGAGAGAGAGAGAGAGAGAGAGAGAGAGAGAGAGAGAGAGAGAGAGAGAGAGAGAGAGAGAGAGAGAGAGAGAGAGAGAGAGAGAGAGAGAGAGAGAGAGAGAGAGAGAGAGAGAGAGAGAGAGAGAGAGAGAGAGAGAGAGAGAGAGAGAGAGAGAGAGAGAAGAGAGAGAGAGGAGAGAGAGAGAGAGAGAGAGAGAGAGAGAGAGAGAGAGAGACGAGAGAGAGAGAGAAGAGAGACGAGAGAGAGAGAGAGAGAGAGAGAGAGAGAGAGAGAGAGAGAGAGAGAGAGAGAGAGAGAGAGAGATCTAGTTTTTGTATGGGCTAAAAGGCAAAGGTGAGATGGGCTTGAAGGTGAGTGAGAGCTAGACAAAAAAGGCGACTGTGAGCTGGCCATGAATGTGAGGCTAGAATGGTCCAGAAAGCGAGTGTGAGTTCGAGCTGAAGGCAAGGGTGTAATGGGCCTGAAGGTGATGGTGCGACCATCTAACCGATAGGGTCTGCTTTTCTTGACGGCGAGAATGGAATGGGCCTGAGAAAGTGGTTGCTTCGGCCTAAAAGTTAGGGTTGGCTCAGGAAAAAAGTGAAGATGGACTTGGCCTGAAGGCTAGGGTAGGATGGGCCAGAAGGCGAGGTTCAGCTACCTTTGAGGGCATTAGTAGGATTGACCTGACGGAATGATGGGATATGCCTGTAGAGGAGTGTGGGCTGGGCGAAAAGGCCTCCATGGTCTGGGTCAGAAGTCGAAAATGGAATGGGTCTGTAGACGAGGATGAGCTGGGCATGAGGGCGAATGTAATCTTGACATGAAGGCTAAGGAGGGATGGGCCTGAGGGCGAAGGTGGGATGGGCGTGAAGACGAGAGTGGGTAGAGCCTGAAGACGAGATGGAGGAAGCTTTGGGGCAGAAGGCGATGGTGGGATGTCCCTCAAGAGGAGTGTAGTCAGGAAAAGAAGGCGAGGACAGGTTCGGTTGGACGGGGAAGGTGGGTTATGCTTGTAGACGAGGATGAGCTGGGCCTAAAGGAGAGTGTGAGCGTGACCTAAAGGTTAAGGTCAAACGGGCAAGAAGGCAATGGTGGGATGGGTTTGGAGACGATGATGCCAAATACTGAAGGCAATGGTGAGATGGGTTGAAGGTGTGTGTGGTATGCGACTGAAAGCGAATGTGTGCTGGGGTAGGAGAAGGAGGCGGGTATCAATAAAGTCGTTCTCGGGATGGGCCTGAATCTGCGGGTGAGATAGGCTAGTATTTCAGGGTCGGATGGGAAAGATGGCATGGATGAGATGGGATGAATATGAAGGTTCGACTGACCTGAAGAAGACCGGCTGGGTCTGAATGAGACGTTTGTGCGGATTTAGAAGGTGAATTTGTGTTGGAAGTGATGGGAATGGTGGTCTAGGAGTAAACGTGAGAATAGCCAGGGACAGAGATCGAAGGGGGGCGGGTCTCAATATGCGAGTGAAATGAGCCTGAAGGCGAGGTAAGATGAGCTTCTAGGCGAGGTCGGATGGGCCAGAAAGAAAGGTTGGGATGGGCTAGAAGGCGAGGATGGGATAGAATTGAAAAATATGGATGAGCAGGGTATGAAGGAGAGGTTGGGCCCGACCAGAAGATGAAGAGGAGACGGGAATGAAGACTAGGTTGGGGTAGGACTGATAATGAGAGTGGGCTGGGCTAGAAGGCGAAAGGGAGGACAGGTCTGAAGGTGTGGATGGGAGAGACCTGAAAGCGAGGGTGATATGGTCTTGTAGGTAAGTGTGGATAGTCAAGAAGGTAAGGGTTCAATTCCCTTGAATGCGAGGGTGTGATGTGCCTGAAGTCGAAGGTAAACAGTACCAGAAGGTGAAGTTAGGTGGGGCTAGAAGGTGATGGTGTGCTGGTATTTAAGGCAAGGGTTAGGTAGTCCCAAAAGGAAAAGTGGGATCGGCCAAAACACCTTGTTGAGCTGAGGTGGAAGGGGGAAGTTTTTGAGGGCGAAAGTGGGATGGGTCTAAAGATGTAAGTCGGCTGCGCCTGAAGGTGTGGGTGGAATGGGCCAGAAGGGAGAGAGAGAGAGAGAGAGGAAGACAGAGAGAGAGAGAGAGAGAGAGAGAGAGAGAGAGAGAGAGAGAGAGAGAGAGAGAGAGAGAGAGAGAGAGAGAGAGAGAGAGAGAGAGAAATAATCTAATTTTTGTATGGGCTAAAAGGCAAAGGTGAAATTCGCTTGAAGGCGAGGGAGAGCTAGACAAAGAAGTCGACGGTGAGCTGATCTTCAAGGTGAGGCTAGGATGGTCCAGAAAGCGAGTGTGAGTTGGAGCTGAAGGCGAGGGTGGAATGGGCCTGAAGGTGATGGTGGGCCAATCTAACCGCTAGGGTCTGCTTTTCTTGACTGCGAGAATGGAATTAGCCTGAGAAAGTTGTTACTTCGTCCTGAAAATGAGGGTGGGTTCAGGAAAAAAGTGAAAATGGACTTGGCCTGAAGGCTAGGGTGGGATGGGCCAGAAGACGAGTTTCAGCAACCTTTGAGGGCATTAGTAGGATAGACCTAACGGGAATGCTGGGATATGCCTGGAGAGTAGGGTGGGCTTGACCAAAAGGCCTCCATGGTCTGGGTCAGAAGTCGAAAATGGAATGGGTCTCTAGACGAGGATGAGCTCTGCCTGAGGGCGAATGTAAGCTTGACATGAAGGCGAAGGAGGGATGGGCTAGAAGGCGAAGGTGGGATGGGCGTGAAGACGAGGGTAGGTAGAGCCTGAAGACGAGCTGAAGGTAGGTTTGGGCCAGAAGGCGATGGTGGGATGTCCCTCAAGAAGAGTGTAGTCAGGAAAAGAAGGCGAGGACAGGTTCGGTTGGACGAGGAAGGTGGGTTGTGCTTGTAGACGAGGATGAGCTGGGCCTAAAGGAGAGTGTGAGCTTGACCTAAAGGTTAAGGCCAAATGGGCAAGAAGGCAATTGTGAGATGAGTTTAGAGACGATGATGGCCAAATACTGAAGGCAATGGTGAGACGGTTTGAAGGTTAGTGTGGTATGCGACTGAAAGCGAACGTGTGCTGGGATAGGAGTAGGAGGAGGGTTTTAATAAAGTCATTGGAGAGATGGGTCTGAATCCGAGGGTGAGATAGGCTAGTATTTGAGTGTTTGATGGGAAAGAAGGCATGGGTGAGATGGGATGAATATGAGGGTTCGACTGACCTGGAGAAGACGGGCTGTGCCTGAATGAGAGGTTTGGGCGTTTTTAGAAAGTGAATTTCGATTGGAAGTGATGGGAATGGTGGTCTAGGAGTAAAAGCGAGAATAGCCTGGGCCAAAGAGAGAAGGGTGGCGGGTCTCAAAATGCGAGTGGAATGAGCCTGAAGGCGAGGTAAGATGAGCTTCTAGGCGAGGTGGGATAGGCTAGAAAGCAAGGTTGCTATCTGCTTGAAGGCGAGGGTGGGATAGAACTGAAAAAGATGGGTGAACAGGGTGTGAAGAAGAGGTTGGGCCCGACCAGAAGGTGAAGATGAGAAGGGAATGAAGTATAGGATGGGCTAGGACAGAAAATGAGAGCGGGCTGTGCAAGAAGACAAAAGGGGGGACAGGTCTGAAGGTGTGGATGGGAGAGTCCTAAAGGCGAGGGTGAGATGGTCTTGTTGGTAAGTGTGGAAAGGCGAGAAGGTAAGTGTTTAATGCGTTTGAATGTGATGGTGTGATGTGCCTGGAGTCGAAGGTAAGCGGTACCAGAAGGTGAAGTTAGGTGGGGCTCGAAGGCGATGGTGTGCTGGTATTTAAGGTAAGGTTTAGCTAGTCCTAAAAGCAAACCTGGGATTGGCCAAAAGACCTTGTTGAGCTGAGGTGTAAGGGGGAAGGTCTTGAGGGCGAAGGTGGGAAGGGTGTAAAGATGTAGGTCGGCTGCGCCTGAAGGAGTGGGTGGAATGGTCTAGAAAGAGAGAGAGAGAGAGAGAGAGAGAGAGAGAGAGAGAGAGAGAGAGAGAGAGAGAGAGAGAGAGAGAGAGAGAGAGAGAGAGAGAGAGAGAGAGAGAGAGAGAGAGAGAGAGAGAGAGACGGAGAGAGATAGACGGAGAGAGAGAGACGGAGAGAGAGAAACGGAGAGAGAGAGACGGAGAGAGAGAGAGAGGAGAGAGAGAGAGAGAGAGAGAGAGAGAGAGAGAGAGAGAGAGAGAGAGAGAGAGAGAGAGAGAGAGAGAGAGAGAGAATGATCTAGTTTTTGTATGGGATAAAAGGCAAAGGTGAGATGGGCTTGAAGGCGAGGGAGAGCTAGACAAATGAGGCGACGGTGAGTTGGTCCTGAAGGCGAGCCTAGGATGGTCCAGAAAGCGAGTGTGAGGTGTAGCTGAAGGCGACGGTGGAATGGGCCTGAAGGCAATGGTGGGCCCATCTAACCGGTAGAGTCTGCTTTTCTTAACGGCGAGAATGGAATGGGCCTGAAAAAGTTGTTACTTCGGCCTGACGGGAATGCTGGGATATGCCTGGAGAGTAGGGTGGCTTAACCAAAATGCCTCCATGTCCTGGGTCAGAAGTCGAAAATGGAATGTGTCTGTAGACGAGTATGAGCTGGGCCTGAGGGCGAATGTAAGCTTGACATGAAGGCTAAGGAGGGATGGGCTTGAAGGCGAAGGTGGGATAGGCGTGAATACGAGGGTGGGTAGAGGCTGAAGACGAGCTGGAGGTAGGTTTGGGCCAGAAGGCGATGGTGGGATGTCCCTCAAGAAGAGTGTAGTCAGGAAAAGAAGGCGAGGACAAGTTCGGCTGGACGGTGAAGGTGGGTTGTGCGTGTAGACGAGGATGAGCTGGGCCTAAAGGAGAGTGTGAGCTTGACCTAAACGTTAAGGCCAAATGGGAAAGAAGGCAATTGTGAGATGAGTTTGGAGACGATGATGGCCAAAAACTGAAGGCAATGGTGAGACGGGTTGAAGGTGAGTGTGGTATGCGACTGAAAGCGAACGTGTGCTGGGATAGGAGTAGGAGGAGGGTTTTAATAAAGTCATTGGAGAGATGGGTCTGAATCCGAGGGTGAGATAGGCTAGTATTTGAGGGTTTGATGGGAAAGAAGGCATGGGTAAGATGGGATGAATATGAGGGTTCGACTGACCTGAAGAGGACGGGCTGGGCCTGAATGAGAGGTTTCGGCGTTTTTAGAAAGTGAATTTCGGTTGGAAGTGATGGGAATGGTGGTCTAGGAGTAAAAGCGAGAATAGCCTGGGCCAAAGAGAGAAGGGGGTCGGGTCTCAAACTGCGAGTGGAATGAGCCTGAAGGCGAGGTAAGATGAGCTTCTAGGCCGAGGTGGGATGGGCTAGAAAGCAAGGTTGGGATGGGCTTCAAGGTGAGGGTGGGATAAAATTGAAAAAGATGTGTGAGCAGGGCATGAAGGAGAGGTTGGGCCCGACCAGAAGATGAAGATGAGAAGGGAATGAAGACTAGGTTGGGCTAGGACTGAAAATGAGAGTGGGGTGGGCTAGAAGGCGAAAGGGGGGACAGGTCTGAAGGTGTGGATGGGAGAGTCCTGAAGGCGAGGGTGAGATGGTCTTGTAGGTAAGTGTGGAACGGCGAGTAGGTAAGGGTTTAATGCGTTTCAATGCGATGGTGTGATGTGCCTGGAATAGAAGGACAGCGGTACCAGAAGGTGAAGTTAGTTGGGGCTAGAAGACGATGGTGTGCTGGTATTTAAGAAAAGGTTTAGCTAGTCCTAAAAGCAAAACTGGGATCGGCCAAAAGACCTTGTTGAGCCGAGGTGGAAGGGGGAAGGTCTTGAGGGGGAAGGTGGGAAGGGTGTAAAGATGTAGGTCGGCTGCGCTTGAAGGAGTGGGTGGAATGGGCGAGAAGGAGAGAGAGAGAGAGAGAGAGAGAGAGAGAGAGAGAGAGAGAGAGAGAGAGAGAGAGAGAGAGAGAGAGAGAGAGAGAGAGAGAGAGGGGGGGGAGAGAGAGAGAGAGAGAGAGAGAGAGAGAGAGAGAGAGAGAGAGAGAGAGAGAGAGAGAGAGAGAGAGAGAGAGAGAGAGAGAGAGAGAGACGGAGAGAGAGAGAGAGAGAGAGAGAGAGAGAGAGAGAGAGAGAGAGAGAGAGAGAGAGAGAGAGAGAGAGAGAGAGAGAGAGAGAGAGAGAGAGAGAGAGAGATAATGTTCTAGTTTTTGTATGGGCTAAAAGACAAAGGTGAGATGGGCTTGAAGGCGAGGGAGAGCTAGACAAAAAAGGCGACGGTGAGCTGGCCCTGAAGGTGAGGCCAGGATGGTCCAGAAAGCGAGTGTTAGTTGGAGCTGAAGTCAAGGGTGGAATGGGCCTGAAGGTGATGGTGTGCCCATCTATCCGATAGTGTCTGCTTTTCTTGACGGCGAGAATGGAATGGGCCTGAGAAAGTGGTTAATTCGGCCTAAAAATGAGAGTGGGCTCAGGAAAAAAGTGAAGATAGACTTGTCCTGAAGGCTAGGGTGGGATGGGCCTGAAGGCGAGGTTCAGCTACCTTTGAGGGCATTAGTAGGATAGACCTGACGGAATGCTGGGATATGCCTTTAGAGGAGTGTGGGCTGGGCCAAAAGGCCTCCATGGTCTGGGTCAGAAGTCGAAAATGGAATGTGTCTGTAGACGAGGATGAGCTGGGCCTGAGGGCGAATATAAGCTTGAAATGAAGGCTAAGGAGGGATGGGCCTGAAGACGAAGGTGGGATAGGCGTGAAGACGAGAGTGGGTAGAGCCTGAAGACGAGATGGAGGAAGGTTTGGGAAAGAAGGCGATGGTGGGATGTCCCTCAAGAGGAGTGTAGTCAAGAAAAAAAGGCGAGGACAGGTTCGGTTGGACTTGGAAGGTGGGTTGTGCTTGTAGACGAGGATGAGCTGGGCCAAGAGGAGAGTGTGAGCTTGACCTAAAGGTTAAGGTCAAATGGGCAAGAAGGCAATAGTGGGATGTGTTTGCAGACGATGATGGCCAAATACTGAAAGCAATGGTGAGATGGGTTAAAGGTGAGTGTCGTATGCGACTGAAAGCGAACGTGTGCTGAGATAGGAGTAGGAGGAGGGTTTTAATAAAGTCGTTCGTGGCATGGGCCTGAATCCGAGGGTGAGATAGGCTAGTATTTGAGGGTTGGATGGGAGAGAAGGCATGGATGAGATGGGACGAATATGAAGGTTCGACTGACCAGAAGACGGGCTGGGTCTGAATGAGAGGTTTGGGCGGTTTTAGAAGTTGAATTTAGGTTGGAAGTGATGGGAATGCTGGTCTAGCAGTAAAAGCGAGAATAGCCTGGGACAGAGATCGAAGGGGGGCGGGTCTCAATATGCAAGTGGAATGACCCTGAAGGCGAGGTAAGATGAGCTACTGGGCGAGGTGGGATGGGCCAGAAAGCAAGGTTGGGATGGGCTTGAAGGCGAGGATGGGATAGAATTGAAAAAGATGGATGAGCAGGGTATGAAGGAGAGGTTGGGCCCGACCAGAAGATGAAGATGAGAAGGGAATGAAGACTAGGTCGGGCTAGGACTTAAAATGAGAGTGGGCTGGGCTAGAAGGCGAAAGGGGGGACAGGTCTGAATGTGTGGATGGGAGAGGCCTGAAGGCGAGGGTGATATAGTCTTGTAGGTAAGTGTGGATAGGGAAGAAGGTAAGGGTTTAAATCCTTTGAATGTGAGTGTGTGATGTGCCTGAAGTCGAAGGTAAGCGGTACCAGAAGGGTTAGCTAGTCCTAAAAGCAAAAGTGGGATCGGCCAAAAGACCTTGTTGAGCTGAGGTATAAGGGGGAAGGTTTCGAGGGTGAAGGTGGGATGGGTTTAAAGATGTAGGCCGGCTGCGCCTGAAGGAGTGGGTGGAATAGGCCAGAAGGGGTGAGAGAGAGAGAGAGAGAGAGAGAGAGAGAGAGAGAGAGAGAGAGAGAGAGAGAGAGAGAGAGAGAGAGAGAGAGAGACAGAGAGAGAGAGAGAGAGAGAGAGAATGATCTAGTTTTTGTATGGGCTAAAAGGCAAAGATGAGACGGGCTTGAAGGCGAGGGAGAGCTAGACAAATAAGGCGACGGTGAGCTGGCCCTGAAGGTGAGGCTAGGATGGTCCAGAAAGCGAGTGTGAGGAGGAGCTGAAGGCGAGGGTGGAATGTGCCTGAAGGTGATGGTGGGCCCATCTAACCGCTAGGGTCTGCTTTTCTTGACGGCGAGAATGGAATGGGCCTGAGAAAGTGGATATTTCGGCCTGAAAATGAGGGTGGGCTCAGGAAAAAAGTGAAGATAGACTTGGCCTAAAGGCTAGGGTGGGATGGGCCTGAAGGCGAGGTTCAGCTACCTTTGAGGGCATTAGTAGGATAGACCTGACGGGAATGCTGGGATATGCCTGGAGAGTAGGGTGGGCTTGACCAAAAGGCCTCCATGTTCTGGGTCAGAAGTCGAAAATGGAATATGTCTGTAGACGAGGATGAGCTGGGCCTGAGTGCGAATGTAAGCTAACATGAAGGCTAAGGAGGGATGGGCGAGAAGGCGAAGGTGGGATGGGCTTGAAGACGAGAGTGGGTAGAGCCTGAAGACGAGATGGAAGAAGGTTTGGGCCAGAAGGCGATGGTGGGATGGCCCTCAAGAAGAGTGTAGTCAGGAAAAGAAGGCGAGGACAAGTTCGGCTGGACGGGGAAGGTGGGTTGTGCTTGTAGACGAGGATGAGCTGGGCCTAAAGGAGAGTGTGAGCTTGACCTAAAGGTTAAGGTCAAATGGGCAAGAAGGCAATTGTGAGATGAGTTTGGAGACGATGATGGCCAAATACTGAAGGCAATGGTGAGACGGGTTGAAGGTGAGTTTGGTATGCGACTGAAAGCGAACGTTTGCTGGGATAGAGTAGGAGGAGGGTTTTCATAAAGTCGTTCGTGGGATGGGCCTGAATCCGAGGGTGAGATAGGCTAGTATTTGAGGGTTTGATGGGAAAGAAGGCATGGATGAGATGGGATGAATATGAAGGTTCGATTGACCAGAAGAAGACGGGCTGGGTCTGAATGAGAGTTTTGGGCGGTTTTAGAAGGTGAATTTCGGTTGGAAGTGATGGGAATGGTGGTCTAGCAGTAAAAGCGAGAATAGCCTGGGACAGAGATGGAAAGGGGGCGGGTCTCAATATGCGAGTGGAATGAGCCTGAAGGCGATGTAAGATGAGCTTCTAGGCGAGGTGGGATAGGCCAGAAAGCTAGGTTGGGATGGGCTTGAAGGCGAGGATGGGATAGAATTGAAAAAGATGGATGAGCAGGGTATGAAGGAGAGGTTGGGCCCGACCAGAAGATGAAGATGAGAAGGGAATGAAGACTAGGTTGGGCTAGAACTGAAAATGAGAGTTGGCTGGGCTAGAAGGCGAAAGGGGGGACAGGTCTGAAGGTGTGGATGGGAGAGGCCTGAAGGCGAGGGTGATATGGTCTTGTAGGTAAGTGTGGATAGGCAAGAAGGTAAGGGTTTAATTCCTTTGAATGCGAGGGTGTGATGTGCCTGAAGTCGAAGGTAAGCGGTACCAGAAGGTGAAGTTAGGTGGGGCTAGAAGGCGATGATGTGCTGGTATTTACGGCAAGCGTTAGCTAGTCCTAAAAGCAAAAGTGGGATCAGCCAAAAGACCTTGTTGAGCTGAGGTATAAGGGGGAAGGTTTTGAGGGCGAAGGCGGGATGGGTCTAAAGATGTAAGTCGGCTGCGCCTGAATGAGTGGATGGAATAGGCCAGAAGATATATATATATATATATATATATATATATATAGAGAGAGAGAGAGAGAGAGAGAGAGAGAGAGAGAGAGATAGAGAGAGAGAGAGAGAGAGAGAGAGAGAGAGAGAGAGAGAGAGAGAGAGAGAGAGAGAGAACAGACAGACAGACAGAGAGAGAGAGACAGAGAAAGACAGAGAGAGAGAGAGAGAGAGAGAGAGAGAGAGAGAGAGAGAGAGAGAGAGAGAGAGAGAGAGAGAATGATCTGGTTTTGTATGGGTAAAAGGCACAGGTGAGATGTGCCTGAAGGCGAGGAAAAACTAGACAAAAAAGGCGACGTTGAGCTGGTCCTGAAGGTGAGGATAGGATAGTCCAGAAAGCGAGTGTGAGGTGGAGCTGAAGGCTAGGGTGGAATGGGCCTGAAGGTAATGGTGGGCCCATCTAACCGCTGGGGTCTGCTTTTCTTGACGGCGAGAATGTAATGGGCCTGAGAAAGTGGTTACTTCTGCCTGAAAATGAGGGTGGGCTCAGGAAAAAAGTTAAGATGGACTTGGCCTGAATGCTAGGGTGGGATGGGCCTGAAGACGAGGTTCAGCTACCTTTGAGGGCATTAGTAGGATGGACCTGACGGGAATGCTGGGATATGCCTGGAGAGTAGGGTGGGCTTGACCAAAAGGACTCCATGCTCTGGGTCAGAAGTCGAAAATGGAATGTGTCTGTAGACGAGGATGAGCTGGGCCTGAGGGCGAATGTAAGCTTGACATGAAGGCTAAGGAGGGATGGGCCAGAATGCGAAGGTGGGATGGGCATGAAGACGAGGGTGTGTAGAGCCTGAAGACGAGCTGGAGGAAGGTTTGGGCTAGAAGGCGATGGTGTTATGTCCCTCAAGAAGAGTGTAGTCAGGAAAAGAAGGCGAGGACAAGTTCGGCTGGACTTGGAAGGTGGGTTGTGCTTGTAGACGAGGATGAGCTGGGTCTAAAAGAGAGTCTGAGCTTGACCTAAAGGTTAAGGTCAAATGGGCAAGAAAACAATTGTGAGATGAGTTTCGAAACGATGATGGCCAAATACTGAAGGCAATGGTGTGATGGGTTGAAGGTGAGTGTGGTATGCGACTGAAAGCGAACGGGTGCTGGGATAGGAGTAGGAGGAAGGGTTTTAATAAAGTCGTTCGTGGGATGCGCCTGAATCCGAGAGTGAGATAGGCTAGTATTTGAGGCTTGAATGGGAAAAAAGGCTTAGATGAGATGGGATGAATATGAAGGTTGGACTGACTAAAAGAAGACGGGCTGGATCTGAATGAGAGGTTTGGGCGGTTTTGGAGGGTGAATTTGGGTTGGAAGTGATGGGAATGGTGGTCTAGGAGTAAAAGCAAGAATAGCCTGGGACAGAGATCGAAGGGTGGCGGTTCTCAATATGCGAGTGGAATGAACCTGAAGCCGAGGTAAGATGAACTTCTAGGCGAGGTGGGATGGGCCAGAAAGCTAGGTTGGGATGGTCTGAAGGCGAGGATGGGATAGAATTAAAAAAGATGGATGAGCAGGGTATGTAGGAGAGGTTGGGCCCGACCAGAAGATGAAGATGAGAAGGGAATGGAGACTAGGTTGGGTAAGACTGAAAATGAGAGTGGGCTGGGCTAGAAGGCGAAAGGGTGGACAGGTCTGAAGGTGTGGATGGGAGAGGCCTGAAGACGAGGGTGATATGGTCTTGTAGGTAAGTGTGGATAGGCAAGAAGGTAAGGGTTTAATTCCTTTGAAGCGAGGGTGTGATGTGCCTGAAGTCGAAGGTAAGCGGTACCAGAAGGTGAAGTTAGGTGGGGCTAGAAGGCGATGGTGTGCTGGTATTTAAGGCAAGGGTTAGCTAGTCCTAAAAGGAAAAGTGGGATCGGCCAAAAGACCTTGTTGAGCTGAGGCATAAGGGGGAAGGTTTTGAGGGCGAAGGTGGGATGGGTCTAAAGATGTAGGTCGGCTGCGCCTGAAGGAGTGGGTGGAATAGGCAAGAAAAGAGAGAGAGAGAGAGAGAGAGAGAGAGAGAGAGAGAGAGAGAGAGAGAGAGAGAGAGAGAGAGAGAGAGAGATGTAATGATCAAGTTTTTATATGGGCTAAAAGGCAAAGGTGAGATGGGCATGAAGGCGAGGGAGAGCTAGACAAAAAAGGCGAAGGTGAGCTGGCCATGAAAGTGAGGCTAGGATGGTCCAGAAAGCGAGTGTGAGTTGGATCTGATGGCAAGGCTGGAATGGGCCTGAAGGTGATGGTGGGCCCATCTAACCGATAGGGTCTGCTTTTCTTGACGGCGAGAATGGAATGGGCCTGAGAAAGTGGTTACTTCTGCCTAAAAATGAGGATGGGCTCAGGAAAAAAGTGAAGATGGACTTGGCCTGAAGGCTAGGGTGGGATAGGCCTGAAGGCGAGGTTAAGCTACCTTTGAGGGCATTAGTAGGATGGACCTGACGGAATGCCGGGATATGCCTGGAGAGGAGTGTGGGCTGGGCCAAAAGGCCTCTATGGTCTGGGTCAGAAGTCGAAAATGGAATGGGTCTGTAGACGAGGATGAGCTGGGCCTGAGGGCGAATGTAAGCTTGACATGAAGGCTAAGGAGGGATGGGCCTGAAGGCGAAGGTGGGATGGGCGTGAAGACGAGAGTGTGTAGAGCCTGAAGACGAGATGGAAGAAGGTTTGGGCCAGAAGGCGATGGTGGGATGTCCCTCAAGAAGAGTGTAGTCAGGAAAAGAATGCGAGGACAGGTTCGGTTGGACGGGGAAAGTGGGTTGTGCCCATAGACGAGGATGAGCTGAGCCTAAAGGAGAGTGTGAACTTGACCTAAAGGTTAAGGTCAAATGGTCAAGAAGGCAATGGTGAGATGGGTTTGGAGACGATGATGGCCAAATACTGAAGGCAATGTTGAGATGGGTTGAAGGTGAGTGTGGTATGCGACTGAAAGCGAACGTGTGCTGGGATAGGAGTAGGAGGAGGGTTTTAATAAAGTCGTTCGTGGGATGGGCCTGAATCCGAGGGTGAGATAGGCTAGTATTTGAGTGTTGGATGGGAAAGAAGGCATGGATGAGATGGGATGAATATGAAGGTTCGACTGATCTGAAGAAGACGGGCTGGGTCTGAATGAGAGGTTTGGGCGGTTTTAGAAGGTGAATTTGGGTTGGAAGTGATGGGAATGGTGGTCTAGGAGTAAAAGCGAGAATAGCCAGGGACAGAGATCGAAGGGGGGCGGGTCTCAATATGCGAGTGGAATGAGCCTGAAGGCGAGGTAAGATGAGCTTCTAGGCGAGGTGGGATGGGCCAGAAAGCAAGGTTGGGATGGGCTTGAAGGCGAGGATGGGATAGAATTAAAAAGATGGATGAGCAGGGTATGAAGGAGAGGTTGGGCCCGACCAGAAGATGAAGATGAGAAGGGAATGAAGACTAGGTTGGGCTAGGACTGAAAATGAGAGTGGGCTGGGCTAGAAGGCGAAAGGGGGGACAGGTCTGAAGGTGTGGATGGGAGAGGCCTGAAGGCGAGGGTGATATGGTCTTGTAGGTAAGTGTGGATAGGCAAGAAGGTAAGGGTTTAATTCCTTTGAATGCGAGGGTGTGATGTGCCTGAAGTCGAAGGTAAGCGGTACCAGAAGGTGAAGTTAGGTGGGGCTAGAAGGCGATGGTGTGCTGGTATTTAAGGCAAGGGTTAGCTAGTCCTAAAAGCAAAAGTGGGATCGGCCAAAAGACCTTGTTGAGCTGAGGTATAAGGGGGAAGGTTTTGAGGGCGAAGGTGGGATGGGTCTAAAGATGTAGGTCGGCTGCGCCTGAAGGAGTGGGTGGAATAGGCCAGAAGAGAGAGAGAGAGAGAGAGAGAGAAGAGAGAGAGAGAGGAGAGAGAGAGAGAGAGAGAGAGAGAGAGAGAGAGAGAGAGAGAGAGAGAGAGAGAGAGGAGAGAGAGAGAGAGAGAGAGAGAGAGAGAGAGAGAGAGAGAGAGAGAGAGAGAGAGAGAGAGAGAGAGAGAGAGATGTAATGATCTAGTTTTTGTATGGGCTAAAAGGCAAAGGTGAGATGGGCATGAAGGCGAGGGAGAGCTAGACAAAAAAGGCGAAGGTGAGCTGGCCATGAAAGTGAGGCTAGGATGGTCCAGAAAGCGAGTGTGAGTTGGAGCTGAAGGCAAGGTTGGAATGGGCCTGAAGGTGATGGCGGGCCCATCTAACCGATAGGGTCTGCTTTTCTTGACGGCGAGAATGGAATGGGCCTGAGAAAGTGGTTACTTCTGCCTAAAAATGAGGGTGGGCTCAGGAAAAAAGTGAAGATGGACTTGGCCTGAAGGCTAGGGTGGGATAGGCCTGAAGGCGAGGTTAAGCTACCTTTGAGGGCATTAGTAGGATGGACCTGACGGAATTCCGGGATATGCCTGGAGAAGAGTGTGGGCTGGGCCAAAAGGCCTCTATGGTCTGGGTCAGAAGTCGAAAATGGAATGGGTCTGTAGACGAGGATGAGCTGGGCCTGAGGGCGAATGTAAGCTTGACATGAAGGCTAAGGAGGGATGGGCCTGAAGGCGAAGGTGGGATGGGCGTGAAGACTAGAGTGTGTAGAGCCTGAAGACGAGATGGAAGAAGGTTTGGGCCAGAAGGCGATGGTGGGATGTCCCTCAAGAGGATTGTAGTCAGGAAAAGAATGCGAGGACAGGATCGGTTGGACGGGGAAGGTGGGTTGTGCCCATAGACGAGGATGAGCTGAGCCTAAAGGAGAGTGTGAGCTTGACCTAAAGGTTAAGGTCAAATGGTTAAGAAGGCAATGGTGGGATGGGTTTGGAGACGAAGATGGCCAAATACTGAAGGCAATGTTGAGATGGGTTGAAGGTGAGTGTGGTATGCGACTGAAAGCGAACGTGTGCTGGGATAGGAGTAGGAGGAGGGTTTTAATAAAGTCGTTCGTGGGATGGGCCTGAATCCGAGGGTGAGATAGGCTAGTATTTGAGGCTTGAATGGGAAAGAAGGCATGGATGAGATGGGATGAATATGAAGGTTCGACTGACCAAAAGAAGACGGGCTGGGTCTGAATGAGAGGTTTGGGCGGTTTTAGAGGGTGAATTTGGGTTGGAAGTGATGGGAATGGTGGTCTAGGAGTAAAAGCGAGAATAGCCAGGGACAGAGATCGAAGGGGGGCGGGTCTCAATATGCGAGTGGAATGAGCCTGAAGGCGAGGTAAGATGAGCTTCTAGGCGAGGTGGGATGGGCCAGAAAGCTAGGTTGGGATGGGCTTGAAGGCGAGGATGGGATAGAATTGAAAAAGATGGATGAGCAGGGTATGAAGGAGAGGTTGGGCCCGACCAGAAGATGAAGATGAGAAGGGAATGAAGACTAGGTTGGGCTACGACTGAAAATGAGAGTGGGCTGGGCTAGAAGGCGAAAGGGGGGACAGGTCTGAAGGTGTGGATGGGAGAGGCCTGAAGGCGAGGGTGATATGGTCTTGTAGGTAAGTGTGGATAGGCAAGAAGGTAAGGGTTTAATTCCTTTGAATGCGAGGGTGTGATGTGCCTGAAGTCGAAGGTAAGCGGTACCAGAAGGTGAAGTTAGGTGGGGCTAGAAGGCGATGGTGTGCTGGTATTTAAGGCAAGGGTTAGCTAGTCCTAAAAGCAAAAGTGGGATCGGCCAAAAGACCTTGTTGAGCTGAGGTATAAGGGGGAAGGTTTTGAGGGCGAAGGTGGGATGGGTCTAAAGATGTAGGTCGGCTGCGCCTGAAGGAGTGGGTGGAATAGGCCAGAAGAGAGAGAGAGAGAGAGAGAGAGAGAGAGAGAGAGAGAGAGAGAGAGAGAGAGAGAGAGAGAGAGAGAGAGAGAGAGAGAGAGAGAGAGAGAGAGAGAGAGAGAGAGAGAGAGAGAGAGAGAGAGAGAGAGAGAGAGAGAGAGAGAGAGAGAGAGAGAGAGAGAGAGAGAGAGAGAGAGAGAGAGAGAGAGAGATCTAGTTTTTGTATGGGCTAAAAGGTCAAAGGTGAGATGGGCATGAAGGCGAGGAGAGCTAGACAAAAAAGGCGACGGTGAGCTGGCCATGAAGGTGAGGCTAGGATGGTCCAGAAAGCGAGTGTGAGTTGGAGCTGAAGGCAAGGTTGGAATGGGCCTGAAGGTGATGGCGGGCCCATCTAACCGATAGGGTCTGCTTTTCTTGGCAGCGAGAATGGAATGGGCCTGAGAAAGTGGTTACTTCTGCCTAAAAATGAGGTTGGGCTCAGGAAAAAAGTGAAGATGGACTTGGCCTGAAGGCTAGGGTGGGATAGGCCTGAAGGCGAGGTTAAGCTACCTTTGAGGGCATTAGTAGGATGGACCTGACGGAATTCCGGGATATGCCTGGAGAAGAGTGTGGGCTGGGCCAAAAGGCCTCTATGGTCTGGGTCAGAAGTCGAAAATGGAATGGGTCTGTAGACGAGGATGAGCTGGGCCTGAGGGCGAATGTAAGCTTGACATGAAGGCTAAGGAGGGATGGGCCTGAAGGCGAAGGTGGGATGGGCGTGAAGACTAGAGTGTGTAGAGCCTGAAGACGAGATGGAAGAAGGTTTGGGCCAGAAGGCGATGGTGGGATGTCCCTCAAGAGGATTGTAGTCAGGAAAAGAATGCGAGGACAGGATCGGTTGGACGGGGAAGGTGGGTTGTGCCCATAGACGAGGATAAGCTGAGCCTAAAGGAGAGTGTGAGCTTGACCTAAAGGTTAAGGTCAAATGGTTAAGAAGGCAATGGTGGGATGGGTTTGGAGACGAAGATGGCCAAATACTGAAGGCAATGTTGAGATGGGTTGAAGGTGAGTGTGGTATGCGACTGAAAGCGAACTTGTGCTGGGATAGGAGTAGGAGGAGGGTTTTAATAAAGTCGTTCGTGGGATGGGCCTGAATCCGAGGGTGAGATAGGCTAGTATTTGAGTGTTGGATGGGAAAGAAGGCATGTATGAGATGGGATGAATATGAAGGTTCGACTGATCGGAAGAAGACGGGCTGGGTCTGAATAAGAGGTTTGGGCGGTTTTAGAAGGTGAATTTGGGTTGGAAGTAATGGGAATTGTGGTCTAAGAGTAAAAGCGAGAATAGCCAGGGACAGATATCGAAGGGGGGCGGGTGTCAATATGCGATTGAAATGATCCTGAAGGCGAGGTAAGAAGAGCTTCTAGGGGAGGTGGGATGGGCCAGAAAGCAAGGTTGGGATAGGCTTGAAGGCGAGGATGGGATAGAATTGAAAAAGATGGATTAGCAGGGTATGAAGGAGAGGTTGGGCCCGACCAGAAGATGAAGATGAGAAGGGAATGAAGACTAGGTTGGGCTACGACTGAAAATGAGAGTGGGCTGGGCTTGAAGGCGAAAGGGGGGACAGGTCTGAAGGTGTGGATGGGAGTGGCCTGAAGGCGAGGGTGATATGGTCTTGTAGGTAAGTGTGGATAGGCAAGAAGGTAAGGGTTTAATTCCTTTGAATGCCAGGGTGTGATGTGCCTGAAGTCGAAGGTAAGCGGTACCAGAATGTGAAGTTTGGTGGGGCTAGAAGGCGATGGTGTGCTGGTATTTAAGGCAAGGGTTAGCTAGTCTTAAAAGCAAAAGTGGGATCGGCCAAAAGACCTTATTAAGCTGAGGTGGAAGGGGGAAGGTTTTGAGGGCGAAGGTGGGATGGGTCTAAAGGTGTAAGTCGGCTGCGCCTGAAGGAGTGGGTGGAATGGGTGAGAAGGGGGAGAGAGAGAGAGAGAGAGAGAGAGAGAGAGAGAGAGAGAGAGAGAGAGAGAGAGAGAGAGAGAGAGAGAGAGAGAGAGAGAGAGAGGTTAAAGTCAAATGGACAAGAAAACAATTGTGAGATGAGTTTCGAAACGATGATGGCCAAATACTGAAGGCAATGGTGTGATGGGTTGAAGGTGAGTGTGGTATGCGACTGAAAGCGAACGTGTGCTGGGATAGGAGTAGGAGGAGGGTTTTAATAAAGTCGTTCGTGGGATGGGCCTGAATCCGAGGGTGAGATAGGCTAGTATTTGAGGCTTGAATGGGAAAGAAGGCATGGATGAGATGGGATGAATATGAAGGTTCGACTGACAAAAAGAAGACGGGCTGGATCTGAATGAGAGGTTTGGGCGGTTTTGGAGGGTGAATTTGGGTTGGAAGTGATGGGAATGGTGGTATAGCAGTAAAAGCAAGAATAGCCAGAGACAGAGATCGAAGGGGGCGGGTCTCAATATGCGAGTGGAATGAGCATGAAGGCGAGGTAAGATGAGCTTCTAGGCGAGGTGGGATGGGCCAGAAAGCTAGGTTGGGATGGGCTTGAAGGCGATGATGGGATTGAATTAAAAAAGATGGATGAGCAGGGTATGTAGGAGAGGTTGGGTCCGACCAGAAGATGAAGATGAGAAGGGAATGGAGACTAGGTTGGGTAAGACTGAAAATGAGACTGGGCTGGGCTAGAAGGCGAAAGGGGGGACAGGTCTGAAGGTGTGGATGGGAGAGGCCTGAAGACGAGGGTGATATGGTCTTGTAGGTAAGTGTGGATAGGCAAGAAGGTAAGGGTTTAATTCCTTTGAATACGAGGGTGTGATGTGCCTGAAGTCGAAGGTAAACGGTACCAGAAGGTGAAGTTAGGTGGGGCTAGAAGGCGATGGTGTGCTGGTATTTAAGGCAAGGGTTAGCTAGTCCTAAAAACAAACGTGGTATCGGCCAAAAGACCTTGTTGAGCTGAGGTATAAGGGGGAAGGTTTTGAGGGCGAAGGTGGGATGGGTCTAAAGATGTAGGTCGGCTGCGCCTGAAGGAGTGGGTGGAATAGGCCAGAAGAGAGAGAGAGAGAGAGAGAGAGAGAGAGAGAGAGAGAGAGAGAGAGAGAGAGAGAGAGAGAGAGAGAGAGAGAGAGAGAGAGAGAGAGAGAGAGAGAGAGAGAGAGAGAGAGAGAGAGAGAAGAGAGAGAGAGAGAGAGAGAGAGAGAGAGAGAGAGAGAGAGAGAGAGAGAGAGAGAGAGAGAGAGAGAGAGAGAGAGAGAGAGAGAGAGAGAGAGAGAGAGAGAGAGAGAGAGAGAGAGAGAGAGAGAGAGGTTAAAGTCAAATGGGCAAGAAAACAATTGTGAGATGAGTTTCGAAACGATGATGGCCAAATACTGAAGGCAATGGTGTGATGGGTTGAAGGTGAGTGTGGTATGCGACTGAAAGCGAACGTGTGCTGGGATAGGAGTAGGAGGAGGGTTTTAATAAAGTCGTTCGTGGGATGGGCCTGAATCCGAGGGTGAGATAGGCTAGTATTTGAGGCTTGAATGGGAAAGAAGGCTATGGATGAGATGGGATGAATATGAAGGTTCGACTGACAAAAAGAAGACGGGCTGGATCTGAATGAGAGGTTTGGGGGTTTTGGAGGGTGAATTTGGGTTGGAAGTGATGGGAATGGTGGTATAGCAGTAAAAGTAAGAATAGCCAGAGACAGAGATCGAAGGGGGCGGGTCTCAATATGCGAGTGGAATGAGCATGAAGGCGAGGTAAGATGAGCTTCTAGGCGAGGTGGGATGGGCCAGAAAGCTAGGTTGGGATGGGCTTGAAGGCGATGATGGGATTGAATTAAAAAGATGGATGAGCAGGGTATGTAGGAGAGGTTAGGTCCCGACCAGAAGATGAAGATGAGAAGGGAATGGAAGACTAGGTTGGGTAAGGACTGAAAATGAGACGTGGGCTGGGCTAGAAGGCGAAAGGGGGGACAGGTCTGAAGGTGTGGATGGGAGAGGCCTGAAGACGAGGGTGATATGGTCTTGTAGGTAAGTGTGGATAGGCAAGAAGGTAAGGGTTTAATTCCCTTTGAATGCGAGGGTGTGATGTGCCTGAAGTCGAAGGTAAGCGGTACCAGAAGGTGAAGTTAGGTGGGGCTAGAAGGCGATGGTGTGCTGGTATTTAAGGCAAGGGTTAGCTAGTCCTAAAAGCAAACGTGGTATCGGCCAAAAGACCTTGTTGAGCTGAGGTATAAGGGGGAAGGTTTTGAGGGCGAAGGTGGGATGGGTCTAAAGATGTAGGTCGGCTGCGCCTGAAGGAGTGGGTGGAATAGGCCAGAAGAGAGAGAGAGAGAGAGAGAGAGAGAGAGAGAGAGAGAGAGAGAGAGAGAGAGAGAGAGAGAGAGAGAGAGAGAGAGAGAGAGAGACAGAGAGAGACAGAGAGATGTAATGATCAAGTTTTTATATGGGCTAAAAGGCAAAGGTGAGATGGGCATGAAGGCGAGGGAGAGCTAGACAAAAAAGGCGAAGGTGAGCTGGCCATGAAAGTGAGGCTAGGATGGTCCAGAAAACGAGTGTGAGTTGGAGCTGAAAGCAAGGTTAGAATGGGCCTGAAGGTGATGGCGGGCCCATCTAACCGATAGGGTCTACTTTTCTTGGCAGCGAGAATGGAATGGGCCTGAGAAAGTGGTTACTTCGGCCTGAAAATGAGGGTGGGCTCAGGAAAAAAGTGAAGATGGACTTGGCCTGAATGCTAGGGTGGGATGGGCCTGAACGCGAGGTTCAGCTACCTTTGAGGGCATTAGTAGGATGGACCTGACGGGAATGCTGGGATATGCCTGGAGAGTAGGGTGGGCTTGACCAAAAGGCCTCCATGCTCTGTGTCAGAAGTCGAAAATGGAATGTGTCTGTAGACGAGGATGAGCTTGGCCTGAGGGCGAATGTAAGCTTGACATAAAGGCTAAGGAGGGATGGGCCAGAATGCGAAGGTGGGATGGGCCTGAAGACGAGGGTGTGTAGAGCCTGAAGACGAGCTGGAAGAAGGTTTGGGCTAGAAGGCAATTGTGGGATGTCCCTCAAGAAGAGTGTAGTCAGGAAAAGAAGGCGATTACAAGTTCGACTGAACGGGGAAGGTGGGTTGTGCTTGTAGACGAGGATGAGCTGGGCCTAAAGGAGAGTGTGAGCTTGACCTAAAGGTTAAGGTCAAATGGGCAAGAAGGCAATTGTGAGATGAGTTTGGAAACGATGATGGCCAAATACTGAAGGCAATGGTGTGATGGGTTGAAGGTGAGTGTGGTATGCGACTGAAAGGGAACGTGTGCTGGGATAGGAGTAGGAGGAGGGTTTTAATAAAGTCGTTCGTGGGATGGGCCTGAATCCGAGGGTGAGATAGGCTAGTATTTGAGGCTTGAATGGGAAAGAAGGCATAGATGAGATGGGATGAATATGAAGGTTCGACTGACCAAAAGAAGACGGGCTGGGTCTGAATGAGAGGTTTGGGCGGTTTTAGAGGTGAATTTGGGTTGGAAGTGATGGGAATGGTGGTCTAGGAGTAAAAGCGAGAATAGCCAGGGACAGAGATCGAAGGGGGGCGGGTCTCAATATGCGAGTGGAATGAGCCTGAAGGCGAGGTAAGATGAGCTTCTAGGCGAGGTGGGATGGGCCAGAAAGCTAGGTTGGGATGGGCTTGAAGGCGAGGATGGGATAGAATTAAAAAAGATGGATGAGCAGGGTATGTAGGAGAGGTTGGGCCCGACCAGAAGATGAAGATGAGAAGGGAATGAAGACTAGGTTGGGCTAGGACTGAAAATGAGAGTGGGCTGGGCTAGAAGGCGAAAGGGGGGACAGGTCTGAAGGTGTGGATGGGAGAGGCCTGAAGGCGAGGGTGATATGGTCTTGTAGGTAAGTGTGGATAGGCAAGAAGGTAAGGGTTTAATTCCTTTGAATGCGAGGGTGTGATGTGCCTGAAGTCGAAGGTAAGCGGTACCAGAAGGTGAAGTTAGGTGGGGCTAGAAGGCGATGGTGTGCTGGTATTTAAGGGAAGGGTTAGCTAGTCCTAAAAGCAAAAGTGGGATCGGCCAAAAGACCTTGTTGAGCTGAGGTATAAGGGGGAAGGTTTTGAGGGCGAAGGTGGGATGGGTCTAAAGATGTAGGTCGGCTGCGCCTGAAGGAGTGGGTGGAATAGGCCAGAAGAGAGAGAGAGAGAGAGAGAGAGAGAGAGAGAGAGAGAGAGAGAGAGAGAGAGAGAGAGAGAGAGAGAGAGAGAGAGAGAGAGAGAGGAGAGAGAGAGAGAGAGAGAGAGAGAGAGAGAGAGAGAGAGAGAGAGAGAGAGAGAGAGAGAGAGAGAGAGAGAGAGAGAGAGAGAGAGAGAGAGAGACAGAGAGAGAGAGAGACAGAGAGAGAGAGAGAGAGAAAGACAGAGAGAGAGAGACAGACGGAGAGAGAGAGAGAGAGAGAGAGAGAGAGAGAGAGAGAGAGAGAGAGAGAGAGAGAGAGAGAGAGAGAGAGAGAGAGAGAGAGAGAGAGAGAGAGAGAGAGAGATCTAGTTTTTGTATGGTATAAAAGGCAAAGGTGATATGGGCCTGAAGTCTAGGAAGAGCTAGACAAATAAGGCGACGGTGAGCTGTTCCTGAAGGTGAGGCTAGGATAGTCCAGAAAGCGAGTGTGAGGTGGAGCTGAAGGCGAGGGTGGAATGGGCCTGAAGGTGATGGTGGGCCAATCTAACCGCTAGGGTCTGCTTTTCTTGACGGCGAGAATGGATTTGGCCTGAGAAAGTGGTTACTTCGGCCTGAAAATGAGGGTGGGCTCAGGAAAAAAGTGAAGATGGACTTGGCCTGAATGCTAGGGTGGGATGGGCCTGAACGCGAGGTTCAGCTACCTTTGAGGGCATTAGTAGGATGGACCTGACGGGAATGCTGGGATATGCCTGGAGAGTAGGGTGGGCTTGACCAAAAGGCCTCCATGCTCTGTGTCAGAAGTCGAAAATGGAATGTGTCTGTAGACGAGGATGAGCTGGGCCTGAGGGCGAATGTAAGCTTGACATGAAGGCTAAGGAGGGATGGGCCAGAATGCGAAGGTGGGATGGGCCTGAAGACGAGGGTGTGTAGAGCCTGAAGACGAGCTGGAGGAAGGTTTGGGCTAGAGGGCGATTTTGGGATGTCCTTCAAGAAGAGTGTAGTCTGGAAAAGAAGGCGAGGACAAGTTCGGCTGGACGGGAAGGTGGGTTGTGCTTGTAGACGAGAATGAGCTGGGCCTAAAGGAGAGTGTGAGCTTGACCTAAAGGTTAAGGTCGAATGGGCAAGAAGGCAATTGTGAGATGATTTTGGAAACGATGATGGCCAAATACTGAAGGCAATGGTGTGATGGGTTGAAGGTGAGTGTGGTATGCGACTGAAAGCGAACGTGTGCTGGGATAGGAGTAGGAGGAGGATTTTAATAAAGTCGTTCGTGGGATGGGCCTGAATCCGAGGGTGAGATAGGCTAGTATTTGAGGCTTGAATGGGAAAGAAGGCATAGATGAGATGGGATGAATATGAATGTTCGACTGACCAAAAGAAGACGGGCTTTGTCTGAATGAGAGGTTTGCGCGGTTTTAGAGGGTGAATTTGGGTTGGAAGTGATGGGAATGGTGGTCTAGGAGTAAAAGCGAGAATAGCCAGGGACAGAGATCGAAGGGGGGCGGGTCTCAATATGCGAGTGGAATGAGCCTGAAGGCGAGGTAAGATGAGCTTCTAGGCGAGGTGGGATGGGCCAGAAAGCTAGGTTGGGATGGGCTTGAAGGTGAGTATGGGAGAGAATTGAAAAAGATGGATGAGCAAGGTATGTAGGAGAGCTTAGGCCCGACCAGAAGATGAAGATGAGAAGGAATGAAGACTAGGTTGGTCTAGGACTGAAAATGAGAGTGGGCTAGGCTAGAAGGCGAAAGGGGGGACAGTTTTGAAGGTGTGGATGGGAGAGGCCTGAAGGCGAGGGTGATATGGTCTTGAAGGTAAGTGTGGATAGGCAAGAAGGTAAGGGTTTATTCCCTTTGAATGCGAGGGTGTGATGTGCCTGAAGTCGAAGGTAAGCGGTAACAGAAGGTGAAGTTAGGTGGGGCTAGATGGCGATGGTGTGCTGGTATTTAAGGCAAGGGTTAACTAGTCCTAAAAGCAAAAGTGGGATCGGCCAAAAGACCTTGTTGAGCTGAGGTATACGGGGGAAGGTTTTGAGGGCGAAGGTGGGATGGGTCTAAAGATTCAGGTCGGCTGCGCCTGAAGGAGTGGGTGGAATAGGCCAGAAGAGAGAGAGAGAGAGAGAGAGAGAGAGAGAGAGAGAGAGAGAGAGAGAGAGAGAGAGAGAGAGAGAGAGAGAGAGAGAGAGAGAGAGAGAGAGAGAGAGAGAGAGAGAGAGAGAATGATCTAGTTTTTGTATGGGATAAAAGGCAAAGGTGAGATGGGCCTGAAGGCGAGGAAGAGCTAGACAAATAAGGCGACGGTGAGCTGGTCCTGAAGGTGAGGCTAGGATAGTCCAGAAAGCGAGTGTGAGGTGGAGCTGAAGGCGAGGGTGGAATGGGCCTGAAGGTGATGGTGGGCCCATCTAACCGCTAGGGTCTGCTTTTCTTGACGGCGAGAATGGAATTGGCCTGAGAAAGTGGTTACTTCGGCCTGAAAATGAGGGTGGGCTCAGGAAAAAAGTGAAGATGGACTTGGCCTGAATGCTAGGGTGGGATGGGCCTGAACGCGAGGTTCAGCTACCTTTGAGGGCATTAGTAGGATGGACCTGACGGAATGCTGGGATATGCCTGGAGAGTAGGGTGGGCTTGACCAAAAGGCCTCCATGCTCTGTGTCAGAAGTCGAAAATGGAATGTGTCTGTAGACGAGGATGAGCTTGGCCTGAGGGCGAATGTAAGCTTGACATGAAGGCTAAGGAGGGATGGGCCAGAATGCGAAGGTGGGATGGGCCTGAAGACGAGGGTGTGTAGAGCCTGAAGACGAGCTGGAGGAAGGTTTGGGATAGAAGGCGTTCGTGGGATGTCCCTCAAGAAGAGTGTAGTCAGGAAAAGAAGGCGAGGACAAGTTCGGCTGGACGGGGAAGGTGGGTTGTGCTTGTAGACGAGATGAGCTGGGCCTAAAGGAGAGTGTGAGCTTGACCTAAAGGTTAAGGTCAAATGGGCAAGAAGGCAATTGTGAGATGATTTTGGAAACGATGATGGCCAAATACTGAAGGCAATGGTGTGATGGGTTGAAGGTGAGTGTGGTATGCGACTGAAAGCGAACGTGTGCTGGGATAGGAGTAGGAGGAGGGTTTTAATAAAGTCGTTCGTGGGATGGGCCTGAATCCGAGGGTGAGATAGGCTAGTATTTGAGGCTTGAATGGGAAAGAAGGCATAGATGAGATGGGATGAATATGAAGGTTCGACTGACCAAAAGAAGACGGGCTGTGTCTGAATGAGAGGTTTGGGCGGTTTTAGAGGGTGAATTTGGGTTGGAAGTGATGGGAATGGTGGTCTAGGAGTAAAAGCGAGAATAGCCAGGGACAGAGATCGAAGGGGGGCGGGTCTCAATATGCGAGTGGAATGAGCCTGAAGGCGAGGTAAGATGAGCTTCTAGGCGAGGTGGGATGGGCCAGAAAGCTAGGTTGGGATGGGCTTGAAGGCGAGGATGGGATAGAATTGAAAAAGATGGATGAGCAGGGTATGTAGGAGAGGTTGGGCCCGACCAGAAGATGAAGATGAGAAGGGAATGAAGACTAGGTTGGGCTAGGACTGAAAATGAGAGTGGGCTGGGCTAGAAGGCGAAAGGGGGGACAGGTCTGAAGGTGTGGATGGGAGAGGCCTGAAGGCGAGGGTGATATGGTCTTGTAGGTAAGTGTGGATAGGCAAGAAGGTAAGGGTTTAATTCCTTTGAATGCGAGGGTGTGATGTGCCTGAAGTCGAAGGTAAGCGGTACCAGAAGGTGAAGTTAGGTGGGGCTAGAAGGCGATGGTGTGCTGGTATTTAAGGCAAGGGTTAGCTAGTCCTAAAAGCAAAAGTGGGATCGGCCAAAAGACCTTGTTGAGCTGAGGTATAAGGGGGAAGGTTTTGAGGGCGAAGGTGGGATGGGTCTAAAGATGTAAGGTCGGCTGCGCCTGAAGGAGTGGGTGGAATGGGCCAGAAGAGAGAGAGAGAGAGAGAGAGAGAGAGAGAGAGAGAGAGAGAGAGAGAGAGAGAGAGAGAGAGAGAGAGAGAGAGAGAGAGAGAGAGAGAGAGAGAGAGAGATAATGATCTAGTTTTTGTATGGGCTAAAAGGCAAAGGTGAGATGGGCATGAAGGCGAGGAGAGCTAGACAAATAAGGCGACGGTTAGCTGGTCCTGAAGGTGAGGCTAGGATAGGTCCAGAAAGCGAGTGTGAGGTGGAGCTGAAGGCGAGGGTGGAATGGGCCTGAAGGTGATGGTGGGCCCATCTAACCGATAGGGTCTGCTTTTCTTGACGGCGAGAATGGAATGGGCCTGAGAAAGTGGTTACTTCGGCCTGAAAATGAGGGTGGGCTCAGGAAAAAAGTGAAGATGGACTTGGCCTGAATGCTAGGGTGGGATGGGCCTGAACGCGAGGTTCAGCTACCTTTGAGGGCATTAGTAGGATGGACCTGACGGAATGCTGGGATATGCCTGGAGAGTAGGGTGGGCTTGACCAAAAGGCCTCCATGCTCTGTGTCAGAAGTCGAAAATGGAATGTGTCTGTAGACGAGGATGAGCTTGGCCTGAGGGCGAATGTAAGCTTGACATGAAGGCTAAGGAGGGATGGGCCAGAATGCGAAGGTGGGATGGGCCTGAAGACGAGGGTGTGTAGAGCCTGAAGACGAGCTGGAAGAAGGTTTGGGCTAGAAGGCGATGGTGGGATGTCCCTCAAGAAGAGTGTAGTCAGGAAAAGAAGGCGAGGACAAGTTCGGCTGGACGGGGAAGGTGGGTTGTGCTTGTAGACGAGGATGAGCTGGGCCTAAAGGAGAGTGTGAGCTTGACCTAAAGGTTAAGGTCAAATGGGCAAGAAGGCAATTGTGAGATGAGTTTGGAAACGATGATGGCCAAATACTGAAGGCAATGGTGTGATGGGTTGAAGGTGAGTGTGGTATGCGACTGAAAGCGAACGTGTGCTGGGATAGGAGTAGGAGGAGGGTTTTAATAAAGTCGTTCGTGGGATGGGCCTGAATCCGAGGGTGAGATAGGCTAGTATTTGAGGTTTGATGGGAAAGAAGGCATGGATGAGATGGGATGAATATGAAGGTTCGACTGACCAGAAGAAGACGGGCTGGGTCTGAATGAGAGGTTTGGGCGGTTTTAGAAGGTGAATTTGGGTTGGAAGTGATGGGAATGGTGGTCTAGGAGTAAAAGCGAGAATAGCCAGGGACAGAGATCGAAGGGGGGCGGGTCTCAATATGCGAGTGGAATGAGCCTGAAGGCGAGGTAAGATGAGCTTCTAGGCGAGGTGGGATGGGCCAGAAAGCAAGGTTGGGATGGGCTTGAAGGCGAGGATGGGATAGAATTGAAAAAGATGGATGAGCAGGGTATGAAGGAGAGGTTGGGCCCGACCAGAAGATGAAGATGAGAAGGGAATGAAGACTAGGTTGGGCTAGGACTGAAAATGAGAGTGGGCTGGGCTAGAAGGCGAAAGGGGGGACAGGTCTGAAGGTGTGGATGGGAGAGGCCTGAAGGCGAGGGTGATATGGTCTTGTAGGTAAGTGTGGATAGGCAAGAAGGTAAGGGTTTAATTCCTTTCGAATGCGAGGGTGTGATGTGCCTGAAGTCGAAGGTAAGCGGTACCAGAAGGTGAAGTTAGGTGGGGCTAGAAGGCGATGGTGTGCTGGTATTTAAGGCAAGGGTTAGCTAGTCCTAAAAGCAAAAGTGGGATCGGCCAAAAGACCTTGTTGAGCTGAGGTATAAGGGGGAAGGTTTTGAGGGCGAAGGTGGGATGGGTCTAAAGATGTAAGTCGGCTGCGCCTGAAGGAGTGGGTGGAATGGGCCAGAAGAGAGAGAGAGAGAGAGAGAGAGAGAGAGAGAGAGAGAGAGAGAGAGAGAGAGAGAGAGAGAGAGAGAGAGAGAGAGAGAGAGAGAGAGAGAGAGAGAGAGAGAGAGAGAGAGAGAGAGAGAGAGAGAGAGAGAGAGATCTAGTTTTTGTATGGGCTAAAAGGCAAAGGTGATATGGGCTTGAAGGCGAGTGAGAGCTAGACAAAATAGGCGACGTTGAGCTGGCCATGAAGGTGAGGCTAGAATGGTCCAGAAAGCGATTGTGAGTTGGAGCTGAAGGCAAAGGTGGAATGGGCCTGAAGGTGATGGTGGGACCATCTAACCGATAGGGTCTACTTTTCTTGACGGCGAGAATGGAATGGGCCTGAGAAAGTGGTTACTTCGGCCTAAAAATGAGGGTGGGCTCAGGAAAAAAGTGAAGATGGACTTGGCCTTAAGACTAGGGTGGGATGGGCCTAAAGGCGAGTTTCTGCTACCTTTGAGTGCATTAGTAGGATAGACCTGATGGAATGCTGGGATATGCCTGGAGAGGAGTGTGGGCTGGGCCAAAAGGCCTCCATGGTCTGGGTCAGAAGTCGAAAATGTAATGGGTGTGTAGACGAGGATGAACTGGGCCTGAGGGCGAATGTAAGCTTGACCTGAAGGCTAATGAGGGATGGGCCTGAAGGCGAAGGTGGGATGGGCATGAAGACGAGAGTGGGTAGAGCTTGGAGACGAGATGGAAGAAGGTTTGGGCCAGAAGTCGATGGTGGGATGTCCCTCAAGACGAGTGTAGTCAGGAAAAGAAGGCGAGAACAGGTTCGGGTGGACGGGGAAGGTGGGTTGTGCTTGTAGACGAGGATGAGCTGGGCCTAAAGGAGAGTGTAAGCTTGACCTAAAGGTTAAGGTCAAATGGGCAAGAAGGCAATGGTTGGATGGGTTTGGAGACGATGATGGCCAAATACTGAAGGCAAAGGTGAGATGGGTTGAAGGTGAGTGTGGTATGCGACTGAAAGCGAAAGTTTGCTGGGATAGGAATAGGAGGAGGGTTTTAATAAAGTCGTTCGTGGGATGGGCTTGAATCCGAGGGTGAGATAGGCTAGTGTTTGAGGGTTGGATGGGAAAGAAGGCATGGATGAGATGGGATAAATATGAAGGTTCGACTGACCTGGAGAAGACGGGCTGGGTCTGAATGAGAGGTTTGGGCGGTTTTAGAAGGTGAATTTGGGTTGGAAGTGATGGAAATGGTGGTCTAGGAGTAAAAGCGAGAATAGCCAGGGACAGAGATCGAAGTGGTGCGGGTCTCAATATGCGAGTGGAATGAGCCTGAAGGCGAGGTAAGATGAGCTTCTAGGCGAGGTGGGATGGGCCAGAAAGGAAGGTTTGGATGGGCTTGAAGGCGAGGATGGGATAGAATTGGAAAAGATGGATAAGCAGGGTATGAAGTAGAGTTGGGCCCGACCAGAAGATGAAGGTGAGAAGGGAATGAAGACTAGGTTCGGATAGGATTGAAAATGAGAGTGTGCTGGGCTAAAAGGCGAAAGTGGGGACAGTTCTGATGGTGTGGATGTGAGAGGCCTGAAGGTGAGGGTGGTATGGTCTTGTAGGTAAGTGTGGATAGGCAAGAAGGTAAGAGTTTAATTCCTTTGAATCCGAGGGTGTGATGTGCATGAAGTCGAAGGTAAGCGGTACCAGAAGGTGAAGTTAAGTGGGGCTAGAAGGCAAGGGTTAGCTAGTCCTAAAAGCAAAAGTGGGATCGGCCAGGAGACCTTATTTACCTGAGGTGGAAGGGGGAAGGTTTTGAGGGCGAAGGTGGAATGGGTCTAAAGATGCAAGTCGGCTGCGCCTGAAGGAGTGGGTGGAATGGGCCAGAAAGGGTGGAGGAGAGAGAGAGAGAGAGAGAGAGAGAGAGAGAGAGAGAGAGAGAGAGAGAGAGAGAGATCTAGTTTTTGTATGGGCTTGAAGGCGAGTGAGAGCTAGACAAAAAAGGCGACGTTGAGCTGGCCATGAAGGTGAGGCTAGAATGGTCCAGAAAGCGATTGTGAGTTGGAGCTGAAGGCAAAGGTGGAATGGGCCTGAAGGTGATGGTGGGACCATCTAACCGATAGGGTCTACTTTTCTTGACGGCGAGAATGGAATGGGCCTGAGAAAGTGTTTACTTCGTCCTGAAAATGACGGTGGGCTCAGGAAAAAAGTGAAGATGGACTTGGCCTGAAGGCTAGGGTGGGATGGGCCTGAAGGTGAGTTTCAGCTACCTTTGAGGGCATTAGTAGGATAGACCTGACGGGAATGCTGGGATATTCCTGGAGAGTAGGGTGGGCTTGACCAAAAGGCCTCCAAGTTCTAGGTCAGAAGTCGAAGATGGAATGTGTCTGTAGACGAGGATGAGCTGGGCCTGAGGGCGAATGTAAGCTTGACATGAAGGCTAAGGAGGGATGGGCGAGAAGGCGAAGGTGGGATGGGCTTGAAGACGAGGGTAGGGAGTGCCTGAAGACGAGCTAGAAGTAGGTTTGGGCCAGAAGGCGATGGTGTGATGTCCCTCAAGAAGAGTGTAGTCAGGAAATGAAGTCGTGGACAGGTTCGGCTGGACGGGGAAGGTGGGTTTTGCTTGTAGACGAGGATGAGCTGGGCCTAAAGGAGAGTGTGATCTTCACCTAAAGGTTAAGGCCAAATGGGCAAGAAGGCAATTGTGAGATGAGTTTGGAGACGATGATGGCCAAATACTGAAGGCAATGGTGAGACGGGTTGAAGGCGAGTGCGGTATGCGACTGAAAGCGAACGTGTGCTGGGATAGGAGTCGGAGGAGGGTTTTAATAAAGTCATTGATGGAATGGGCCTGAATCCGAGTATGAGATAGGCTAGTATTTGAGGGTTTGATGGGAAAGAAGGCATGGGTGAGATGGTATGAATAAGAGTGTTCGACTGACCTGAAGAGGACGGGCTGTGACTGATTGAGAGGTTTGGGCGGTTTTAGAAAGTGAATTTGGATTGGAAGTGATGGGAATGGTGGTCTAGGAGTAAAAGTGAGATAGCCTGGGCCAGAGAGCGAAGGGGGGCGGGTCTCAAAATGCGAGTGGAATGAGCCTGAAGGCGAGGTAAGATGAGCTTCTAGGCGAGGTGGGATGGGCTAGAAGGCAAGGTTGGGATGGTCTTGAAGGCGAGGGTAGGATAGAATTGAAAAAGATGGGTGAGGAGGGTATGAAGGAGAGGTTGGGCCCAACCAGAAGGTGAAGATGAGAAGGGAATGAAGACTAGTTTGGGCTAGGGCTGAAAATGAGAGTGGGCTGGGCAAGAAAGCCAAAGGGGGGACAGGTCTGAAGGTGTGGATGTCAGAGTCCTGAAGGTGAGAGTGAGATGGTCTTGTAGGTAAGTGTGGAAAGGCGAGAAGGTAAGGGTTTAATGCGTTTGAATGCGATGGTGTGATGTGCCTGGAGTCGAAGGTAAGCGGTACCAGAAGGTGAAGTTAGGTGGGGCTCGAAGGCAATGGTGTGCTGTTATTTATGGCAATGTTTAGCTAGCCCCAAAAGGAAAACTGGGATCGGCCAAAAGACTTTGTTGAGATGAGGTTGAAGGGGGAAGGTCTTGAGGGCTATGGTGGGAAGGGTGGAAAGATATAGGTCGGTTGCGCCTGAAGTAGTGGGTGGAATGGGCCAGAAGGAGAGAGAGAGAGAGAGAGAGAGAGAGAGAGAGAGAGAGAGAGAGAGAGAGAGAGAGAGAGAGAGAGAGAGAGAGAGAGAGAGAGAGAGAGAGAGAGAGAGAGAGAGAGAGAGAGAGAGAGAGAGAGAGAGAGAGAGAGATCTAGTTTTTGTATGGGCTAAAAGGCAAAGGTGAGATGGGCTTGAAGGCGAGTAAGAGGCAGACAAAAAAGGCGACGGTAAGCTGGCCATGAAGGTGAGGCTAGAATCGTCCAGAAAGCGAGTGTGAGTTGGAGCTGAAGGCAAGGGTGGAATGGGCCTGAAGGTTATGGTGGGCCCATCTAACCGATAGGGTCCACTTTTCTTGACGGCGAGAATGGAATGGGCCTGAGAAAGTGGTTACTTCGGCCTGAAAATGAGGGTGGGCTCAGGAAAAAAGTGAAGATGGACTTGGCCTTAAGGCTAGGGTGGGATGGGCCTGAAGGCGAGTTTTAGCTACCTTTGAGGGCATTAGTAGGATAGACCTGACGGAATGCTGGGATATGCCTGGAGAGGAGTGTGGGCTGGGCCAAAAGGCCTCCATGGTCTGGGTCAGAAGTCGAAAATGGAATGGGTGTGTAGACGAGGATGAGCTGGGCCTGAGGGCGAATGTAAGCTTGACCTGAAGGCTAATGAGGGATGGGCCTGAAGGCGAAGGTGGGATGGGCATGAAGACGAGAGTGGGTAGAGCCTGAAGACGAGATGGAAGAAGTTTTGGGCCAGAAGGCGATGGTGGGATGTCCCTCAAGACGAGTGTAGTCAGGAAAAGAAGGCGAGGACAGGTTCGGGTGGACGGGGAAGGTGGGTTGTGCTTGTAGACGAGGATGAGCTGGGCCTAAAGGAGATTGTAAGCTTGACCTAAAGGTTAAGGTCAAATGGGCAAGAAGGCAATGGTGGGATGGGTTTGGAGACGATGATGGTCAAATATGAAGGCAATGGTGAGATGGGTTGAAGGTGAGTGTGGTATGCGACTGAAAGCGAAAGTTTCCTGGGATAGGAGTAGAAGGAGGGTTTTAATAAAGTCGTTCGTGTGATGGGCCAGAATCCGAGGGTGAGATAGTCTAGTATTTGAGGGTTGGATGGGAAAGAAGGCATGGATGAGATGGGATAAATATGAAGGTTCGACTGACCTTAAGAAGACGAGCTGGGTCTGTATGAGAGGTTTGGGGGTTTTAGAAGGTGAATTTGGGTTGGAAGTGATGGTAATGGCGGTCTAGGAGTATAAGCGAGTGATAGCCAGGGACAGAGATCGAAGGTGGGCGGGTCTCAATATGCGAGTGGAATGAGCCTGAAGGCGAGGTAAGATGAGCTTCTAGGCGAGGTGGAATGGGCCAGAGAGCAAGTTTGGATGGGCTTGAAGGCGAGGATGGGATAGAATTGAAAAAGATGGATGTGCAGGGTATGAAGGAGAGGTTGGGCCCGACCAGAAGATGAAGGTGAGAAGGGAATGAAGACTAGATTGGGTTAGGATTGAAAATGAAAGTGGGCTGGGCTAGAAGGCGAAAGAGGGGACAGGTCTTAAGGTGTGGATGGGAGAGGCCTGAAGGGGAGGGTGATATGGTCTTGTAGGTAAGTGTGTATAGGCAAGAAGTTAAGTGTTTAATTCCTTTGAATGCGAGGGTGTGATGTGCCTGAAGTCGAAGGTAAGCGGTACCAGAAGGTGAAGTTAGGTGGGGCTAGAAGGCGATGGAGTGCTGGTATTTAAGGCAAGGGCTAACTAGTCCTAAAAGCAAAAGTGGGATCGGCCAAAAGACCTTGTTGAGCTGAGGTGGAAGGGGGAAGGTTTTTAAGGGCGAAGGTGGGGTGGGTCTAAAGATGTAAGTCGGCTGCGCCTGAAGGAGTAGGTGGAATGGGCCAGAAGGGGGGGGGAGAGAGAGAGAGAGAGAGAGAGAGAGAGAGAGAGAGAGAGAGAGAGAGAGAGAGAGAGAGAGAGAGAGAGAGAGAGAGAGAGAGAGAGACAGAGAGAGAGAGAGAATGATCTAGTTTTTTTATGCGCTAAAAGGCAAAGGTGAGATGGGCTTCAAGGCGAGGGAGTGCTTGACAAATAAGGCGACGGTGAGCTGGTCCTGAAGGTGAGGCTAGGATGGTCCAGAAAACGAGTGTGAGGTGGAGCTGAATGCGAGGGTGGAATGGGCCTGAAGGTGATGGTAGGCCCATCTAACCGCTAGGGTCTGCTTCTCTTGACGGCGAGAATGGAATGGGCCTGAGAAAGTGGTTACTTTTGCCTGAAAATGAGGGTGTGCTCAGGAAAAAAGTGAAGATGGACTTGGCCTGAAGGCTAGGGTGGGATGGGCCTGAAGGCGAGTTTCAGCTACCTTTGAGGGCATTAGTAGGATAGACCTGACGGGATTGCTGGGATATGCCTGGAGAGTAGGGTGTGCTTGACCTAAAGACCTCCATGTTCTGTGTCAGAAGTCGAAAATCGAATGTGTCTGTAGACGAGGATGAGCTGGGCCAGAGGGCGAATGTAAGCTTGACATGAAGGCTAAGGTGGGATGGGCGTGAAGACGAGAGTGGGTAGAGCCTGAAGACGATATGGAAGAAGGTTTGGGCCAGAAGGCGTTGGAGGGATGTCCCTGAAGACGAGTGTAGTCAGGAAAAGAAGGCGAGGACAGATTCGGGTGGACGGGGAAGGTGGGTTGTGTTTGTAGACGAGGATGAGCTGGGCCTAAAGGACAGTGTGAGCTTGACCTAAAGGTTAAGGTCAAATGGGCAAGAAGGCAATGGTGGGATTGGTTTGGAGACGATGATGGCCAAATACTGAAGGCAATGGTGAGATGGGTTGAAGGTGAGTGTGGTATGCGACTGAAAGCGAACGTGTGCTGGGATAGGAGTAGGAGGAGGGTTTTGATAAAGTCGTTCGTGGGATGGACCTGAATCCGAGGGTGAGATAGGCTAGTATTTGAGGGTTGGATGGGAAAGAAGGCATGGATGAGATGGGATGAATATGAAGGTTCGACTGACCTGAAGAAGACAGGCTGGGTCTGAATGAGAGGTTTGGGCGGTTTTAGAAGGTGAATTTGGGTTAGAAGTGATGGGAATGGTGGTCTAGGAGTAAAAGCGAGAATAGTCTGGGACAGAGATCGAAGGGGGCGGGTCTCAATATGCGAGTGGAATGAGCCTGAAGGCGAGGTAAGATGAGCTTCTAGGCGAGGTGGGATGGGCCAGAAAGCAAGGTTGGGATGGGCTTGAAGTCGAGGATGGGATAGAATTGAAAAAAGATGGATGAGCAGGGTATGAAGGAGAGGTTGGGCCCGACCAGAAGATGAAGGTGAGAAGGGAATGAAGACTAGTTGGGCTAGGACTGAAAATGAGAGTGGGCGGGGCTAGAAGGCGAAAGGGGGGACAGGTCTGAAGGTGTGGATGGGAGAGGCCTGAAGGCGAGGGGGATATGGTGTTGTAGGTAAGAGTGGATAGGCAAGAAGAAAAGGGTTTAATTCCTTTGAATGCGAGGGTGTGATGTGCCTGAAGTAGAAGGTAAGGGGTACCAGAAGGTAAAGTTAGGTGGGGCTCTAAGGCGATGGTGGGCTGGTATTTAAGGCAAGGTTTAGCTAGTCCTAAAAGCAAAACTGGGATCGGCTAAAAGACCTTGTTGAGATGAGGTGGAAGGGTGAGGGTCTTGAGGGCGAAGGTGGGAAGGGTGTAAAGATGTAGATCGGCTGCGCCTGCAGGAGTGGGTGGAATGGGCCAGAAGAAGGGAGGGAGGGGAGAGAGAGAGAGAGAGAGAGAGAGAGAGAGAGAGAGAGAGAGAGAGAGAGAGAGAGAGAGAGAGAGAGAGAGAGACAGAGAGAGAGAGAGAGAGAGAGAGAGAGAGAGAGAGAGAGAGAGAGAGAGAGAGAGAGAGAGAGAGAGAGAGAGAGAGAGAGACTGAGAGAGAGAGAGAGAGAGAGAGAGAGAGAGAGAGAGAGAGAGAGAGAGAGAGAGAGAGAGAGAGAGAGAGAGAGAGAGAGAGAGAGAGAGAGAGAGAGAGAGAGAGAGAGAGAGAGAGAGAGAGAGAGAGAGAGAGAGAGAGAGAGAGAGAGAGAGAGAGAGAGAAGAGAGAGAGATAGAGAGAGAGAGAGAGAGAGAGAGAGAGAGAGAGAGAGAGAGAGAGAGAGAGAGAGAGAGAGAGAGAGAGAGAGAGAGAGAGAGAGAGAGAGAGAGAGAGAGAAAATGATCTAGTTTTGTATTGGCCAAAAGGCAAAGGTGAGATGAGCTTGAAAGCGATGGAGACCTAGACAAAAAAGGCGAAGGTGAGCTGGCCATGAAGGTGACGCTAGGATGGTCCAGAAAGCGAGTGTGAGTTGGAGCTGAAGGGAAGGGAGAATGGGCCTGAAGGTGATGGTGGGCCCATCTAACCAATAGGGTCTACTTTTCTTGACCTCGAGAATGGAATGGGCCTGAGAAAGTGGTTACTTCGGCCTGAAAATGAGGGTATGCTCAAGAAAAAGGTGAAGATGGACTTTGTCCGAAGGCTAGTGTTGGATGGGCCTGAAGGCGAGGTTCAGCTACGTTTGAGAGCATTAGTAGGATAGACCTTACGGAATGCTGGGATATGCCTGGAGAGGAGTGTGGGCTAGGCCAAAATGCCTCCATGGTCTAGGTCAGAAGTCGAAAATGGAATGGGTCTGTAGACGAAGATGAGCTGGGCTTGAGGGCGAATTTAAGCTTGACATGAAGGCTAAGGAGGGATGGGCCTGAAGGCGAAGGTGGGATGGGCGTGAAGACGAGAGTGGGTAGAGCCTGAAGGCGAGATGGAAGAAAGTTTGGGCCAGAAGGGGATGGTGGGATGTCTCTCAAGACGAGTGTAGTCAGGAAAAGAAGGCGAGGACAGGTTCGGTTGGACGGGGAAGGTGGGTTGTGCTTGTAGACGAGGATGAGCTGGGCCTAAAGGAGAGTGTGAGCTCGACTTAAAGGTTAAGGTCAAATGGGCAAGAAGGCAATGATGGGATGGTTTTGGAGAAGGTAATGGTGAGATGGGTTGAAGGTGAGTGTGGTATGCGACTGAAAGCGAACGTGTGCTGGGATAGGAGTAGGAGGAGGGTTTTAATAAAGTCGTTCGTGGGATGGGCCTGAATCCGAGGGTGAGATAGGCTAGTATTTGAGGGTTGGATGGGAAAGAAGGCATGGATGAGATGTGATAAATATGAAGGTTCGACTGACCTGAAGAAGACGGGCTGGGTCTGAATGAGAGGTTTGGGCGGTTTTAGAAGGTGAATTTGGGTTGGAAGTGATGGGAATGGTGGTCTAGGAGTAAAAGCGAGAATAGCCAGGGACAGAGATCGAAGGGGGGCGGGTCTCAATATGCGAGTGGAATGAGCCTGAAGGCGAGGTAAGATGAGCTTCTAGGCGAGGTGGGATGGGCCAGAAAGCAAGGTTTGGATGGGCTTGAAGGCGAGGATGGGATAGAATTGAAAAAGATGGATGAGCAGGGTATGGAGGAGAGGTTGGGCCCGACCAGAAGATGAAGGTGAGAAGGGAATGAAGACTAGGTTGGGCTAGAATTGAAAATGAGAGCGGGCTGGGCTAGAAGGCGAAAGTGGGGACAGGTCTGAAGGTGTGGATGGGAGAGGCCTGAAGGCCAGTGTGATATGGTCTTGTAGGTAAGTGTGGATAGGCAAGAAGGTAAGAGTTTAATTCCTTTGAATGCGAGTGTGTGATGTGCCTGAAGTCGAAGGTAAGCGGTACCAGAAGGTGAAGTTAGGTGGGGCTAGAAGGTGATGGTGTGCTGGTATTTAAGGCAAGGGTTAGCTAGCCCTAAAAGCAAAAGTGGGATCGGCCAAAAGAACTTGTTGAGCTGAGGTGGAAGGGGGAAGGTTTTGAGGGCGAAGGTGGGATGCGTCTAAAGATGTAGGTCGGCTGCGCCTGAAGGAGTGGGTGGAATGGGTCAGAAGGGGGGGGGGAGAGAGAGAGAGAAAGAGAGAGAGAGAGAGAGAGAGAGAGAGAGAGAGAGAGAGAGAGAGAGAGAGAGAGAGAGAGAGAGAGAGAGAGAGAGAGAGAGAGAGAGAATGATATAGTTTTTGTATGGGCTAAAAGGCAAAGGTGAGATGGGCTTGTCGGCGAGTGAGAGCTAGAAATAAAGGCGACGGTGACTTGGAGCTGAAGGCAAGGGTGGAATGGGCCTGAAGGTGATGGTGGGCCCATCTAACCGATAGGGTCTGCTTTTTTTGACGGCGAGAATGGAATGGGCCTGAGAAAGTGGTTAACTCGGCCTAAAAATGAGGGTGGGCTCAGAAAAAAAGTGAACATGGACTTAGCCTGAATGCTCGGTTGGGATAGGCTTGAAGGCGAGGTTCAGCTACATTTGAGGGCATTAGTAGGATAGACCTAACGGAATGCTGGGATATGCCTGGAGAGGAGTGTGGGCTGGGCCAAAAGGCCTCCATGGTCTGGGTCAGGGCGAATATAAGCTTGACATGAATGCTAAGGAGGGATGGGCCTGAAGGCGAAGGTGGGATGGGCGTGAAGACGAGAGTGGGTAGAGCCTTAAGACGAGATGGAAGAAGGTTTGGGCCAGAAGGCGATGATGGGATGTCCCTGAAGACGAGTGTAGTCAGGAAAAGAAGGCGAGGACAGGTTAGGTTGGATGGGGAAGGTGGGTTGTGCTTGTAGACGAGGACGAGGTGGGCCTAAAGGAGAGTGTGAGCTTGACCTAAAGGTTAAGGTCAAATGGGCAAGAAGGCAATTGTGGGATGGGTTTTGAGACGATGATGGCCAAATACTGAAGGGAATGGTGAGATGGGTTGAAGGTGAGTGTGGTATGCGACTGAAAGAGAACGTGTGCTGGGATAGGAGTAGGAGGAGGGTTTTAATAAAGTCGCTCGTGGGATGGGCCTGAATCCGAGGGTGAGATAGGCTAGTATTTGAGGGTTGGATGGGAAAGAAGGAAAGGATGAGATGGGATGAATATGAATGTTCGATTGACCTGAAGAAGACGGGCTGGGTCTGAATGAGAGGTTTGGGCGGTTTTAGCAGGTGAATTTGGGTTGGAAGTGATGGGAATGGTGGTCTAGGAGTAAAAGCAAGAATAGCCAGGGACAGAGATCGAAGGGATTAGGGTCTTCGTATGCGAGTGGAATGATCCTGAAGGCGAGGTAAGATGAGCTTCTAGGCGAGGTGGGATGGGCCAGAAAGCAAGGTTGGGATGGGCCTGAAGGCGAGGATGGGATAGAATTGAAAAAAAATGGATGAGCAGGGTATGAAGGAGAGGTTGTACCCGACCAGAAGATGAATGTGAGAAGGAAATGAAGACTAGGTTGGGATAGGACTGAAAATGAGAGTGGGCTGGGCTAGAAGGCGAAAGGGGTGAGAGGTCTGAACTTGTGGGTGATATGGTTTTGTAGGTAAGTGTGGATAGGCAAGAAGGTAAGGGTTTAATTCCTTTGAATGCGAGAGTGTGATGTGCCTGAAGTCGAAGGTAAGCGGTACTAGAAGGTGAAGTTAGGTGGGGCTAGAAGGCGATGGTGTTCTGGTATTTAAGGATATGATTAGCTAGTCTTAAAAGCAAAAGTGGGATCGGCCAAAAGACTTTGTTGAACTCAGGTGGAAGGCGGAAGGTTTTGAGGGCGAAGGTGGGATGGGTCTAAAGATGTAGGTCGGCTGCGACTGAAGGAGTGGGTGGAATGGGCCTGAAGGGGGGGGGGGAGAGAGAGAGAGAGAGAGAGAGAGAGAGAGAGAGAGAGAGAGAGAGAGAGAGAGAGAGAGAGAGAGAGAGAGAGAGAGAGTGAGAGAGAGAATGAACTAGTTTTTGTATGGGCTAAAAGACAAAGTTGAGATGGGCTTGAAGGCGAGTGAGAGTTAGACAAAAAAGGCGACAGTGAGCTGGCCATGAAGGTGAGGCTAGGATGGTCCAGAAAGCGAGTGTGAGTTGGAGCTGAAGTCAAGGGTGGAATGGGCCTGAAGGTGACCCGATAGGGTCTGCTTTTCTTAACGGCAAGAATGGAATAGGCCTGAGAAAGTGGTTACCTTGGCTTAAAAATGAGGGTGGGGTGAGGAAAAAAGTGAAGATGGACTTGGCCTGAAGGCTAGGGTGGGATGGGCCTGAAGGCGAGGTTCAGCTACCTTTGAGGGCATTAGTAGGATAGACCTGACGGGAATGCTGGGATATGCCTTGAGAGTAGGGTGGTCTTGACCAAAAAGCCTCCATGTTCTGGGTCAGAAGTCGAAAATGGAATGGGTCTGTAGATGAGGATGAGCTGGGCCTGAGGGCGAATGTAAGCGAATGACATGAAGGCTAAGGAGGGATGGGCCAGAAAGCGAAGGTGTGATGGGCGTGAAGACGAGGGTGGGTAGAGCCTGAAGACGAGCTGGAGTTAGGTTTGGGCCAGAAGGCGATGGTGGGATGTCCCTCAAGAAGAGTGTAGTCAGGAAAAGAAGGCGAGGACATGTTCGGCTGGACGCTGAAGCTGGATTGTGCTTGTAGACGAGGATGATCTGGGCCTAAAGGAGAGTGTGAGTTTGACCTAAAGGTTAAGGTCAAATGGGCATGAATGCAATTGTGAGATGAGTTTGGAGACGATGATGTCCAAATACTGAAGGCAATGGTGAGACGGGTTGAAGGTGAGTGTGGTATGCGGACTGAAAGCGAACGTGTGCTGGGATAAGAGTAGGAGGAGGGTTTTAAAAACGTCATTGGTGGGATGGGCCTGAATCTGAGGGTGTGATAGGCTAGTATTTGAGGGTTTGATAGGAAAGAAGGCATGGGTGAGATGGGATGAATATGAGGGTTCGACTGACCAGAAGAAGACGGGCTGGATCTGAATGAGAGGTTTGGACGGTTTTAGAAAGTGAATTTCGATTGAAGTGATGGGAATGGTGGTCTAGGAGTAAAAGCGAGAATAGCGTTGCACAGAGAACGAAGGGGGGCGTTTCTCAAAATGCGAGTGGAATGAGCCTGAAGGCGCGGTAAGATGAGTTTCTAGGCGAAGTGGGATTGGCTAGAAAGCAAGGTTGTGATGGGCTTGAAGGGGAGGGTGGGATAGATTTGAAAAAGATGGATGAACAGGGTATGAAGGAGAGGTTGGGCCCGATCAGAAGATGAAGGTGAGAAGGGAATGAAGACTAGGTTGGGATAGGAATGAAAATGAGAGTGGGCTGGGCTAGAAGCCGAAAGGGTGGACAGGTCTGAAGGTGTGGATGGGAGAGTCCTGAAGGCGAGGGTGATATGGTCTTGTAGGTAAGTGTGGAAAGGCGAGAAGGTAATGGTTTAATGCGTTTGAATGCGATGGTGTGATGTGCCTGGATTCGAAGGTAAGCGGTACCAGAAGGTGAAGTCAGGTGGGGCTAGAAGACGATGGTGTGCTGGTATTTAAGACAAGGTTTAGCTAGTCCTAAAAGCAAAAGTAGGATCGACCAAAAGACCTTGTTGAGCTGAGGTGGAAGGGGGAAGGTCTTGAGGGCGAAGGTGGGAAGGGTGTAAAGATGTAGGTCGGCTACGCCTGAAGGAGTGGGTGGAATGGGCCAGAGAGAGAGAGAGAGAGAGAGAGAGAGAGAGAGAGAGAGAGAGAGAGAGAGAGAGAGAGAGAGAGAGAGAGAGAGAGAGAGAGAGAGAGAGAGAGAGAGAGAGGCAGACAAAGGGAGGTAGAGAGAGAGAGAGAGAGAGAGAGAGAGAGAGAGAGAGAGAGAAGAGAGAGAGAGAGAGAGAGATGAGAGAGAGAGAGAGAGAGAAGAGAGAGAGAGATAATGATCTAGTTTTTGTATGGGCTAAAAGACAAAGGTGAGATGGGTATTTAAGGCGAGGAAGAGCTAAACAAAAAAGGTGATGGTGAGCTGGCCATGAAGGTGAGGCTAGGATGGTCCAGAAAGCGAGTGTGAGTGGGAGCTGAAGGCAAGGGTGGAATGGGCCTTTAAGGTGATGGTTGGCCCATCCAACCGATAGTGTCTGCTTTTCATTACGGCGAGAATGGAATGGGCCTGAGAAAGTGGTTACTTCGGAAGAAAAATGAGAGTGGGCTCAGGAAAAAGGTGAAGATGGACTTGGCCTAAAGGCTAGGGTGTGATGGGCCTGAAGGCGAGGTTCAGCTACCTTTGAGGGCATTAGTAGGATAGACCTGATGGAATGCTGGGATATGCCGGGAGAGGAGTGTGGGCTGGGCTAAAAGGCCTCCATGGCCTGGGTCAGAATTCGAAAATGGAATGGGTGTGTAGACGAGGATGAGCTGGGCCTGAGGGCGAATGTAAGCTTGACATGAAGGCTAAGGATGGATTGGCCAGAAGGCGACGGTGGGATGGGCGTGAAGACGAGAGTAGTTAGAGCCTGAAGACGAGATGGAGTAAGGTTTGGGAAAGAAGGCGATGGTGGGATGTCCCTCAAGACGAGTGTAGTTAGGAAAAGAAGGCGAGGACAGTTTCGGTTGGACGGGGAAGGTGGGTTGTGCTTGTAGACCAGGATGAGCTGGGCCTAAAGGAGAGTGTGAGCTTGACCTAAAGGTTAAGGTCAAATTGGCAAGAAGGCAATGACGGGATGGGTTTTGAGACGATGATGGCCAAATACTGAAGGCAATGGTGATATGGGTTGAAGGTGAATGTGGTATGCGACTGAAAGCGAACGTGTGCTGGGATAGGAGCAGGAGGAGGGTTTTAATAAAGTCGTTTGTGGGATGGGAATGAATCCGAGGGTGAGATAGGCTAGTATTTGAGGGTTGGATGGGAAAGAATACATGGATGAGATGGGATGAATATGAAGGTTCGAATGACCAGAAGAATACGGGCTGGGTCTGAATGAGAGGTTTGGAAGGTTTTAGAAGGTGAATTTGGGTTGGAAGTGATGGGAATGGTGGTCTAGGAGTAAAAGCGAGAATAGCCTGACACAGAGATCGAAGGGGGCGGGTCTCAATATGCGAGTGGAATGAGCCTGAAGGCGAGGTAAGATGAGCTTCTAGGCGAGGTTGGATGGGCCAGAAAGGAAGGTTGAGATGGCCTTGACGGCGAGGATGGGATAGAATTGAAAAGATGGATGAGCAGGGTATGAAGGAGAGGTTGGACCCGACCAGAAGATGAAGATGAGAAGGAAATGAAGACTAGGTTGGGCTAGGACTGAAAATGAGAGTGGGCGGGGCTAGAGGCCGAAAGGGGTCACAGGTTTGAAGGTGAGGATGGGAGAGGCCTGAAGGCGAGGGTGATATGGTCTTGTAGGTAAGTGTGGATAGGCAAGAAGGTAAGGGTTTAATTCCTTTGAATGGGAGGGTGTGATGTGCCTGAAGTCGAAGGTAAGCGGTACCAGAAGGTGAAGTTAGATGGGGCTAGAAGGCGATGGTGTGCTGGTATTTAAGGCAAGGGTTAGCTAGTCCTAAAAGCAAAAGTGGGATAATCCAAAAGACCTTGTTGAGCTGAGGTGGAAGGGCGAAGGTGGGATGGGTATAAAGATGTAGGTCGGCTGCGCCTGAAGGAGTTGGTGGAATGTGCTAGAAAAGAGAGAGAGAGAGAGAGAGAGAGAGAGAGAGAGAGAGAGAGAGAGAGAGAGAGAGAGAGAGAGAGAGAGAGAGAGACAGACAGACGAGAGAGAGAGAGAGAGAGAGAGAGAGAGAGAGAGAGAGAGAGAGAGAGAGAGAGAGAGAGAGAGAGAGAGAGAGAGAGAGAGAGAGAGAGAGAGAGAGAGAGAGAGAGAGAGAGAGAGAGAGAGAGAGAGAGAGAGAGAGAGAGAATGATCCAGTTTTTGTATGGGCTAAAAGGCAAAGGTGAGATGGGCGTGATGGCGAGGGAGAGCTACACAAAAAAGGCGACGTTGAGCTGGCCATGAATATGAGGCTAGGATTGTCCAGAAAGTGATTTTGAGTTGGAGCTGAAGGCAAGGGTGGAATGGGTCTGAAGGTGATGGTGGGCCCATCTAACCGATAGGGTCTGCTTTTCTTGACGGCAAGAATGGAATTGGCCTGAGAAAGTGGTTAATTCTGCCTAAAAATAAGGGTGGGCTCAGGAAAAAAGTGAAGATGGACTTGGCCTGAAGGCTAGGGTGGGATGGGCCTGAAGGCGAGGTTCAGCTACCTTTGAGGGCATTAGTAGGATAGACCTGACGGAATGCTGGGATATCCCCAGAGAGTAGGGTGGGCTTGAACAAAAGGCCTCCATGTTCTGTGTCAGAAGTCGAAAATGGAATGGGTCTGTAGACGAGGATGAGCTGGGCCTGAGGGCGAATGTAAGCTTGACATGAAGGCTAAGGAGGGATGGGCCAGAAGGCGAAGGTGGGATGGGCTTGAAGACGAGTGTGGGTAGAGCCTGAAGACGGGCTGGAGGTAGGTTTGGGCCAGAAGGCGATGGTGGGATGTCCCTCAAGAAGAGTGTAGTCAGGAAAAGAAGGCGAGGACAGGTTCGGCTGGACTTGGAAGGTGGGTTGAGCTTGCAGACGATGATGAGCTGGACCTAAAGGAGAGTGTGAGCTTGATCTAAATGTTAAGGTCAACTGGACATGAATGCAATTGTGAGATGAGTTTGGAGACGATGATGGCCAAATACTGAAGGCAATGGTGAGACGTGTTGTAGGTGAGTGTGGTATGCGACTGAAAGCGAACGTGTGCTGGGATTGGAGTAGGAGGAGGGTTTTAATTATGTCATTGGTGGCATGGGCCTGAATCTGAGGGTGAGATAGGCTAGTATTTGAGGGTTTGATGGGAAAGAAGGCATGGGTGAGATGGGATGAATATGAGGTTTCGAATGACCTGAAGAAGACGGGCTGGGTCTGAATGAGAGGTTTGGGCGATTTTAGAAAGTGAATTTCGGTTGGAAGTGATGGGAATAGTGGCCTAGGAGTAAAAGCGAGAGTAGCCTGGGACAGAGAGCGAAGGGGGGCGGGTCTCAAAATGCGAGTGGAATGAGCCTGAAGGCGAGGTAAGATGAGCTTCTAGGCGAAGTGGGATGGGCTAGAAAGTAAGGTTGGGATGGGCTTGAAGGCGAGGGTGGGATAGAATTGAAAAAGATGGGTGAGCAGGCTATGAAGGAGAGGTTGGGCGAGAAAAGAAGGTGAAGATAAGAAGGGAATGAAGACTAGGTTGGGCTAGGACTGAAAATGAGAGTGGGCTGGGCTAGAAGGCGAAAGAGGTGACAGGTCTGAAGGTGTGGATGGGAGAGTCCTGTATTCGAGGTTGAGATGGTCTTGTAGGTAAGTGTGGAAAGGCGAGAAGGTAATGGTTTAATGCGTTTGAATGCGATGGTGTGATGTGCCTGGAGTCGAAGGTAAGCGGTAGCAGAAGGTGAAGTTAGGTGGGGCTAGAAGACGATGGTGTGCTGGTATTTAAGACAAGGTTTAGCTAGTCCTAAAAGGAAAACTTTGATCAGCCAAAAGACCTTGTTGAGCTGAGGTGGAAGGGGAATGTCTTGAGGGTGAAGGTGGGAAGGGTGTAAAGATGTAGGTCGGCTGCGCCTGAAGGAGTGGGTGGAATGGGCCAGAAGGGGAGAGAGAGAGAGAGAGAGAGAGAGAGAGAGAGAGAGAGAGAGAGAGAGAGAGAGAGAGAGAGAGAGAGAGAGAGAGAGAGAGAGAGAGAGAGAGAGAGAGAGAGAGAGAGGAGAGAGAGAGAGAGAGAGAGAGAGAGAGAGAGAGAGAGAGAGAGAGAGAGAGAGAGAGAGAGAGAGAGAGAGAGAGAGAGAGAGAGAGAGAGAGAGAGAGAGAGAGAGAGAGAGAGAGAGAGAGAGAGAGAGAGAGAGAGAGAGAGAGAGAGAGAGAGAGAGAGAGAGAGAGAGAGAGAGAGAGAGAGAGAGAGAGAGAGAGAGAGAGAGAGAGAGAGAGAGAGAGAGAGAGAGAGAGAGAGAGAGAGAGAGAGAGAGAGAGAGAGAGAGAGAGATAATGATCTAGTTTTTGTATGGGCTAAAAGGCAAAGGTGAGATAGGCTTGAAGGCGAGGAAGAGCTAGACAAGAAAGGCGACGGTGAGCTGGCCATGAAGGTGAGGCTAGGATGGTTCAGAAAGCGAGTGTGAGTTGGAGCTGAAGGCAAGGGTGGAATGGGCCTGAAGGTGATGGTGGGCCCATCTAACTGATAGGGTCTGCTTTTCATGATATCGAGAATGGAATGGGCCAGGGAAAGTGGTTACTTCGGCCTAAAAATGAGGGTGGGCTGAGGAAAAAAGTGAAGATGGACTTGGCCTGAATCCTAGGGTGGGATGGGCCTGAAAGTGAGGTTCAGCTACCTTTGAGGGCATTAGTATGAATTGGTCCTGAGGGCGAATGTAAGCTTGACATGAAGGCTAAGGAGGGATGGGCCAGAAGGCGAAGGTGGGATGGGCGTGAAGACGAGAGTGGGTAGAGCCTGAAGATGAGATGGAGGAAGGTTTGGGCCAGAAGGCGATGGTGGGATATCCCTCAGGACGAGTGTAGTTAGGAAAAGAAGGCGAGGACAGGTTCGGCTGGACGGGGAAGGTGGGTTGTGCTTGTAGACCAGGAGGAGCTGGGCCTAAAGGAGAGTGTGAGCTTGACCTAAAGGTTAAGGTCAAATGGGTAAGAAGGCAATGGTGGGATGGGTTTGGAGACGATGATGGCCAAATACTGAAGGCAATGGTGATATGGGTTGAAGGTGAATGTGGTATGCGACTGAAAGCGAACGTGTGCTGGGATAGGAGCAGGAGGAGGGTTTTAATAAAGTCGTTTGTGGGATGGGAATGAATCCGAGGGTGAGATAGGCTAGTATTTGAGGGTTGGATGGGAAAGAATACATGGATGAGATGGGATGAATATGAAGGTTCGAATGACCAGAAGAATACGGGCTGGGTCTGAATGAGAGGTTTGGAAGGTTTTAGAAGGTGAATTTGGGTTGGAAGTGATGGGAATGGTGGTCTAGGAGTAAAAGCGAGAATAGCCTGACACAGAGATCGAAGGGGGCGGGTCTCAATATGCGAGTGGAATGAGCCTGAAGGCGAGGTAAGATGAGCTTCTAGGCGAGGTTGGATGGGCCAGAAAGGAAAGTTGAGATGGCCTTGACGGCGAGGATGGGATAGAATTGAAAAGATGGATGAGCAGGGTATGAAGGAGAGGTTGGACCCGACCAGAAGATGAAGATGAGAAGGAAATGAAGACTAGGTTGGGCTAGGACTGAAAATGAGAGTGGGCGGGGCTAGAGGCCGAAAGGGGTCACAGGTTTGAAGGTGTGGATGGGAGAGGCCTGAAGGCGAGGGTGATATGGTCTTGTAGGTAAGTGTGGATAGGCAAGAAGGTAAGGGTTTAATTCCTTTGAATGGGAGGGTGTGATGTGCCTGAAGTCGAAGGTAAGCGGTACCAGAAGTGAAGTTAGATGGGGCTAGAAGGCGAAGGTGTGCTGGTATTTAAGGCAAGGGTTAGCTAGTCCTAAAAGCAAAAGTGGGATAATCCAAAAGACCTTGTTGAGCTGAGGTGGAAGGGCGAAGGTGGGATGGGTATACAGATGTAGGTCGGCTGCGCCTGAAGGAGTGGGTGGAATGGGCCTAGAAGAGGGAGAGAGAGAGAGAGAGAGAGAGAGAGAGAGAGAGAGAGAGAGAGAGAGAGAGAGAGAGAGAGAGAGAGAGAGAGAGAGAGAGACAGTGAGCAGACAGACAGCAGAGAGAGAGAGAGAGAGAGAGAGAGGATGAGAGAGAGAGAGAGAGATGAGAGAGAGAGAAGAGAGAGAGAGAGAGAGAGAGAGAGAGAGATAATGATCTAGTTTTTGTATGGGCTAAAAGGCAAAGGTGAGATGGGCGTGATGGCGAGTGAGAGCTACACAAAAAAGGCGACGTTGAGCTGGCCATGAAGGTGAGGCTAGGATTGTCCAGAAAGTGAGTTTGAGTTGGAGCTGAAGGCAAGGGTGGAATGGGTCTGAAGGTGATGGTGGGCCCATCTAACCGATAGGGTCTGCTTTTCTTGACGGCAAGAATGGAATTGGCCTGAGAAAGTGGTTAATTCTGCCTAAAAATAAGGGTGGGCTCAGGAAAAAAGTGAAGATGGACTTGGCCTGAAGGCTAGGGTGGGATGGGCCTGAAGGCGAGGTTCAGCTACCTTTGAGGGCATTAGTAGGATAGACCTGACGGAATGCTGGGATATCCCCAGAGAGTAGGGTGGGCTTGAACAAAAGGCCTCCATGTTCTGTGTCAGAAGTCGAAAATGGAATGGGTCTGTAGACGAGGATGAGCTGGGCCTGAGGGCGAATGTAAGCTTGACATGAAGGCTAAGGAGGGATGGGCCAGAAGGCGAAGGTGGGATGGGCGTGAAGACGAGAGTGGGTAGAGCCTGAAGATGAGATGGAGGAAGGTTTGGGCCAGAAGGCGATGGTGGGATATCCCTCAGGACGAGTGTAGTTAGGAAAAGAAGGCGAGGACAGGTTCGGCTGGACGGGGAAGGTGGGTTGTGCTTGTAGACCAGGATGAGCTGGGCCTAAAGGAGAGTGTGAGCTTGACCTAAAGGTTAAGGTCAAATGGGTAAGAAGGCAATGGTGGGATGGGTTTGGAGACGATGATGGCCAAATACTGAAGGCAATGGTGAGATGGGTTGAAGGTGAGTGTGGTATGCGACTGAAAGCGAACGTGTGCTGGGATAGGAGCAGGAGGAGGGTTTTAATAAAGTCGTTCTTGGGATGTTCCTGAATCCGAGGGTGAGATAGGCTAGTATTTAAGGGTTGGATGGGAAAGAAGGCATGGATGAGATTGGATGAATATGAAGGTTCGACTGACCAGAAGAAGACGGGCTGGGTCTGAATGAGAGGTTTGGGCGGTTTTAGAAAGTGAATTTGGGTTGGAAGTGATGGGAATAGTGGCCTAGGAGTAAAAGCGAGAGTAGCCTGGGACAGAGAGCGAAGGGGGGCGGGTCTCAAAATGCGAGTGGAATGAGCCTGAAGGCGAGGTAAGATGAGCTTCTAGGCGAAGTGGGATGGGCTAGAAAGTAAGGTTGGGATGGGCTTGAAGGCGAGGGTGGGATAGAATTGAAAAAGATGGGTGAGCAGGCTATGAAGGAGAGGTTGGGCGAGAAAAGAAGGTGAAGATAAGAAGGGAATGAAGACTAGGTTGGGCTAGGACTGAAAATGAGAGTGGGCTGGGCTAGAAGGCGAAAGAGGTGACAGGTCTGAAGGTGTGGATGGGAGAGTCCTGTATTCGAGGTTGAGATGGTCTTGTAGGTAAGTGTGGAAAGGCGAGAAGGTAATGGTTTAATGCGTTTGAATGCGATGGTGTGATGTGCCTGGAGTCGAAGGTAAGCGGTAGCAGAAGGTGAAGTTAGGTGGGGCTAGAAGACGATGGTGTGCTGGTATTTAAGACAAGGTTTAGCTAGTCCTAAAAGGAAAACTTTGATCAGCCAAAAGACCTTGTTGAGCTGAGGTGGAAGGGGGAATGTCTTGAGGGTGAAGGTGGGAAGGGTGTAAAGATGTAGGTCGGCTGCGCCTGAAGGAGTGGGTGGAATGGGCCAGAAGGGGAGAGAGAGATAGAGAGAGAGAGAGAGAGAGAGAGAGACAGAGAGAGAGATGAGAGAGAGAGAGAGAGAGAGTGAGAGAGAGAGAGAGGAGAGAGAGAGAGAGAGAGAGAGAGAGAGAGAGAGAGAGAGAGAGAGAGAGATAATGATCTAGTTTTTGTATGGGCTAAAAGGCAAAGGTGAGATAGGCTTGAAGGCGAGGAAGAGCTAGACAAGAAAGGCGACGGTGAGCTGGCCATGAAGGTGAGGCTAGGATGGTTCAGAAAGCGAGTGTGAGTTGGAGCTGAAGGCAAGGGTGGAATGGGCCTGTAAGGTGATGGTGGGCCCATCTAACCGATAGTGTCTGCTTTTCATTACGGCGAGAATGGAATGGGCCTGGGAAAGTGGTTACTTCTGCCTAAAAATGAGGATGGGCTGAGGAAAGAACTGAAGATGTACTTGGCCTGAAGGCTAGGGTGGGATGGGCTTGAAGGCGAGGTTCAGCTACCTTTGAGGGCATTAGTAGGATAGACCTGACTGAATGCTGGGATATGCCTGGAGAGCATTGTGGGCTGGTACAAAAGGCCTCCATGTTCTGGGTCAGAAATCGAAAATGGAATGTGTCTGTAGACGAGGATGAGCTGGGCCTGAGGGCGAATGTAAGCTTGACATGAAGGCTAAGGAGGGATGGGCCAGAAGGCGAAGGTGGGATGGGCTTGAAGACGAGGGTGGGTAGAGCCTGAAGATGAGCTGGAGGTAGGTTTGGGCCAGAAGGCGATGGTGGGATGTCCCTCATGAAGAGTGTAGTCAGGAAAAGAAGGCGAGGACAGGTTCGGCTGTACTTGGAAGGTTGGTTGTGCTTGTAGACGAGGATGATCTGGGCCTAAAGGAGAGTGTGAGCTTGACCTAAAGGTTAAGGTCAAATGGGCATAATGCAATTGTGAGATGAGTTTGGAGACTATGATGGCCAAATGCTGAAGGCAATGGTGAGACGGGTTGAAGGTGAGTGTGGCATGCGGCTGAAAGCGAACGTGTGCTGTGATAGGATTAGGAGGAGGGTTTTAAAAACGTCATTGGTGGGATGGACCTGAATCTGAGGGTGAGATAGGCTAGTATTTGAGGGTTTGATGGGAAAGAAGGCATGGGTGAGATGGGATGAATATGAGGGTTCGACTGACATGAAGAAAACGGGCTGGGTCTGAATGAGAGGTTTGGTCATCTTTGGAAAGTGAATTTCGGTTGGAAGTGATGGGAATGGTGGTCTAGGAGTAAAAGCGAGAATAGCGTTGGACAGAGAACGAAGGGGGACGGGTCTCAAGATGCGAGTGGAATGAGCCTGAAGGCGCGGTAAGATGAGTTTCTAGGCGAAGAGGGATGGGCTAGAAAGTAAGGTTGGGATGGGCTTGAAGGCGAGGGAGGGATAGAATTGAAAAAGATGGAGGAGATGAGCAGGGTATGAAGGAGAGGTTGGGCCCGACCAGAAGGTGAAGATGAGAAGGGAATGAAGACTAGGTTTGGCTAGGACTGAAAATGAGTGTGGGCTGGGCTAGAAGACGAAAGGGGGACAGGTCTGAAGGTGTGGATGGGAGAGTCCTGAAGGCGAGGGTGATATGGTCTTGTAGGTAAGTGTGGAAAGGCGAGAAGATAATGGTTTAATGCGTTTGAATGCGATGGTGTGATGTACCTGTAGTCGAGGGTAAGCGGTACCAGAAGGTGAAGTTAGGTGGGGCTAGAAGACGATGGTGTGCTGGTATTTAAGACAAGGTTTAGCTAGTCCTAAAAGCAAAATTTTGATCGGCCAAAAGACCTTGTTGAGCTGAGGTGGAAGGGGGAATGTCTTAAGGGCGAAGGTGGGAAGGGTGTAAAGGTGTAGGTCGGCTAAGCCTGAAGGAGGGGTGGAATGGGACAGACAGACAGACAGACAGACAGAGAGAGAGAGAGAGAGAGAGAGAGAGAGAGAGAGAGAGAGAGAGAGAGAGAGAGAGAGAGAGAGAGAGAGAGAGAGGGGGGGGGGGAGAGATAAAGATCTAGTTTTTTTATGGGCTAAAAGGCAAAGGTGAGATGGGCTTTAAGGCGATGAAGAGCTAGACAAAAAAGGCGACGGTGAGCTGGCCATGAAGGTGAGGCTAGGATGGTCCAGAAAGCGAGTGTGAGTTGGAGCTGAAGGCAAGGGTGGAATGGGCCTGAAGGTGATGGTGGGCGCATCTAACCGATAGGGTCTGCTTTTCATGACGGCGAGAATGGAATGGGCCTGAGAAAGTGGTTACTTCGGCCTAAAAATGAGGTTGGGCTCAGGAAAAAAGTGAAGATGGACTTGGCCTGAAGGCTAGGGTGGGATGGGCCTGAAGGCGAGGTTCAGCTACCTTTGAGGGCATTAGAATGAGCTGGGCCTGAGGGCGAATGTAAGCTTGACATGAAGGCTAAGGAGGGATGGGCCATAAGGCGAAGGTGGGATGTCCCTCAAGACGAGTGTAGTTAGGAAAAGAAGGCGAGGACAGGTTCGGCTGGACGGGGAAGGTGTGTTGTGCTTGTAGACGAGTATGAGCTGGGCCTAAATGAGAGTGTGAGCTTGACCTACAGGTTAAGGTCAAATGGGTAAGAAGGCAATGGTGGGATGGGTTTGGAGACGATGATGGCCAAATGCTGAAGGCAATGGTGAGATGGGTTGAAGGTGATTGTGGTATGCGACTGAAAGCGAACGTGTGCTGGGATAGGAGCAGGAGGATGGTTTTAATAAAGTCGTTCATTGGATGGGCCTGAATCCAAGGGTGAGATAGGCTAGTATTTCAGGGTTGGATGGGAAAGAAGGCATGGATGAGATGGGATGAATATGAATGTTCGACTGACTAGAAGAAAACGGACTGGGTCTGAATGAGAGGTTTGGGCGGTTTTAGAAGGTGAATTTGGGTTGGAAGTGATGGGAATGGTGATCTAGGAGTAAAAGCGAGAATAGCCTGGGACAGAGAGCGAAGGGTGGCGGGTCTCAAAATGCGAGAGGAATGAGCCTGAAGGCGAGGTAAGATGAGCTTTTACGCGAGGTGGGATGGGCCAGAAAGCAAGGTTGAGATGAACTTGACGGCGAGGATGGGATAGAATTGAAAAGATGGATGAGCAGGGAATGAAGGAGAGGTTGGACCCAACCAGAATAAGAAGATGAGAAGGGAATGAAGATTAGATTGGGCTAGGACTGAAAATCGGAGTGTGCTGGGCTAGAAGGCGAAAGGGGGGACAGGTCTGAAGGTGTTGATGGTAGAGGCCTGAAGGCGAGGTTGATATGGTCTTGTAGGTAAGTGTGGATAGGCAAGAAGGTATGGATTTAATTCCTTTGAATGCGAGGGTGTGATGTGCCTGAAGTCGAAGGTAAGCGGTAGCAGAAGGTGAAGTTAGGTGGGGCTAGAAGACGATGGTGTGCTGGTATTTAAGGCAAGGGTTAGCTATTCCTAAAAGCAAAAGTGGGATCGGCCAATAGACCTTGTTGAACTGAGGTGGAAGGGTGAAGGTTTTGAGGGCGAAGGTGGGATGGGTCTAAAGATGTAGGTTGGCTGCGCCTGAAGGAGTGGGTGGAATGGGCCAGAAAAGAGAGAGAGAGAGAGAGAGAGAGAGAGAGAGAGAGAGAGAGAGAGAGAGAGAGAGAGAGAGAGAGAGAGAGAGAGAGAGAGAGAGAGAGAGAGAGATAATGATCTAGTTTTTGTTTGGGCTAAAAGGCAAAGGTGAGATGGGCTTGAAGGCGAGGAAGAGCTAGACAAAAAAGGCGACGGTGAGCTGGCCATGAAGGTGAGGCTAGGATGGTCCAGAAAGCGAGTGTGAGTTGGAGCTGAAGGCAAGGGTGGAATGGGCCTGAAGGTGATGGTGGTCCCATCTAACAGATAAGGTGTGATTTTCATGACGGCGAGAATGGAATGGGCCTGAGAAAGTGGTTACTTCGGCCTAAAAATGAGGGAGGGCTCAGGAAAAAAGTGAAGATGGGATGGGCCTGAATGCGAGGTACAGCTACCTTTGAGGGCATTAGTAGGATAGACCTGACGGAATGCTGGTATATGCCTGTAGGGGAGTGTGGGCTGGTCTAAATGCCTCCATGTTCTGGGTCAGAAGTCGAAAATGGAATGGGTCTGTAGACGAGGATGAGCTGGGCCTGAGGGCGAATGTAAGCTTGACATGAAGGCTAAGGAGGGATGAGCCAGAAGGCGAAGGTGGGATGGGCGTGAAATCGAGAGTGGGTAGAGGCTGAAGACGAGATGGATGAAGGTTTGGGAAAGAAGGCGATGGTGGGATGTCCCTCAAGACGAGTGTAGTTCGGAAAAGAAGTCGAGGACGGATTCGCTTGGACTGGGAAGGTTGGTTGTGCTTGTAGACGAGGATGAGCTGGGCCTAAAGGAGCGTGTGAGCTTGACCTAAAGGTTAAGGTCAAATGGGCAAGAAGGCAATGGTGGGATCGGTTCGGAGACGATGATTGCCAAATACTGAAGGCAATGGTGAGATGAGTTGAAGATGAGTGTGGTATGCGACTGAAAGCGAACGTGTGCTGGGATAGGAGCAGGAGGAGGGTTTTAATAAAGTTGTTCGTGGGATGGTCCTGAATCCGAGGGTTAGATAGGCTAGTATTTGAAGGTTGGATGGGAAAGAAGGCATGGATGAGATGGGATGAATATGAAGGTTCGACTGACCAGAAGACGGGCTGGGTCTTAATAAGGGCGGTTATAGAAGGTGAATTTGGGTTGGAAGTGATGGGAATGGTGGTCTAAGAGTAAAAGCGAGAATAGCCTGGGACAGAGATCGAAGGGGGCGGTTCTCAATATGCGTGTGGAATGAGCCTGAAGACGAGGTAAGATGAGCATCTAGGGGAGGTGGGATGGGCCACAAAAGCAAGGTTGACATGGCCTTCACGGCGAGGATGGGATAGAATTGAAAAAGATGGATGAGCAGGGTATGAAGGAGAGGTTGGACCCGACCAGAAGATTAAGATGAGAAGGGAATGAAGACTACGTTGGGCTAGGACTGAAAATGAGAGTGGACTGGGCTAGAAGGCGAAAGGGGGGACAGGTCTGAAGGTGTGGATGGGAGAGTCCTGAAGGCGAGGGTGATATGGTCTTTTAGGTAAGTGTTGATAGGCAAGCAGGTAAGGGTTTAATTCCTTTGAATGCTAGGGTGTGATGTGCCAGAAGTCGAAGGTAAGCGGTACCAGAAGGTGAAGTTAGGTGGGGCTAGAAGGCGATGGTGTGCTGGTATTTAAGGCAAGGATTAGCTAATCCTGAAAGCAAAAGTGGGATCGGCCAAAAGACCTTGTTGAGCTGAGGTGGAAGGGGGAAGGTTTTGAGGGCGAAGGTGGGATGGGTCTAAAGATGTAGGTCTTCTGCGCCTGAAGGAGTGGGTTGAATGGGCCAGAAGGCGGGGGGAGGGGAGAGAGAGAGAGAGAGAGAGAGAGAGAGAGAGAGAGAGAGAGAGAGAGAGAGAGAGAGAGAGAGAGAGAGAGAGAGAGAGAGAGAGATAATGATCTAGTTTTTGTATGGGTAAAAGGCAAAGGCGAGATGGGCTTTTAGGCGAGGAAGAGCTAGACAAAAAAGGCGACAGGGAGCTGGCCATGAAGGTGACGCTAGGATGGTCCAGAAAGCGAGTGTGAGTTGGAGCTGAATGCAAGGGTGGAATGGACCTTTAAGGTGATGATGGGCCCATCTAACCGATAGGGTCTGCTTTTCATGATGGCGAGAATGAATGGGCCTGAGAAAGTGGTTACTTCGCCCTAAAAATGAGGGTGGGCTCAGGAAAAAAGTGAAGATGGACTTGGCCTGAAATCTAGGGTGGGATGGGCCTGAAGGGGCGGTTCAGCTACCTTTGAGGGCATTAGTAGGATAGACCTGACGGGAAATGCTGGGATATGCCTGGAGAGTAGGGTGGGCTTGACCAGAAGGCCTACATGTTCTGGGTCAGAAGTCGAAAATGGAATGAGTCTGTAGACGAGGATGAGCTGGGCCTGAGGGCGAATGTGAGCTTGACATGAAGGCTAAGGAGGGATGGGCCAGAAGGCGAAAGTGGGATGCGCTTGAAGACGAGGGTGGGTAGAGCCTGAAGACGAGCTGGAGGTAGGTTTGGGCTAGAAGGCGATGGTGGGATGTCCCTCAAGAGGAGTGTAGTCAAGAAAAGAAGGCGAGGACAGGTTCGGCTGGACGGGGAAGGTGGGTTGTGCTTGTAGACGAGGATGAGCTGGGCCTAAAGGAGAGTGTGAGCTTGACCTAAAGGTTAAAGTCAAATGGGCATGAATGCAACTGTGAGATGAGTTTGGAGACGATGATGGCCAAATACTGAAGGCAATGGTGAGACGGGTTGAATGTGAGTGTGGTATGCGACTGAAAGCGAACGTGTGCTGGGATAAGAGTAGGAGGAGGGTTTTAAAAACGTCATTGGTGGGATGGGCCTGAATCTGAGGGTGAGATTGGCTAGTATTTGAGGGTTTGATGGGAAAGAAGGCATGGGTGAGATGGGATGAATATGAGGGTTCATATTTCGGTTGCAAGTAATGGGAATGGTGGTCTAGGAGTAAAAGCGAGAATAGCGTTGGACAGAGAACGAAGGGGGGCGGGTCTCAAAATGCGAGTGGAATGAGCCTGAAGGCGAGGTAAGATGAGCTTCTTGGCGAAGTGGGATGGGCTAGAACGCGAGGTTGGGATGGGCTTGAAGGCGAGAGTGGGATAGAATTGAAAAAGATTGGTGAGCAGGGTATGAAGGACAGGTTGGCCCGACCAGAAGGTGAAGATGAGAAAGGAATGAAGACTAGGTTGGGCTAGGACTGAAAATGAGAGTGGGCTGGGCTAGAAGGCGAAAGGGGGGACAGGTCTGAAGGTGTGGATGGGAGAGTCCTGTAGGCGAGGTTGAGATGGTCTTGTAGGTAAGTGTGGAAAGGCGAGAAGATAATGGTTTAATGCGTTTAAATGCGATAGTGTGATGTGCCTGGAGTCGAAGGTAAGCGGTACCAGAAGGTGAAGTTAGGTGGGGCTAGAAGACGATGGTGTGCTGGTATTTAAGACAAGGTTTAGGTATTCCTAAAAGCAAAAGTGGGATCGGCCAAAAGACCATGTTGAGCTGAGGTGGAAGGGGGAAGGTCTTGAGGGCGAAGTTGGGAAGCGTGAAAAGATGTAGGTCGGCTACGCCTGAAGGGGTGGGTGGAATGGGCCAGAAGGAGAGAGAGAGAGAGAGAGAGAGAGAGAGAGAGAGAGAGAGAGAGAGAGAGAGAGAGAGAGAGAGAGAGAGAGAGAGAGAGAGAGAGAGAGAGACAGATTGAGAGAGAGAGAGAGAGAGACAGATTGAGAGAGAGAGAGAGAGAGAGAGAGAGAGAGAGAGAGAGAGAGAGAGAGAGAGAGAGAGAGAGAGAGAGAGAGAGAGAGATAATAATCTAGTTTTTGTATGGGCTAAAAGGCAAAGGCGAGATGGGCTTTTAGGCGAGGAAGAGCTAGACAAAAAAGGCGACGGTGAGCTGGCCATGAAGGTGAGGCTAGGATGGTCCAGAAAGCGAGTGTGAGTTGGAGCTGAAGGCAAGGGTGGAATGGACCTTTAAGGTGATGGTGGGCCCATCTAACCGATAGGGTCTGCTTTTCATGATGGCGAGAATGAAATGGTCCTGAGAAAGTGGTTACTTCGCCCTAAAAATGAGGGTGGGCTCAGGAAAAAAGTGAAGATGGACTTGGCCTGAAATCTAGGGTGGGATGGGCCTGAAGGCGAGGTTCAGCTACCTTTGAGGGCATTAGTAGGATAGACCTGACGGGAATGCTGGGATATGCCTGGAGAATAGGGTGGGCTTGACCAAAAGGCCTCCATGTTCTGGGTCAGAAGTCGAAAATGGAATGAGTCTGTAGACGAGGATGAGCTGAGGCTGAGGGCGAATGTGAGCTTGACATGAAGGCTAAGGAGGGATGGGCCAGAAGGAGAAAGTGGGATGGGCTTGAAGACGAGGGTGGGTAGAGCCTGAAGACGAGCTGGAGGTAGGTTTGGGCCAGAAGGCGTTGTTGGGATGTCCCTCAAGAAGAGTGTAGTCAGGAAAAGAAGGCGAGGACAGGTTCAGCTGGACGGGGAAGGTGGGTTGTGCTTGTAGACGAGGATGAGCTGGATCTAAAGGAGAGTGTGAGCTTGACCTAAATGTTAAGGACAAATGGGCATGAATGCAATTGTGAGTTGAGTTTGGAGACGATGATGGCCAAATACTGAAGGCAATGGTGAGAGGGGTTGAAGGTGAGTGTAGTATGCGACTGAAAGCGAACGTGTGCTGGGATAGGAGCAGGAGGAGGGTTTTAAAAACGTCATTGGTGGGATGGGTCTGAAGGTGTGGATGGGAGAGTCCTGAAGGCGATTGTGAGATGGTCTTGTAGGTAAGTGTGGAAAGGCGAGAAGGTAATGGTTTAATGCGTTTGAATGCGATGGTGTGATGTGCCTGGAGTCGAAGGTAAGCGGTACCAGAAGGTGAAGTTAGGTGGGGCTAGAAGACGATGGTGTGCTGGTATTTAAGAGAAGGTTTAGCTAGTCCTATAAGCAAAAGTGGGATCGGCGAAAAGACCTTGTTGAGCTGAGTTGGAAGGTGGAACTTGAGGGCGAAGGTGGGAAGGGTGTAAAGATGTAGGTCAGCTGCGCCTGAAGGAGTGTGTGGAATGGGCCAGAAGGAGAGAGAGAGAGAGAGAGAGAGAGAGAGAGAGAGAGGGGGAAAGACGAGAGAGAGAGAGAGAGAGAGAGAGAGAGAGAGAGAGAGAGAGAGAGAGAGAGAGAGAGAGAGAGAGAGAGAGAGAGAGAGAGAGAGAGAGAGAGAGAGAGAGAGAGAGAGAGAGAGACATAGACAGACACAGAGACAGAAGAGATAGATAGATAGATAGATAGATAGAGAGAGAGAGAGAGAGAGAGAGAGAGAGAGAGAGAGAGAGAGAGAGAGAGAGAGAGAGAGAGAGAGAGAGAGAGAGAGAGAGAGATAATGATCTAGTTTTTGTATGGGCTAAAAGGCAAAGGTGAGATGGGCTTCAAGGCGAGGAAGAGCTAGACAAAAAAGGCGACGGTGAGCTGGCCATGACAGTGACACTAGGATGGTCCAGAAAGCGAGTGAGAGTTGGAGCTGAAGGCAAGGGTGGAATTGGCCTTTAAAATGATGGTGGGCCCATCTAACCGATAGGGTCTCCTTTTCATGACGGCGAGAATGAAATGGGCCTGAGAAAGTGGTTACTTCGGCCTAAAAATGAGGGTGGGCTCATGAAAAAAGTGAAGATGGACTTGGCCTGAAGGCTAGGGTGGGATGGGCCTGAAGGCGAGGTTCAGCTACCTTTGAGGGCATTAGTAGGATAGACCTGACGGAATGTTGGGATATGCCTGGAGAGGAGTGTGGGCTGGGCAAAAAGACCTTCATGGTCTGGGTCAGAAGTCGAAAATGGAATGCGTCTGTAGACGAGGATGAGCTGGGCCTGAGGACGAATGTAAGCTTAACATGAAGGCTAAGGAGGGATGGGGCAGAAGGCGAAGGTGGGATGGGCGTGAAGACGAGAGTGGGTAGAGCCTGAAGACGAGATGGAGGAAGGTTTGGGAAAGAAGGCGATGGTGGGATGTCCCTCAAGACGAGTGTAGTTAGGAAAAGAAGGCGAGGACAGGTTCGCTTGGACGGGGAAGGTGGGTTGTGCTTGTAGACGAGGATGAGCTGGGCCTAAAGGAGAGTGTGAGCTTGACCTAATGGTTAAGGTCAAATGGGGAAGAAGGCAATTGTTGTATGGGTTTTGAGACGATGATGGCCAAATACTGAAGGCAATGGTGAGATGGGTTGAAGGTGAGTGTGGTATGCGACTGAAAGCGAACGTGTGCTGGGATAGGAGCAGGTGGAGGGTTTTAATAAATTCGTTCGTGGGATTGGCCTGAATCCGAGGGTGAGATAGGCTAGTATTTGAGGGTTGGATGGGAAAGAATGCATGGATGAGATTGGATGAATATGAAGGTTCGAATGACCAGAAGACGGGCTGGGTCTGAATGAGAGGTTTGGGAGGTTTTAGAAGGTAGATTTGGGTTGGAAGTGATGGGAATGGTGGTCTAGGAGTAAAAGCGAGAATAGCTTGGGATAGAGATCGAAGGGGGGCGGTTCTCAATATGCTAGTGGAATGAGCTTGAAGGCGAGGTAAGATGAGCTTCTAGGCGAGGTGGGATGGGCCACAAAAGCAAGGTTGACATGGCCTTGACGGCGAGGATGGGATAGAATTGAAAAAGATGGATGAGCAGGGTGTGAAGGAGAGGTTGGACCCGACCAGAAGATGAAGATGAGAAGGGAATGAAGACTAGGTTGGGCTAGGACTGAAAATGAGAGAGGGCTTCGCTAGAAGGCGAAAGGGGGGACAGGTCTGAAGGTGTTAATGGGAGAGGCCTGAAGGCGAGGGTGATATTGTCTTGTCGGTAAGTGTGGATAGGCAAGAAGGTAAGGGTTCAATTCCTTTGAATGCGAGGGTGTGATGTGCCTGAAGTCGAAGGTAAGCGGTACCGGAAGGTGAAGTTAGGTGGGGCTAGAAGGCGATGGTGTACTGGTATTTAAGGGAAGGGTTACCTAGTCCTAAAAGCAAAAGTAGGATCGGCCAAAAGACCTTGTTGAGCTGAGGTGGAAGGGGGAACGTTTTGAGGGCGAAGGTGGGATGGGTCTAAAGATGTAGGTCTTCTGCGCCTGAAGGAGTGGGTGGAATGGGCTAGAAGGCGCGGGGAGGGGGGGAAGAGAGAGAGAGAGAGAGAGAGAGAGAGAGAGAGAGAGAGAGAGAGAGAGAGAGAGAGAGAGAGAGAGAGAGAGAGAGAGATAATGATCTAGTTTTTGTATGGGCTAAAAGGCAAAGGTAAGATGGGCTTGAAGGCGAGGGAGAGCTAGACAAAAAAGGCGACGTTGAGCTGGCCGTGAAGGTGAGGTTAGGATGGTCCAGAAAGCGATTTTGAGTTGGAGATTGAAGGCAAGGGTGGAATGGGTCTGAAGGTGATGGTGGGCCCATCTAACCGATAGGGTCTGCTTTTCTTGACGGCGAGAATGGAATGGGAATGAGAAAGTGGTTACCTAGGCCTAAAAATGAGGATGGGCTCAGGAAAAAAGTGAAGATGGACTTGGCCAGAAGGCTAGGGAGGGATGGGCCTGAAGGCGAGGTTCAGCTACCTTTGAGGGCATTAGTAGGATAGACCTGACGGAATACTGGGATATGCCTGGAGAGTAGGGTCGGCTTGACCAAAAGGCCTCCATGTTCTGGGTCAGAAGTCGAAAATGGAATGTGTCTGTAGACGAGAATGAGCTGGGCCTGAGGGCGAATATAAGCTTGACATGAATTCTAAGGAGGGATGGGCCAGAAGGCGAAGGTGGGATGGGCTTGAAGACGATGGTGGGTAGAGCCTGAAGACGAGCTGGAGGTAGGTTTAGGCCAGAAGGCGATGGTGGGATGTCCCTCAAGAAGAGTGTAGTCAGGAAAAGAAGGCGAGGACAGGTTCGGCTGGACGGGGAAGGTGGGTTGTGCTTGTAGACGAGGATGAGCTGGGCCTAAAGGAGAGTGTGAGCTTGACCTAAAGGTTAAGGTGAAATGTGCATGAATGCAATTGTGAGATGAGTTTGGAGACGATGATGGCCAAATACTGAGGGCAATGGTGAGAAGGGTTGTAGGTGAGTGTGGTATGCGACTGAAAGCGAACGTGTGCTGGGATAGGAGTAGGAGGAGGTTTTTGATAACGTCATTGGTGGGATGGGCCTGAATCTGAGGGTGAGATAGGCTAGTATTTGAGGGTTTGATGGGAAAGAAGGCATGGGTGAGATGGGATGAATATGAGGGTTCGACTGACCTGAAGAAGACGGGTTGGGTCTGAATGAGAGGTTTGGGCGTTTTTAGAAAGTGAATTTTGGTAGGAAGCGATGGGAATGGTGGTCTAGGAGTAAAAGCGAGAATAGCCTGGGACAGAGAGCGAAGGGGAGCGTGTCTCAAAATGCGAGTGGAATGAAGGTGAAGGCGAGGTAAGATGATCTTCTAGGCGAAGAGGGATGGGCTAGAAAGCAAGGTTGGGATGGGCTTGAAGGCGAGGGTGGGATAGAATTGAAAAAGATGGGTGAGCAGGGTATGATGGAGAGGTTGAGCCCGACCAGAAGGTGGAGATGAGTAGGGAATGAAGATTAAGTTGGGCTATGACTGAAAATGAGAGTGGGCCGGACTAGAAGGCGAAAGGGGGGACAGGTCTGAAGGTGTGGATGGGAGAGTCCTGTAGGCGAGGGTGAGATGGTCTTGTAGGTAAGTTTGGAAAGGCGAGAAGGTAATGGTTTATTGCGTTTGAATGCGATGATGTGATGTGCCTGGAGTCGAAGGTAACGGGTACCAGAAGGTGAAGTTAGGTGGGGCTAGAAGACGATGGTGTGCTGGTATTTAAGACAAGGTTTAGCTAGACCTAAAAGTAAAACTGGGATCGGCCAAAAGACCTTGTTGAGCTGAGGTGGAAGGGGGAAGGTTTTGAGGACGAAGGTGGGATGGGTCTAAAGATGTAGGTCGGCTGCGCCTGAAGGAGTGAGTGGAATGGGCCAGAAGGAAGGAGAGAGAGAGAGAGAGAGAGAGAGAGAGAGAGAGAGAGAGAGAGAGAGAGAGAGAGAGAGAGAGAGAGAGAGAGAAGAGAGAGAGAGAGAGAGAGAGAGAGAGAGAGAGAGAGAGAGAGAGAGAGAGAGAGAGAGAGAGAGAGAGAGAGAGAGAGAGAGATAATGATCTAGTTTTTGTATCGGCTAAAAGACAAAGGTAAGATGCGTTTGAAGGCGAGGAAGAGCTAGAAAAAAAAGGCGACGGTGAGCTGGCCATGAAAGTGACACTAGGATGGTCCAGAAAGCGAGTGTGAGTTGGAGGTGAAGGCAATGGTGGAATGGGCTTGAAGGTGATGATGGGCCCATCTAACCGATGGGGTCTGCTTTTCATGACGGCGAGAATGGATTGGGCCAGGGAAAGTGGTTACTTCGGCCTAAAAATGAGGGTGGGCTCAGGAAAAATGTGAAGATGGACTTGGCCTGAAGGCTAGGGTGGGATGGGCCTAAAGGCGAGGTACAGCTACCTTTGAGGGCATTAGTAGGATAGACCTGACGGAATGCTGGGATATGCCAGGAGAGGAGTGCGGGCTGGGCCAAAAGGCCTCGATGGTCTGGGTCAGAAGTCGAAAATGGAATGGGTCCCTAGACGAGGATGAGCTGCGCCTGAGGGCGAATGTAAGCTTGACATGAAGGCTAAGGAGGGATGGGCCAGAAGGCGAAGGTGGGATGGGCGTGAAGACGAGAGTGGGTAGAGCCTGAAGAAGAGATGGAGCAAGGTTTGGGAAAGAAGGCGATGGTGGGATGTCACTCAAGACGAGTGTAGTTAGCAAAAGAAGGCGAGGACAGGTTCGGGTGGACGGGGAAGGTGGGTTGTGCTTTTAGACGAGGATGAGCTGGACCTCAAGGAGAGTGTGAGCTTGACCTAAAGGTTAAGATCAAATGGGTAAGAAGGCAATGGTGGGATGGGTTTGGAGACGATGAGGGCCAAATACTGAAGGCAATGGTGAGATGGGTTGAAGGTGAGTGTGGTATGCGACTGAAAGCGAACGTGTGCTGGGATAGGAGCAGGACTTTTAATAAAGTCATTCGTGGGATTGGCCTGAATCCGCGGGTGAGATAGGCTAGTATTTGAGGGTTGGATGGGAAAGAAGGCATAGATGAGATGGGATGAATATGAAGGTTCGACTGACCTGAAGAAGACGGGCTAGGTCTGAATGAGAGGTTTGGGCGCATTTAGAAGGTGAATTTGGGTTGGAAGTGATGGGAATGGAGGTCTAGGAGTAAAAGCGTGAATGTCCTGGGACAGAGATCGAAGGGGGGCGGTTCTCAATATGCGAGTGGAATGAGCCTGAAGGCGAGGTAAGATGAGCTTCTAGGCGAGGTGGGATGGGCCAGAAAGGAAGGTTGAGATGGCCTTGACGGCGAGGATGGGATAGAATTGAAAATAATGTATGAGCAGGGTATGAAGGAGAGGTTGGACCCGACCAGAAGATGAAGATGAGAAGGGAATGAAGACTAGGTTGGGCTAGGACTGAAAATGAGAGTGGGCTGGGCTAGAAGGCGAAAGGGGGGACAGGTCAGAAGGTGTGGATAGGAGAGGCCTGAAGGCGAGGGTGAGATGGTCTTGTAGGTACGTGTGGATAGGCAAGGTGGTAAGGGTTTAATTCCTTTGAATGCGAGGGTGTGATGTGCCTGAAGTCGAAGGTAAGCGGTACCAGAAGGTGAAGTTAGGTGGGGCTAGAAGGCGATGGTGTGCTGGTATTTAAGGCAAGGGTTAGGTAGTCCTAAAAGGAAAAGTGGGATCGGCTAAAAGACCTTGTTAAACTGAGGTGGAAGGGGGAACGTTTTGAGGGAGAAGGTGGGATGGGTCTAAAGATGTAGGTCGGCTGCGCCTGAAGCAGTGGGTGGAATGGGCCAGAAAAGAGAGAGAGAGAGAGAGAGAGAGAGAGAGAGAGAGAGAGAGAGAGAGAGAGAGAGAGAGAGAGAGAGAGAGAGAGAGAGAGAGAGATCTAGTTTTTTTATGGGCTAAAAGGCATACGTGAGATGGGCTTGAAGGCGAGGGAGATCTAGACAAATAAGGCGACATTGAGATGGCCCTGAAGTTGAAGCTAGGGTGGTCCACAAAGCGAGTGTGAGGTGGAGCTGAAGGCGAGGATGAAATGGGCCTGAAGGTGATGGTGTGCCCATCTAACCGCTAGTATCTGCTTTTCATAACGGCGAGAATGTAATGGGCCTGAGAAAGTGGTTACTTCGACCTAAAAATGAGGGTGGGCTGATGAAGAAAGTGAAGTTGGACTTGGCCTGAACGCTAGGGTGTGATAGGCCTGACGGCGAGGTTTGGCTACGTTTGAGGGCATTAGTAGGATTGGTCTGACGGGAATGCTTGTTTATGCCTGAAGACGAGGGTGTGCTGGGGCAAAAGACCTCAATTGTCTGGGTCAGAAGTCGAAAATGGAATGGGTCTGTAGACGAGGATGAGCTGGGCCTGAGGGCGAATGTAAGCTTGAGATGAAGGCTAAGAAGGGATGGGCCAGAAGGCGAATGTGGGATGGGCCTGAAGACGAGGGTGGGTAGAGCCTCAAGGCGAGGTTGAGGTAGGTTTGTGCTACAAGGAGATGGTGGGATGTCCCTCTAAACTAGTGAGGTCAGGAAAAGAAGGCGAGGACATGTTCGGCTGGACGGGGAAGGAGGGTTGTGTTTGTAGACGAGGATTAGCTGGGACTAAAGGAGAGTGTGAGCTTGACTTAAAGGTTAAGGTCAAATGGGGAAGAAGGCAATGGTGGGATGGGTTTGGAGACGATGAGGGCCAAATACTGAAGGCAATGGTGAGATGGGTAGAAGGTGAGTGTGGTATGTGACTGAAAGCAAACGTGTGCTGGGATAGGACGAGGAGGAGTATTTCAATGAAGTCGTTGGTGGGATGGCCCTTAATCCGAGGGTGAGATAGGCTAGTATTTGAGGGTTCGATGGGAAAGAAGGCATACATGAGATGGGAAGAATACGAGGGTTGGACTGACTTGAAGAAGACGGTCTGGGTCTGAAAGAGAGGTTTGCGTGGTTTTAGAAGGTGAATTTTTGTTGGAAGTGATGAGAATGGTGGTCTAGGAGAAAAAGCGAGAATAGCCTGGGACAGAGATCGAAGAGGGGCGGGTCTCAATATCCGAGTGGAATGAGCCTGAAAGCGAGGTAAGATGAGCTTCAAGGCGAGGTGTGATGGGCCAGAAAGCAAGGTTGAGATGGCCTTGACGGCGAGGATGGGATAGAATTGAAAAAGATGGATGAGCAGGGTATGAAGGAGAGGTTGGACCCGACGAGAAGATGAAGATTAGAAGGGAATGGAGACTAGGTTGGGCTCAGACTGAAAATGAGAGTGGGCTGGGCTAGAAGGCGAAAGGGGGGACAGGTCAGAAGGTGTGGATGGGAGAAGCCTGAAGGCGAGGGTGATATGTTCTTGTAGGTAAGTGTGGATAGGCAAGAAGGTAAGGGTTTAATTACTTTGAATGCGAGGGTGTGATGTGCCTGAAGTCGAAGGTAAGCGGTACCAGAAGGTGAAGTTAGGTGGGGCTAGAAGGCGATGGTGTGCTGGTATTTAAGGCAAGGGTTAGCTAGTCCTAAAAGCTAAAGTGGTATCGGCCAAAAGACCTTGTTGAGCTGAGGTGGAAGGGGGAGGGTTTTGAGGGCGAAAGTGGGATGGGTCTAAAGTTGTAGGTCGGCTGCGCCTGAAGGAGTGGATGGAATGGGCCAGAAAAGAGAGAGAGAGAGAGAGAGAGAGAGAGAGAGAGAGAGAGAGAGAGAGAGAGAGAGAGAGAGAGAGAGAGAGAGAGAGAGAGAGAGAGAGATGGCCAAATACTGACGGCAATGGTGAAATGGGTTGAAGGTGAGTGTGGTATGCGAATGAAAGCGAACGTGTGCTGGGATAGGAGCAGCAGGAGGGTTTTAATAAAGTCGTTCGTGGGATGGTCCTGAATCCGAGGGTGTGATAGTATAGTATTTGAGGGTTGGATGGGATAGAAGGCATGGATGAGATGGGATAAATATGAAGGTTCGACTGACCTGAAGAAGACGGGCTGGGTCTGAATGAGAAGTTTGTGCGGTTTTAGAAGGTGAATTTGTTTTGGAAGTGATGGGAATGGTGGTCTAGGAGTAAAAGCGAGAATAGCCTGGGACAGAGATCGAAGGGGGGTGGGTCTGAATATGCGAGTGGAATGAGCCTGAAGGCGAGGTAATATGAGCTTCTAAGCGAGGTGGGATGGGCAAGAAAGCAAGGTTGAGATGGCCTTGACGGCGAGGATGGGATAGAATTGAAAATAATGTATGAGCAGGGTATGAAGGAGAGGTTGGACCCGACCAGAAGATGAAGATGAGAAGGGAATGAAGACTAGGTTGGGCTAGGACTGAAAATGAGAGTGGGCTGGGCTAGAAGGCGAAAGGGGGGACAGGTCTGAAGGTGTGGATAGGAGAGGCCTGAAGGCGAGGGTGAGATGGTCTTGTAGGTAAGTGTGGATAGGCAAGAAGGTAAGGGATTAATTCCTTTGAATGCGAGGATGTGATGTGCCTGAAGTCGAAGGTAAGCGGTACCAGAAGGTGAAGTTAGGTGGGGCTAGAAGGCGATGGTGTGCTGGTATTTAAGGCAAGGGTTAGCTAGTCCTAAAGGGAAAATTGGGATCGGCCAAAAGACCTTGTTAAACTGAGGTGGAAGGGGGAACGTTTTGAGGGAGAAGGTGGGATGGGTCTAAAGATGTAGGTCGGCTGCGCCTGAAGGAGTGGGTGGAATGGGCCAGAAAAGAGAGAGATAGAGAGAGAGAGAGAGAGAGAGAGAGAGAGAGAGAGAGAGAGAGAGAGAGAGAGAGAGAGAGAGAGAGAGAGAGAGAGAGAGAGATATGGCTAATTACTGAAGGCAATGGTGAGATGGGTTGAAGGTGAGTGTGGTATGCGACTAAAAGCGAACTTGTGCTGGGAATGGAGCAGGAGGAGGGTTTTAATAAAGTCGTTCGTGGGATGGGCCTGAATCCGAGGGTTAGATAGGCTAGTATTTGAGGGTTGGATGGGAAAGAAGGCATGGATGAATGGGATGAATGTGAAGGTTCGACTGACCAAAAGAAGACGGGCTGGGTCTGAATGAGAGGTTTGGGCGGTTTTAGAAGGTGAATTTGGGTTGGAAGTGATGGGAATGGTGGTCTAGGAGAAAAAGCAAGAATAACCTGGGACAGAGATCGAAAGGGGGCGGGGTCTGAATATGCGAGTGGAATGATCCTGATTGCGAGGTAAGGTGAGCTTCTAGGCGAGGTGGGATGGGCCAGAAAACAAGGTTCAGATGAACTTGACGGCGAGGATGGGATAGAATTGAAAAAGATGGATGAGCAGGGTATGAAGGAGAGGTTGGACCCGACCAGAAGATGAAGATGAGAAGGGAATGAAGACTAGGTTGGGCTAGGACTGAAAATGAGAGTGGGCTGGGCGAGAAGGCGAAAGGGGGGACAGGTCTAAAAGTGTGGATGGGAGAGGCCTGAAGGCGAGGGTGATATGGTCTTTTAGGTAAGTGTGGATAGGCAAGAAGGTAAGGGTTTAATTCCTTTGAATGAGAGGTTGTGATGTGCCTGAAGTCGAAGGTAAGCGGTACCAGAAGGTGAAGTTAGGTGGGGCTAGAAGGCGATGGTATGCTGGCATTTAAGGCAAGGGTTAGCTAGTCCTAAAAGGAAAAGACCTTGTTGAGCTGAGGTGGAATGGGTAAGGTTTTGAGGGCGAAGGTGGGATGGGTCTAAAGATGTAGGTCGGCTGCGCCTGAAGGAGTGGGTGGAATGGGCCAGAAGAGAGAGAGAGAGAGAGAGAGAGAGAGAGAGAGAGAGAGAGAGAGAGAGAGAGAGAGAGAGAGAGAGAAAGAGAGAGAGAGAGAGAGAGAGAGAGAGAGAGAGAGAGAGAGAGAGAGAGAGAGAGAGAGAGAGAGAGAGAGAGAGAGAGAGAGAGAGAGAGAGAGAGAGACAGAGAGAGAGAGAGCAAGAGAGCGAGAGAGCAAGAGAGCGAGAGAGAGAGAGAGAGAGAGAGAGAGAGAGAGAGAGAGAGAGAGAGAGAGAGAGAGAGAGAGAGAGAGAGAGAGAGAGATCTAGTTTTTGTATGGGCTAAAAGGCATACGTGAGATGGGCTTGAAGGCGAGGGAGATCTAGACAAATAAGGCGACATTGAGATGACCCTGAAGTTGAGGCTAGGGTGGTCCACAAAGCGAGTGTGAGGTGGAGCTGAAATCGAGGGTGAAATGGGCCTGAAGGTGATGGTGTGCCCATCTAACCGCTAGTGTCTGCTTTTCATGACGGCGATAATGTAATGGGCCTGAGAAAGTGGTTACTTCGACCTAAAAATGAGGGTGGGCTGACGAAGAAAGTGAAGTTGGATTTGGCCTGAACGCTAGGGTGTGATAGGCCTGACGGCGAGGTTTGGCTACGTTTGAGGGCATTAGTAGGATTGGCCTGACGGGAATGCTTGGATATGCCTGAAGACGAGGGTGTGCTGGGGCAAAAGACCTCAATTGTCTGGGTCAGAAGTCGAAAATGGAATGGTTCTGTAGACGAGGATGAGCTGGGCCTGAGGGCGAATGTAAGCTTGAGATGAAGGCTAAGAAGGGATGGGCCAGAAGGCGAATGTGGGATGGGCCTGAAGACGAGGGTGGGTAGAGCTTCAAGGCGAAGTTGAGGTAGGTTTGGGCTACAAGGAGATGGTGGGATGTCCCTCAAAACGAGTGAGGTCAGGAAAAGAAGGCGAGGACAGGTTCGGCTGGACGGGGAAGGTGGGTTGTGTTTGTAGACGAGGATGAGCTGGGACTAAAGGAGAGTGTGAGCTTGACTTAAAGGTTAAGGTCAAATGGGGAATAAGGCAATGGTGGGATGGGTTTGGAGACGATGAGGGCCAAATACTGAAGGCAATGGTGAGATGGGTAGAAGGTGAGTGTGGTATGTGACTGAAAGCGAACGTGTGCTGGGATAGGACGAGGAGGAGGTTTTCAATGAAGTCGTTGGTGGGATGGCCCTTAATCCGAGGGTGAGATAGGCTAGTATTTGAGGGTTCGATGGGAAAGAAGGCATACATGAGATGGGAAGAATACGAGGGTTGGACTGACTTGAAGAAGACGGTCTGGGTCTGAAAGAGAGGTTTGCGCGGTTTTAGAGGTGAATTTTTGTTGGAAGTGATGAGAATGGTGGTCTAGGAGAAAAAGCGAGAATAGCCTGGGACAGAGATCGAAGGGGGGCGGGTCTCAATATCCGAGTGGAATGAGCCTGAAGGCGAGGTAAGATGAGCTTCTAGGCGAGGTGTGATGGGCTAGAAAGCAAGGATGAGATGGCCTTGACGGCGAGGATGGGATAGAATTGAAAAAGATGGATAAGCAGGGTATGAAGGAGAGGTTGGACCCAACGAGAAGATGAAGATTAGAAGGGAATGGAGACTAGGTTGGGCTCGGACTGAAAATGAGAGTGGGCTGGGCTAGAAGGCGAAAGGGGGGACAGGTCAGAAGGTGTGGATGGGAGAGGCCTGAAGGCGAGGGTGATATGGTCTTGTAGGTAAGTGTGGATAGGCAAGAAGGTAAGGGTTTAATTACTTTGAATGCGAGGGTGTGATGTGCCTGAAGTCGAAGGTAAGCGGTACCAGAAGGTGAAGTTAGGTGGGGCTAGAAGGCGATGGTGTGCTGGTATTTAAGGCAAGGGTTAGCTAGAACTAAAAGCTAAAGTGGTATCGGCCAAAAGACCTTGTTGAGCTGAGGTGGAAGGGGGAGGGTTTTGAGGGCGAAGGTGGAATGGGTCTAAAGTTGTAAGTCGGCTGCGCCTGAAGGAGTGGGTGGAATGGGCCAGAAAAGAGAGAGAGAGAGAGAGAGAGAGAGAGAGAGAGAGAGAGAGAGAGAGAGAGAGAGAGAGAGAGAGAGAGAGAGAGAGAGACACAGAGAGAGAGAGAGAGAGAGAGAGAGAGAGAGAGAGAGAGAGAGAGAGAGAGAGAGAGAGAGAGAGAGAGAGAGAGAGAGAGAGAGAGAGAGAGATATGGCTAAATACTGAAGGCAATGGTGAGATGGGTTGAAGGTGAGTGTGGTATGCGAATGAAAGCGAACTTGTGCTGGGAATGGAGCAGGAGGAGGGTTTAAATAAAGTCGTTCGTGGGATGGGCCTGAATCCGAGGGTTAGATATGCTAGTATTTGAGGGTTGGATGGGAAAGAAGGCATGTATGAGATGGGATGAATATGACGGTTCGACTGATCAAAAGAAGACGGGCTGGGTCTGAATGAGAGGTTTGGGCGGTTTTAGAAGGTGAATTTGGGTTGGAAGTGATGGGAATGGTGGTCTAGGAGTAAAAGCAAGAATAACCTGGGACAGAGATCGAAGGGGGGCGGGGTCTACATATGCGAGTGGAATGATTCTGATTGCGAGGTAAGATGAGCTTCTAGGCGAGGTGGGATGGGCCAGAAAACAAGGTTCAGATGAACTTGACGGCGAGGATGGGATAGAATTGAAAAAGATGGATGAGCAGGGTATGAAGGAGAGGTTGGACCCAACCAGAAGATGAAGATAAGAAGGGAATGAAGACTAGGTTGGGCTAGGACTGAAAATGAGAGTGGGCTGGGCTAGAAGGCGAAAGGGGGACAGGTCTAAAAGTGTGGATGGGAGAGGCCTGAAGGCGAGGGTGATATGGTCTTATAGGTAAGTGTGGATAGGCAAGAAGGTAAGGGTTTAATTCCTTTGAATGAGAGGTTGTGATGTGCCTGAAGTCGAAGGTAAGCGGTACCAGAAGGTGAAGTTAGGTGGGGCTAGAAGGCGATGGTATGCTGGTATTTAAGGCAAGGGTTAGCTAGTCCTAAAAGGAAAAGAGGGATCGGCCAAAAGACCTTGTTGAGCTGAGGTGGAATGGGTAAGTTTTTGAGGGCGAAGGTGGGATGGGTCTAAAGATGTAGGTCGGCTGCGCCTGAAGGAGTGGGTGGAATGGGCCAGAAGAGATAGAGAGAGAGAGCAAGAGAGAGAGAGAGAGAGAGAGAGAGAGAGAGAGAGAGAGAGAGAGAGAGAGAGAGATCTAGTTTTTGTATGGGCTAAAAGGTATACGTGAGATGGGCTTAAAGGCGAGGGAGATCTAGACAAATAAGGCGACATTGAGATGGCCCTGAAGTTGAGGCTAGGGTGGTCCACAAAGCGAGTGTCAGGTGGAGCTGAAGGCGAGAGTGAAATGGGCCTGAAGGTGATGGTGTGCCCATCTAACCGCTAGTGTCTGCTTTTCACGACGGCGAGAATGTAATGGGCCTGAGAAAGTGGTTACTTCGACCTGAAAATGAGGGTGGGTTGATGAAGAAAGTGAAGATGGACTTGGCCTGAAGGCTAGGGTGTGATAGGCCTGACGGCGAGGATTGGCTACGTTTGAGGGCATTAGTAGGATTGGCCTGACGGGACTGCTTGGATATGCCTGAAGACGAGGGTGTGCTGGGTAAAAGACCTCAATTGTCTGGGTCAGAATTCGAAAATGGAATGGGTCTGTAGACGAGGATGAGCTGGGCCTGAGGGCGAATGTAAGCTTGAGATGAAGGCTAAGAAGGGATGGGCCAGAAGGCGAATGTTGGATGGGCCTGAAGACTAGGGTGGGTAGAGCCTGAAGTCGAGGTTGAGGTAGGTTTGGGCCACAAGGAGATGGTGGGATGTCCATCAAAACGATTGAGGTCAAGAAAAGAAGGCGAGGACAGGTTCGGCTGGACGGGGAAGGTGGGTTGTGTTTGTAGACGAGGATGAGCTGGGACTAAAGGAGAGTGTGAGCTTGACTTAAAGGTTAAGGTCAAATGGGGAAGAAGGCAATGGTGGGATGGGTTTGGAGACGATGAGGGCCAAATACTGAAGGCGATTGTGAGATGGGTAGAAGGTGAGTGTGGTACGTGACTGAAAGCGAACGTGTGCTGGGATAGGACGAGGAGGAGGTTTTCAATGAAGTCGTTGGTCTGATGGCCCTTAATCCGAGGGTGAGATAGGCTAGTATTTGAGGGTTCGATGGGAAAGAAGGCATACATGAGATGGGATGAAATATGGAGGGTTGGACTGACCTGAAGAAGACGGGCTGGGTCTGAATGAGAGGTTTGGGCGGTTTTAGAGGTGAATTTTGGTTGGAAGTGATGAGAATGGTGTGGTCTAGGAGTAAA
>NC_092243.1:22981882-22996882 GCF_036320965.1 Panulirus ornatus | reverse complement strand
GGCAAGGGTTAGCTAATCCTAAAAGCTAAAGTGGGAACGGCCAAAAGACCTTGTTGAGCTGAGGTGGAAGGAGGAGGGTTTTGAGGGCGAAGGTGGGATGGGTCTAAAGATGTAGGTCGGCTGCGCCCGAAGGGGTGGGTGGAATGGGCCAGAAAAGAGAGAGAGAGAGAGAGAGAGAGAGAGAGAGAGAGAGAGAGAGAGAGAGAGAGAGAGAGAGAGAGAGAGAGAGACAAATACTGAAGGCAATGGTGAGATGGGTTGAAGGTGAGTGTGGTATGCGACTGAAAGCGAACGTTTGCTGGGATAGGAGCAGCAGGAGGGTTTTAATAAAGTCGTTCGTAGGATGGTCCTAAATCCGAGGGTGTGATAGGCTAGTATTTGAGGGTTGGATGGGTTAGAAGGCATGGATGAGATGGGATGAATATGAAGGTTCTACTGACCTGAAGACGGGGGGCTGGGTCTGAATGAGAGGTTTGTGCGATTTTAGAAGGTGAATTTGTTTTGGAAGTGATGGGAATGGTGGTCTAGGAGTAAAAGCGAAAACAGCCTGGGACAGAGATCGAAGGGGGGCGGGTCTCAATATGGGAGTGAATGAGCCTGAAGGCGAGGTAAGATGAGCTTCTAGGCGAGGCGGGATGGGCCAGAAAGGAAGGTTGAGATGGCCTTGACGGCGAGGATGGGATAGAATTGAAAATGATGGATGAGCAGGGTATGAAGGAGAGGTTGGACCCGACCAGAAGGTGAAGATGAGAAGGGAATGAAGACAAGTTGGGCTCGGACTGAAAATGAGAGTAGGCTGGGCTAGAAGGCGAAAGGGGGGACAGGTCAGAAGGTGTGGATGGGAAAGGCCTGAAGGCGATGGTGATATGGTCTTGTAGGTAAGTGTAGATAGGCAAGAAGGTAAGGGTTTAATTCCTTTGAATGCGAGGGTGTGATGTGCCTGAAGTCAAAGGTAAGTGGTACCAGAAGGTGAAGTTAGGTGGGGCTAGAAGGCGATGGTGTGCTGGTATTTAAGGCAATGGTTAGCTAGTCCTAAAATCAATAGTGTGATCGGCCAAACGACCTTGTTGGGCTGAGGTGGAAGGGGGAAGGTTTTGAGGGCGAATGTGGGATGGGTCTAAAGATATAGGTCGTCTGCGCCTGAAGGAGTGGGTGAAATGGGCAAGAAAAGAGAGAGAGAGAGAGAGAGAGAGAGAGAGAGAGAGAGAGAGAGAGAGAGAGAGAGAGAGAGAGAGAGAGAGATATGGCGAAATACTAAAGGCAATGGTGAGATGGGTTGAAGGTGAGTGTGGTATGCGACTGAAAGCGAACGTGTGCTGGGGTAGGAGCAGGAGTAGGGTTTTAATAAAGTCTTTCGTGGGATGGGCCTGAATCCGAGGGTGAGATAGGCTAGTATTTAAGGGTTGGATGGTAAAGAATGCATGGATGAGATGGGATGAATATGAAGGTTCGACTGGCCTGAAGAAGACGGGCTAGGTCTGAATGAGAGGTTTAGGCGCATTTAGAAGGTGAATTTGGGTTGGAAGTGATGGGAATGGAGGTCTAGGAGTAAAAGCGAGAGTAGCCTGGGACAGAGATCGAAGGGGGGCGGGTCTCAATATGCGAGTGGAATGAGCCTGAAGGCGAGGTAAGATGAGCTTCGAGGCGAGGTGGGATGGGCCAGAAAGGAAGGTTGAGATGGCCTTGACGGCGAGGATGGGATAGAATTGAAAATAATGTATGAGCAGGGTATGAAGGAGAGGTTGGACCCGACCAGAAGATGAAGATGAAAAGGGAATGAAGACTAGGTTGGGCTAGGACTGAAAATGAGAGTGGGCTGGGCTAGAAGGCGAAAGGGGGGACAGGTCTGAAGGTGTGGATAGGAGAGGCCTGAAGGCGAGGGTGAGATGGTCTTGTAGGTAAGTGTGGATAGGCAAGAAGGTAAGGGTTTAATTCCTTTGAATGCGAGGGTGTGATGTGCCTGAAGTCGAAGGTAAGCGGTACCAGAAGGTGAAGTTAGGTGGGGCTAGAAGGCGATGGTATGCTGGTATTTAAGGCAAGGGTTAGCTAGTCCTAAAAGCTAAAGTGGGATCGGCCAAAAGACCTTGTTGAGCTGAGGTGGAAGGGGGAGGGTTTTGAGGGCGAAGGTGGGATGCGTCTAAAGATATAGGTCGGCTGCGCCTGAAGGAGTGGGTGGAATGGGCCAGAAAAGAGAGAGAGAGAGAGAAGAGAGAGAGAGAGAGAGAGAGAGAGAGAGAGAGAGAGAGAGAGAGAGAGAGAGAGAGAGAGAGAGAGAGAGAGAGAGAGAGAGAGAGATGGCCAAACACTGAAGGCAATGGTGAGATGGGTTGAAGGTGAGTGTTGTATGCGACTGAAAGCGAACGTGTGCTGGGATAGGAGCAGGAGGAGGGTTTTAATAAAGTCGTTCGTAGGATGGTCCTGAATCCGAGGGTGTGATAGGCTAGTATTTTAGGGTTGGATGGGATAGAAGGCATGGATGAGATAGGATGAATATGAAGGTTCGACTGACCTGAAGAAGACGAGCTAGGTCTGAATTAGAGGTTTTGGCGAATTTAGAAATTGAATTTGGGTTGGAAGTGACGGGAATGGAGGTCTAGGAGTAAAAGCGAGAATGGCCTGGGACAGAGATCGAAGGGGGGCTGTTCTCAATATGCGAGTGGAATGAGCCTGAAGGCGAGGTAAGATGAGCTTCTAGGCGAGGTGGGATGGTCCAGAAAGGAAGGTTGAGATGGCCTTGACGGCGAGGATGGGATAGAATTGAAAATAATGTATGAGCAGGGTATGAAGGAGAGGTTGGACCCGACCAGAAGGTGAAGATGAGAAGGGAATGAAGACAAGTTGGGCTCGGACTGAAAATGAGAGTAGGCTGGGCTAGAAGGCGAAAGGGGGGACAGGTCAGAAGGTGTGGATGGGAAAGGCCTGAAGGCGATGGTGATATGGTCTTGTAGGTAAGTGTAGATAGGCAAGAAGGAAAGGGTTTAATTCCTTTGAATGCGAGGGTGTGATGTGCCTGAAGTCAAAGGTAAGTGGTACCAGAAGGTGAAGTTAGGTGGGGCTAGAAGGCGATGGTGTGCTGGTATTTAAGGCAATGGTTAGCTAGTCCTAAAATCAATAGTGTGATCGGCCAAACGACCTTGTTGGGCTGAGGTGGAAGGGGGAAGGTTTTGAGGGCGAATGTGGGATGGGTCTAAAGATATAGGTCGTCTGCGCCTGAAGGAGTGGGTGAAATGGGCAAGAAAAGAGAGAGAGAGAGAGAGAGAGAGAGAGAGAGAGAGAGAGAGAGAGAGAAGAGAGAGAGAGAGAGAGAGAGAGAGAGAGAGAAATGGCGAAATACTAAAGGCAATGGTGAGATGGGTTGAAGGTGAGTGTGGTATGCGACTGAAAGCGAACGTGTGCTGGGGTAGGAGCAGGAGTAGGGTTTTAATAAAGTCTTTCGTGGGATGGGCCTGAATCCGAGGGTGAGATAGGCTAGTATTTAAGGGTTGGATGGTAAAGAATGCATGGATGAGATGGGATGAATATGAAGGTTCGACTGGCCTGAAGAAGACGGGCTAGGTCTGAATGAGAGGTTTAGGCGCATTTAGAAGGTGAATTTGGGTTGGAAGTGATGGGAATGGAGGTCTAGGAGTAAAAGCGAGAGTAGCCTGGGACAGAGATCGAAGGGGGGCGGGTCTCAATATGCGAGTGGAATGAGCCTGAAGGCGAGGTAAGATGAGCTTCGAGGCGAGGTGGGATGGGCCAGAAAGGAAGGTTGAGATGGCCTTGACGGCGAGGATGGGATAGAATTGAAAATAATGTATGAGCAGGGTATGAAGGAGAGGTTGGACCCGACCAGAAGATGAAGATGAAAAGGGAATGAAGACTAGGTTGGGCTAGGACTGAAAATGAGAGTGGGCTGGGCTAGAAGGCGAAAGGGGGGACAGGTCTGAATGTGTGGATAGGAGAGGCCTGAAGGCGAGGGTGAGATGGTCTTGTAGGTAAGTGTGGATAGGCAAGAAGGTAAGGGCTTAATTCCTTTGAATGCGAGGGTGTGATGTGCCTGAAGTCGAAGGTAAGCGGTACCAGAAGGTGAAGTTAGGTGGGGCTAGAAGGCGATGGTATGCTGGTATTTAAGGCAAGGGTTAGCTAGTCCTAAAAGCTAAAGTGGGATCGGCCAAAAGACCTTGTTGAGCTGAGGTGGAAGGGTTAGGGTTTTGAGGGCGAAGGTGGGATGCGTCTAAAGATATAGGTCGGCTGCGCCTGAAGGAGTGGGTGGAATGGGCCAGAAAAGAGAGAGAGAGAGAGAAAGAGAGAGAGAGAGAGAGAGAGAGAGAGAGAGAGAGAGAGAGAGAGAGAGAGAGAGAGAGAGAGAGAGAGAGAGAGAGAGATGGCCAAACACTGAAGGCAATGGTGAGATGGGTTGAAGGTGAGTGTTGTATGCGACTGAAAGCGAACGTGTGCTGGGATAGGAGCAGGAGGAGGGTTTTAATAAAGTCGTTCGTAGGATGGTCCTGAATCCGAGGGTGTGATAGGCTAGTATTTTAGGGTTGGATGGGATAGAAGGCATGGATGAGATAGGATGAATATGAAGGTTCGACTGACCTGAAGAAGACGAGCTAGGTCTGAATTAGAGGTTTTGGCGAATTTAGAAATTGAATTTGGGTTGGAAGTGACGGGAATGGAGGTCTAGGAGTAAAAGCGAGAATAGCCTGGGACAGAGATCGAAGGGGGGCTGTTCTCAATATGCGAGTGGAATGAGCCTGAAGGCGAGGTAAGATGAGCTTCTAGGCGAGGTGGGATGGTCCAGAAAGGAAGGTTGAGATGGCCTTGACGGCGAGGATGGGATAGAATTGAAAATAATGTATGAGCAGGGTATGAAGGAGAGGTTGGACCCGACCAGAAGATGAAGATGACAAGGGAATGAAATCTAGGTTGGGCTAGGAATGAAAATGAGAGTGGGCTGGGCTAGAAGGCGAAAGGGGGGACAGGTCTGGTGTGGATAGGAGAGGCCTGGAGGCGAGGGTGAGATGGTCTTGTAGGTAAGTGTGGATAGGCAAGAAGGTAAGGGTTTAATTCCTTTGAATGCGAGGGTGTGATGTGCCTGAAGTCGAAGGTAAGCGGTACCAGAAGTTGAAGTTAGGTAGGGCTAGAAGGCGATGGGGTGCTGGTATTTAAGGCAAGGGTTAGCTAGTCCTAAAAGGAAAAGTGGGATCGGCCAAAAGACCTTGTTAAACTGAGGTGAAGGGGGAACGTTTTGAGGGAGAAGGTGGGATGGGTCTAAAGATATAGGTCGGGTGCGCCTTAAGGAGTGGGTGGAATGGGCCAAAAGAGAGAGAGAGAGAGAGAGAGAGAGAGAGAGAGAGAGAGAGAGAGAGAGAGAGAGAGAGAGAGAGAGAGAGAGAGAGAGAGAGAGAGAGAGAGAGAGAGATTTCTAAATACTGAAGGCAATGTTGAGATGGGTTGAAGGTGAGTGTGGTATGCGACTGAAAGCGAACTTGTGCTGGGAATGGAGCAGGAGGAGGGTTTTAATAAATTCGTTCGTGGGATGGGCCTGAATCCGAGGGTTAGATAGGCTAGTATTTGAGGGTTGGATGAATATGAAGGTTCGATTGACCAGAAGAAGACTGGCTGGATCTGAATGAGAGGTTTGAGCGGTTTTAGAAGGTGAATTTGTGTTGGAAGTGATGGGAATGGTGGTCTAGGAGTAAAAGCCAGAATAGCCTGGGACAGAGATCGAAGGGGGGCGGGGTCTAAATATGCGAGTGGAATGAGCGTGATTGCGAGGTAAGATGAGCTTCTAGGCGAGGTGGGATGGGCCAGAAAACAAGGTTCAGATGGCCTTGACGGCGAGGATGGGATAGAATTGAAAAAGATGGATGAGCAGGGTATGAAGGAGAGGTTAGACCCGACCAGAAGATGAAGATGAGAAGGGAATGAAGACTAGGTTGGACTAGGACTGAAAATGAGAGTGGGCTGGGCTAGAAGGCGAAAGAGGGGGACAGGTCTAAAAGTGTGGATGGGAGAGGCCTGAAGGCGAGGGTGATATGGTCTTGTAGGTAAGTGTGGATAGGCAAGAAGGTAAGGTTTAATTCCTTTGAATGAGAGGGTGTGATGTGCCTGAAGTCGAAGGTAAGCGGTACCAGAAGGTGAAGTTAGGTGGGGCTAGAAGGCGATGGTATGCTGGTACTTAAAGCAAGGGTTAGCTAGTCCTAAAAGGAAAAGAGGGATCGGCCAAAAGACCTTGTTGAGCTGAGGTGGAATGGGTAAGGTTTTGAGGGAGAAGGTGGGATGGGTCTGAAGATGTAGGTCGGCTCCGCCTGAAGGAGTGGGTGGAGTGGGCCAGAAGAGAGAGAGAGAGAGAGAGAGAGAGAGAGAGAGAGAGAGAGAGAGAGAGAGAGAGAGAGAGAGAGAGATCTAGATTTTGTATGGGCTAAAAGGCATATGTGAGATGGGCTTGAAGGCGAGGGAGATCTAGACAAATAAGGCGACATTGAGATGGCCCTGAAGTTGAGGCTAGGGTGGTCCACAAAGCGAGTGTGAGGTGGAGCTGAAGGCGAGGGTGAAATAGGCCTGAAGGTGATGGTGTGCCCATCTAACCGCTAGTGTCTGCTTTTCATGACGGCGATAATGTAATGGGCCTGAGAAAGTGGTTACTTCGACCTGAAAATGAGGGTGAGCTGATGAAGAAAGTGAAGATGGACTTGGCCTGAAGGCTAGTGTGTGATAGGCCTGACGGCGAGGTTTGGCTACGTTTGAGGGCATTAGTAGGATTGGCCTGACGGGAATGCTTGGATATGCCTGAAGACGAGGGTGTGCTGGAGCAAAAGACCTCAATGGTCTGGGTCAGAAGTCGAAAATGGAATGGGTCTGTAGACGAGGATGAGCTGGGCCTGAGGGCGAATGTAAGCTTGAGATGAAGGCTAAGAAGGGATGGGCCAGAAGGCGAATGTGGGATAGGCCTGAAGACGAGGGTGGGTAGAGCCTGAAGGCGAGGTTGAGGTAGGTTTGGGACACAAGGAGATGGTGGGATGTCCCTCAAAACGAGTGAGGTCAGGAAAAGAAGGCGAGGACAGGTTCGGCTGGACGGGGAAGGTGGGTTGTGTTTGTAGACGAGGATGAGCTGGGACTAAAGGAGAGTGTGAGCTTGACTTAAAGGTTAAGGTCAAATGGGGAAGAAGGCAATGGTGGGATGGGTTTGGAGACGATGAGGGCCAAATACTGAAGGCGATGGTGAGATGGGTAGAAGGTCGAGTGTGGTATGTGACTGAAAGCGAACGTGTGCTGGGATAGGACGAGGAGGAGTATTTCAATGAAGTCGTTGGTTGGATGACCCTTAATCCGAGGGTGAGATAGGCTAGTATTTGAGGGTTCGATGGGAAAGAAGGCATACATGAGATGGGAAGATTATGAGGGTTGGACTTACTTGAAGAAGAAGTTCTGGGTCTGAAAGAGAGGTTTGCGCGGTTTTAGAAGGTGAATTTTTGTTGGAAGTGATGAGAATGGTGGTCTAGGAGAAAAAGCGAGAATAGCCTGGGACAGAGATCGAAGGGGGGCGGGTCTCAATATGCGAGTGGAATGAGCCTGAAGGCGAGGTAATATGAGCGAGGTGTGATTGGCCAAAAAGCAAGGTTGAGATGGCCTTGACGGCGAGGATGGGATAGAATTGAAAAAGATGGATGAGCAGGGTATGAAGGAGAGGTTGGACCCTACGAGAAGATGAAGATTAGAAGGGAATGGAGACTACGTTGGGCTAGGACTGAAAATGAGAGTGGGCTGGGCTAGAAGGCGAAAGGGGGGACAGGTCAGAAGGTGTGGATGGGAGAGGCCCAAAGGCGAGGGTGATATGGTCTTGTAGGTAAGTGTGGATAGGCAAGAAGGTAAGGGTTTAATTCCTTTGAATGCGAGGTTGTGATGTGCCTGAAGTCGAAGGTAAGCGGTACCAGAAGGTGAAGTTAGGTGGGGCTAGAAGGCGATGGTGTGCTGGTATTTAAGGCAAGGGTTAGCTAGTCCTAAAAGCTAAAGTGGGATCGGCCAAAAGACTTGGTTGAGCTGAGGTGGAAGGGGGAGGGTTTTGAGGGCGAAGGTGGGATGGGTCTAAAGATGTAGGTCGGCTGCGCCTGAAGGAGTGGGTGGAATGGGCCAGAAAAGGGGAGAGAGAGAGAGAGAGAGAGAGAGAGAGAGAGAGAGAGAGAGAGAGAGAGAGAGAGAGAGAGAGAGAGAGAGAGAGAGAGAGAGAGAGAGAGAGAGATGGCCAAAAACTGAGATGTGTTGAAGGTGAGTGTGGTATGCGACTGAAAGCGAACGTGTGCTGGGATAGGAGCAGGAGGAGGGTTTTAATAAAGTCGTTCGTGGGATGGTCCTGAATCGGAGGGTGTGATAGGCTAGTATTTGAGGGTTGGAGGGGATAGAAGGCATGGATGAGATGGGATGAATATGAAGGTTCGACTGACCTGAAGAAGACGGGCTGGGTCTGAATGAAAGTTTTGTGCGGTTTTAGAAGGTGAATTTGTTTTGGAAGTGATGGGAATGGTGGTCTAGGAATAAAAGCGAGAATAGCCTGGGACAGAGATCGAAGGGGGGCGGGTCTGAATATGCGAGTGGAATGAGCCTGAAGGCGAGGTAAGATGAGCTTCTAGGCGAGATGGGATGGGCCAGAAAGCAAGGTTGAGATGGCCTTGACGGCGAGGATGGTATAGAATTGAAAATGATGGATGAGCTGGGTATGAAGGAGAGGTTGGACCCGACCAGAAAATGAAGATGAGAAGGGAATGAAGACTAGGTTGGGCTCGGACTGAAAATGAGTGTAGGCTGGGCTAGAAGGCGAAAGGGGGGACAGGTCAGAAGGTGTGGATGGGAGAGGCCTGAAGGCGAGGGTGATATGGTCTTGTAGGTAAGTGTAGATAGGCAAGAAGGTAAGGGTTTAATTCCTTTGAATGCGAGGGTGTGATGTGCCTGAAGTCGAAGGTAAGCGGTACCAGAAGGTGAAGTTAGGTGGGGCTAGAAGGCGATGGTGTGCTGGTATTTAAGGCAAGGGTTAGCTAGTCCTAAAATCAATAGTGGGATCGGCCAAACGACCTTGTTGAGCTGAGGTGGAAGGGGGAAGGTTTTGAGGGCGAAGGCGGGATGGGTCTAAAGATGTAGGTCGTCTGCGCCTGAAGGAGTGGGTGGAATGGGCCAGAAAGAGAGAGAGAGAGAGAGAGAGAGAGAGGAGAGAGAGAGAGAGAGAGAGAGAGAGAGAGAGAGAGAGAGAGAGAGAGAGAGAGAGAGAGAGAGAGATATGGCGAAATACTGAAGGCAATGGTGAGATGGGTTGAAGGTGAGTGTGGTATGCGACTGAAAGCGAACGTATGCTGGGATAGGAGCAGGAGTAGGGTTTTAATAAAGTCGTTCGTAGGAGGGGCCTGAATCCGCGGGTGAGATAGGGTAGTATTTGAGGGTTGGATGGGAAAGAAGGCATAGAGGAGATGGGATGAATATGAAGGTTCGACTGACCTGAAGAAGAGTGGGCTAGGTCTGAATGAGAGGTTTGGGCGCATTTAGAAGTTGAATTTGGGTTGGAAGTGATGGGAATGGAGTTCTAGGAGTAAAGGCGAGAATAGCCTGGGACAGAGATCGAAGGGGGGCGGGTCTCAATATGCGAGTGGAATGAGCCTGAAGGCGAGGTAAGATGAGCTTCTTAGCGAGGTGGGATGGGCCAGAAAGGAAGGTTGAGATGGCCTTGACGGCGAGGATGGGATAGAATTGAAAATGATGTATGAGCAGGGTATGGAGGAGAGGTTGGACCCGACCAGAAGATGAAGATGAGAAAGGAATGAAGACTAGGTTGGGCTTGGACTGAAAATGAGAGTAGGCTGGGCTAGAAGGCGAAAGGGGAGACAGGTCTGAAGGTGTGGATGGGAGAGTCCTGAAGGCGAGGGTGATATTGTCTTGTAGGTAAGTGTGGATAGGCAAGAAGGTAAGGGTTTAATTCCTTTGAATGGGAGGGTGTGATGTGCCTGAATTCGAAGGTAAGCGGTACCAGAAGGTGAAGTTAGATTGGGCTAGAAGGCGATGGTGTGCTGGTATTTAAGGCAAGGGTTAGCTAGTCCTAAAAGCAAAAGTGAGATCGGCCAAACGACCTTGTTGAGCTGAGTTGGAAGGGGGAAGGTTTTGAGGGCGAAGTTGGGATGGGTCTAAAGATGTAGGTCGGCTGCGCCTGAAGGAGTGGGTGGAATGGGCCAGAAAGAGAGAGAGAGAGAGAGGAGAGAGAGAGAGAGAGAGAGAGAGAGAGAGAGAGAGAGAGAGAGAGAGAGAGAGAGAGAGAGAGAGAGGAGAGAGAGAGAGAGAGAGAGAGAGAGAGAGAGATGAGGAGAGAGAGAGAGAGAGAGAGAGAGAGATATGGCTAAATACTGAAGGCAATTGCGAGATGGGTTGAAGGTGAGTGTGGTATGCGACTGAAAGCGAACGTGTGCTGGGATAGGAGCAGGAGGAGGGTTTTAATAAAGTCGTTCGTGGGAGGGGCCTGAATCCGCGGGTGAGATAGGCTAGTATTTGAGGGTTGGATGGGAAAGAAGGCATAGATGAGATGGGATGAATATGAAGGTTCGATTGACCTGAAGAAGACGGGCTAGGTCTGAATGAGAGGTTTGGGCGCATTTAAAAGGTGAATTTGGGTTGGAAGTGATGGGAATGGAGGTCTAGGAGTAAAAGCGAGAATGGCCTGGGACAGAGATCGAAGGGGGGCGGGTCTCAATATGCGAGTGGAATGAGCCTGAAAGCGAGGTAAGATGAGCTTCTAGGCGAGGTGGGATGGGCCAGAAAGGAAGGTTGAGATGGCCTGGACGGCGAGGATGGGATAGAATTGAAAATAAAGTCTGAGCAGGGTATGAAGGAGATGTTGGACCCGACCAGAAGATGAAGATGAGAAGGGAATGAAGACTAGGTTGTTCTAGGACTGAAAATGAGAGTGGGCTGGGCTAGAAGGCGAAAGGGGGGACAGGTCTGAAGGTGTGGATAGGAGAGGCCTGAAGGCGAGGGTGAGATGGTCTTGTACGTAAGTGTGGATAGGCAGGAAGGTAAGGGTTTAATTCCTTTGAATGCGAGGGTGTGATGTGCCTGAAGTCGAAGGTAAGCGGTACCAGACGCTAGTGTTAGGTAGGGCTAGAAGGCGATGGTGTGCTGGTATTTAAGGTAAGGGTTAGCTAGTCCTAAAAGGAAAAGTGGGATCGGCCAAAAGACCTTGTTAAACTGAGGTGGAAGGGGGAACGTTTTGAGGGAGAAGATGGGATGGGTCTAAAGATGTAGGTCGGCTGCGCCTGAAGGATTGGGTGGAATGGACCAAAAGAGAGAGAGAGAGAGAGAGAGAGAGAGAGAGAGAGAGAGAGAGAGAGAGAGAGAGAGAGAGAGAGAGAGAGAGAGAGAGAGAGATGGCTAAATACTGAAGGCAATGGTGAGATGGGTTGAAGGTGAGTGTGGTATGCGACTGAAAGCGAACTTGTGCTGGGATTGGAGCAGGAGGAGGGTTTTAATAAAGTCGTTCGTGGGATGGCCTGAATCCGAGGTTTAGATAGGCTAGTATTTGAGGGTTGGATGGTAAAGAAGGCATGGATGAGATGGGATGAATATGAAGGTTCGACTGACCAGAAGAAGACGGGCTGTGTCTGAATGAAAGGTTTGGGCGGTTTTAGAAGGTGAATTTGGGTTGGAAGTGATGGGAATGGTGGTCTAGGAGTAAAAGCGAGAATAGCCTGGGAGAGAGATCGAAAGGGGGGCGGGGTCTAAATATGCGAGTGGAATGAGCCTGATTGCGAGGTAAGATGAGCTTCTAGGCGAGGTGGGATGGGACAGTTAACAAGGTTCAGATGGCCTTGACGGCGAGGATGGGATAGAATTGAAAAAGATGGATGAGCTGGGTATGAAGGAGAGGTTGGACCCGACCAGAAGATGAAGATGAGAAGGGAATGAAGACTAGGTTGGGCTAGGACTGAAAATGAGAATGGGCTGGGCTAGAAGGCGAAAGGGGAGACAGGTCTAAAAGTGTGGATGGGAGAGTCCTGAAGGCGAGGGTGATATGGTCTTGTAGGTAAGTGTGGATAGGCAAGAAGGTAAGGGTTTAATTCCTTTGAATAAGAGGGTGCGATATGCCTGAAGTCGAAGGTAAGCGGTACCAGAAGGTGAAGTTAGGTGGGGCTAGAAAGCAATGGTGTGCTGGTATTTAAGGCAAGGGTTAGCTAGTCCTAAAAGGAAAAGAGGGATCGGCCAAAAGACCTTGTTGGGCTGAGGTGGAAGGGGTAAGGTTTTGAGGGCGAAGGTGGGATGGGTCTAAAGATTTAGGTCTTCTGCGCCTGAAGGAGTGGGTGGAATGGGCCAGAAGAGAGAGAGAGAGAGAGAGAGAGAGAGAGAGAGAGAGAGAGAGAGAGAGAGAGAGAGAGAGAGAGAGAGAGAGAGAGAGAGAGAGAGAGAGAGAGAGAGAGAGAGAGAGATCTAGTTTTTGTATGGGCTAAAAGGCATACGTGAGATTGGCTTGAAGGCGAGGAAATCTAGACAAATAAGGCGACATTGAGATGGCCCTGAAGTTGAGGCTAGGGTGGTCCACAAAGCGAGTGTGAGGTGGAGCTGAAGGCGAGGGTGAAATGGGCTTGAAGGTGATGGTGTGTCCATCTAACCGCTAGTGTCTGCTTTTCATGACGGCGAAAATGTAATGGGCCTGAGAAAGTGGTTACTTCGACCTGAAAATGAGGGTGGGCTGATGAAGAAAGTGAAGATGGACTTGGCCTGAAGGCTAGGGTGTGATAGGCCTGACGGCGAGGTTTGGCTACGTTTGAGGGCATTAGTAGGATTGGCCTGACGGGAATGCTTGGATATGCCTGAAGACGAGGGTGTGCTTGGGCAAAAGACCTCAATGGTCTGGGTCAGAAGTCGAAAATGGAATGGGTCTGTAGACGAGGATGAGCTGGGCCTGAGGGCGAATGTAAGCTTGAGATGAAGGCTAAGAAGGGATGGGCCAGAAGGCGAATGTGGTATGGGCCTGAAGACGAGGGTGGGTAGAGCCTGAAGGCGAGGTTGACGTAGGTTTGGGCCACAAGGAGATGGTGGGATGTCCCTCAAAACGAGTGAGGTCAGGAAAAGAAGGCGAGGACAGGTTCGGCTGGACGGGGAAGGTGGGTTGTGTTTGTAGACGAGGATGAGCTGGGACTAAAGGAGAGTGTGAGCTTGACTTAAAGGTTAAGGTCAAATGGGGAAGAAGGCAATGGTGGGATGGGTTTGGAGACGATGAGGGCCAAATACTGAAGGCAATGGTGAGATGGGTAGAAGGTGAGTGTGGTATGTGACTGAAAGCGAACGTGTGCTGGGATAGGACGAGGAGGAGGTTTTCAATGAAGTCGTTGGTGGGATGGCCCTTAATCCGAGGGTGAGATAGGCTAGTATTTGAGGGTTCGATGGGAAAGAAGGCATACATGAGATGGGAAGAATACGATGGTTGGACCGACTTGAAGAAGACGGTCTGGGTCTGAAAGAGAGGTTTGCGCGGTTTTAGAAGGTGAATTTTTGTTGGAAGTGATGAGAATGGTGGTCTAGGAGAAAAAGCGAGAATAGCCTGGGACAGAGATCGAAGGGGGGCGGGTCTCAATATGCGAGTGGAATGAGCCTGAAGGCGAGGTAAGATGGGCTTCTAGGCGAGGTGTGATGGGCCAGAAAGCAAGGTTGAGATGGCCTTGACGGCGAGGATGGGATAGAATTGAAAAAGATGGATGAGCTGGGTATGAAGGAGAGGTTGGACCCGACGAGAAGATGAAAATTAGAGGGAATGGAGACTAGGTTGGGCTAGGACTGAAAATGAGAGTGGGCTGGGCTAGAAGGCGAAACGGGGGACAGGTCAGAAGGTGTGGATGGGAGAGGCCCGAAGGCGAGGGTAATATGGTCTTGTAGGTAAGTGTGGATAGGCAAGAAGGTAAGGGTTTAATTCCTTTGAATGCGAGGTTGTGATGTGCCTGAAGTCGAAGGTAAGCGGTACCAGAAGGTGAAGTTAGGTGGGGCTAGAAGGCGATGGTATGCTGGTATTTAAGGCAAGTGTTAGCTAGTCCTAAAAGCTAAAGTGGGATCGGCCAAAAGACCTTGTTGAGCTGAGGTGGAAGGGGGAGGGTTTTGAGGGGAAAGGTGGGATGGGTCTAAAGATGTAGGTCGGCTGCGCCTGAGGGAGTGGGTGGAATGGGCCAGAAAAGAGAGAGAGAGAGAGAGAGAGAGAGAGAGAGAGAGAGAGAGAGAGAGAGAGAGAGAGAGAGAGAGAGAGAGAGAGAGATGGCCAAATACTGAAGGCAATGGTGAGATGGGTTGAAGGTGAGTGTGGTATGCGACTGAAAGCGAACGTGTGCTGGGATAGGAGCAGAAGGAGGGTTTTAATAAAGTCGTTCGTGGGATGGTCCTGAATGCGAGGGTGTGATAGGCTAGTATTTGAGGGTTTGATGGGATAGAAGGCATGGATGAGATGGGATGAATATGAAGGTTCGACTGACCTGAAGAAGACGGGCTGGGTCTGAATGAGAGGTTTGTGCGGGTTTAGAAGGTGAATTTGTTTTGGAAGTGATGGGAATGGTGGTCTAGGAGTAAAAGCGAGAATAGCATGGGACAGAGATCGAAGGGGGGCGGGTCTCAATATGCGAGTGGAATGAGCCTGAAGGCGAGGTAAGATGAGCTTCTAGGCGAGGTGGGATTTGCCAGAAAACAAGATTGAGATGGCTTTGACGGCGAGGATGGGATAGAATTGAAAATGATGGATGAGCAGGGTATGAAGGAGAGGTTGGACCCGACCAGAAGATGAAAATGAGAAGGGAATGAAGACTAGGTTGGGCTAGGACTGAAAATGAGAGTGGTCTGGGCTAGAAGGCGAAAGGGGGGACAGGTATGAAGTTGTGGATGGGAGAGGCCTGAAGGCGAGGGTGATATGGTCTTGTAGGTAAGTGTGGATTGGCAAGAAGGTAAGGGTTTAATTCCTTTGCATGCGAGGGTATGATGTGCCTGAAGTCGAAGGTAAGCGGTACCAGA
>NC_092243.1:22891907-22981782 GCF_036320965.1 Panulirus ornatus | reverse complement strand
AGATGAGCTTTCTTAGCGAGATGGGATGGGCCAGAAAGGAAGGTTTGGATGGGTTGAAAGCGAGGATGGTAAAGAATTGAAAAAGAATGATGAGCAGGGTAGATGGAGAGGTTGTGGGCCCGACCAGAAGATGAAGATGAGAAGGGAATGAAGGACTAGGTAGGGCTAGTCTAGGACTGACAATGAGAGTGGGCTTGTGTAGAAGACGAACGGGGGGACAGGTTCTGAAGCTTGTTGATGGGAGAGCATGAAGGCAGGGGTGGATATGGTCTTGTGGTAAATGGATAGGCAAGAAGGTAGGGGTTTTTAATTCCTTTGACTGCTGAGGGTGTGATGTTGCCTGTAAGGCGAAGTAAAACGGTAACCAGAAGGTGAAGTTAGGTTGGGCTAGAAGGGCGATAGTGTGCTGGGTGTTTAGACAATGTTTATCTAGTCCTAAAAGCAAAAGTGGGATCGCCAAAAGACCTTGTTGAGTGAGGTGAAGGGGGAAGGTTTTGAGGGGCGGAAGGTGGGATGAGTCTAAAGATGTAGGTCGGCTGCACCTGAAGGAGTGGGTTAATGGGGCCGAAGGGGTGGACGAGAGAGAGAGAAGAGAGAGAGATGAGAGAGAGAGATGGGGGGGGGGGGGGGGTTTGTTTGTGGGGTGGGGGGGGGGGTGTTGGGGGGGGGGGGGTTTAATAATTAATATATTATTTGGGGTGGGTGGGGGGGGGGGGGGGAGATGAGTGAGGAGAGAGAGATTTTACGCGAGACGAGAGAGAATTGAGAGAGAGAGAGATGATTAGTTTTTTGTATGGGCTAAATGCCAAGTGAGATGGGCTGAAGGCGAGGGCGAGCTGTATAATAAGGCGACGGTGATTTGATCCTGGGGTGAGCTTGGCATGGTAAGAGGGAGTGTGTGGTGAGCTGCAAGGTAGGGTGGAATGGGCCTCCCTGAGGTGATGGTGGAGCATATCTAAACCGATAGGGTCTGCTTCTCTTGACGGCGGAGAATGGAATTGGCTGAGAAAGTGGTTAATTCGGCGTAAAAATGTGGTGGGTCAGGAAAAAAGTGAAGATGGTCTTGCCTGAAGGCTAGGGTGGATGGGCCTGATGCGAGGTTGAGCTACCGTTGAGGAATTAGCTAGGATGACTGACGGATATGCTGGTATGCCTGGAGAGGATGTGTGGGCTGTGCCAAACAAAGGCCTCATATGGTTTGTGTCAGAAGTCGAAAATGAAATGGGGCTGTTAGACTAACTGAAGAAGACGGGCTGGTTCGAGAGAGTGAGATAGGCTAGTTTTTGAGTAGTTAGATGGGAAGAAGGCATGGATGAGATGGGAATTGAATCTGTAAGTTGTCGAACTAACCTGAAGAAGACGTGCTGGTTGGACCCCCCCCCGCCCTCCCCCCCCCCCCCCCCCCCCTCCCCCCCCCCCCCCCCCCCCCCCCCCCCTCCCCCCCCCCCCCCCTCCCCCCCCCCCTCCCCCCCCCCCAGCATGTTTTAGAGGTGTATATGGGTTGGAAGTGGATGGGAATGGTGGTTCTAGGAGTGTAAGTAAAGCCGAGAATCGGCGAGACAGAGATCGTGGGGGGGGGGTTCTCAATATGCGGAGTAGAATGAGGCTAAAGGCGAGGTAAGAATGACTTTCTAGGCCGAGCGATTGGATGGGGCAGAAAGCAAGGTTGGGATTGGGATTTGAAGGCGAGGATGGTTATAGAATTGAATAGGATGGATGAGCAGGGTATGAAGGAGAGGTTTGGGCCAATATAAGATAAAGATGAGAGGAAATGATACCAGGTTGGGTCTAGGACTGAAATTGAGGAGTGGGGCTGGGCTAGAAGGATTAAAAGGGGGGGGACAGGTTGAGATGTGGATGGAGATGCTGACGGGCGCGAGTGGTGATGGTGGTCTTAGTAGGTAAGTCGTGGATATGCAAGAAAGGGTAAGGGTTTAATTCCTTTGAATGCCGAGGCGTGTTGAAGTGCCTGAAGTAGAAGGTTAAGTGGGACCAGAAGGTGAGTTATGGTGAGGCTAGACGGGCGTATGGTGTGCTGTGTTTAAGGCAAAGTTTAGTGTCTTAAAGCAAAGTGGGCTCCGGCCAAAACGGATGTCTTGTTGGACCTGAGGTGGAAGTTGGAAGGTTTGGAGGGCGAAGTGGGAATGAATTAAAGATGTTAGGTTTAAGTTTGTGATTGAAGAAGTGTGTTGGAATGGAGCCAGAAGGGCGGTAGAGATTAGAACAGAGAAAATAGAGATAGAGAGAGAGAGGATGAGGAATGAGGATAGATAGTAGATGCTAGAGAGAGAGAGGGATGAGAGAGAGAGAGATGATGAGAGGAAAGGTTGGGTCCGAGAGATGAAAGAGAGAGAGAGAGGAGAGATAGAGAGAAGAGAGTATGAGAGAAGGAAGAGAGAGAGAGATGTGAAGAGGTGAGAGAGTGAGAAGGAGGAGGAGAGAGAGAGGAGAGACGATCATGTTTATAGTTTTTGTTGGGGATAAAATGCAAAGGTTAAGTGGCTTTTTGAAGCGATGGAGAGCTAGGACAAAAAGGCGACGGTGAGCTGGCATGAAGGTGTGCCTAGGCGGGTTAGAAAAGCGAGTGTGAGTTGGAGCTGGAAGGCAAGGGTTGGAATGGGCCTCTGAGGTTGATGGCTTGGGCCATCTAGACCGTGTTCTTGCGCGAGAATGCGAATGAGGCCTGAGGAAAGTGGTTTACTTTCGGCCGAAAAATGAGGGTGGTCTCAGGGAAAAAAGTGGAAGATTGTCTTGGCCTGAAGGCTAGGGTGATGATTGGGCCCTGCCCTGGAGAGGAGTGTGGGTGGGCCAAAAGGCCTCAATGGTCGCTGTGTCAAAGTCGCTAATTAATGGGTCTATAGACGAGGATGAGCTGGGCCTGAGGGCGAATGTCAAGCTATGTCATTGATGGCTAAGGGGGGATGGGCCTAAAGGGGAAGGTGGGCCAATGGGCGTGAAGACGAGATTGGGTAGAGCCTGAAGGTACGAGGATGGAGGAAGGTTTGGGCCAGAAGCTGATGGTTTTGAGTTGTCCTCAAGAGGAGTGTTGAGTCAGGAAAAGAAATGCGTGGTAAGGTTCGGTTGACGGGGAAGGTGGGTTTTGTCCTTGTTAGTACGCGGAGGAGCTGTGTGGCCTAAAGGAGTGTGTGAGCTTCACCTAAAGTTATATGGCAAATAGGCAAGAAGGCGCAATTGTAGATGGGTTTGGAAGACTTGATGATTGGCTAAAATTACTGGAAGGCAAATGGTGGAGAGGGTTGGAAGGTGGAAGGTGTGGTATGCGATCCCTGAAAGTGAACGTGTGCGCGAGATAGGTGTAGGTAGGAGCAGGGCCTGAATCGTGGGTGAGATAGGCTAGTATTTGATGTGTTGGATAGGATAGAAGCATGGACTGATATGGGATGAATATGAAGGTTCGATCTCAACTGAAGAAATGGGCTGGGTCTTGAATGTGAGAGGTTTTGGGCGGTTTTAGGAACGGTGAATTGGGTTGGACAGTGATGGAGTGTAATTGGTGGTCATAGGAGTAAAAGCGAGACGATTTCGCCAGGACATGAGATATCTCGAAGGGCGGTGGGTCTGAATATGCGAGTGAATTATCGAAGCCTGAAAGGCGATAGCGTAAGATGAGCTTCTAGGCGATCCGTGGGATGGTACAAGAAAGCAGGTGGGATGGGCTTGAAGGCGAGGATGGTATAGAATTGAAAGAAAGATGGTTAATAGTGCAGGGGTATGAAGGAGAGGTTAGCCCCGACCAGAAGATAAAGGTGAGAAGGGAATGAAGATTAGGTTGGGCTAGGACTGAAATTGAGAGTGGGCTGGGCTAGAAGACGAAAGGGGGGACAGGTCTGAAGGTGTGGATGGGAGAAGCCTGAAGGCGAGGGTGATATGATCTTGTAGGTAAGTGTGGATAGGCAAGAAGGTAAGGGTTTAATTCCTTTGAATGCGAGGGTGTGATGTACCTGAAGTCGAAGATAAGCGGTACCAGAAGGTGAAGTTAGGTGAGGCTAGAAGGCGATGGTGTGCTGGTATTTAAGGCAATGTTTAGCTAGTCCTAAAAGGAAATGTGGTATCGGCCAAAAGAACTTGTTGAGCTGAGGTGGAAGGGGGAAGGTTTTGAGGGCGAAGGTGGGATGAGTCTAAAGATGCAGGTCGGTTGCGCCTGAAGGAGTGGGTGGAATGGGCCAGCAGGGAGAGAGAGAGAGAGAGAGAGAGAGAGAGAGAGAGAGAGAGAGAGAGAGAGAGAGAGAGAGAGAGAGAGAGAGAGAGAGAGAGAGAGAGAGAGAGACAGAGAGAGAGAGAGAGAGAGAGAGAGAGAGAGAGAGAGAGAGAGAGAGAGAGAGAGAGAGAGAGAGAGAGAGAGAGAGAGAGAGGGAGAGAGAGAGAGATAATGATCTAGTTTTTGAATGGGCTAAAAGGCAAAGGTGAGATGGGATTGAAGGCGATGGAGAGCTAGACAAAAAAGGCGACGGTGAACTGGCCATGAAGGTGAGGCTAGGATGGTCCAGAAAGCGAGTGTGAGTTGGAGATAAATGCAAGGGTGGAATGGGCCTGAAGGTTATGGTGGGCCCATCTAACCGATAGGGTCTGCTTTTCTTGACGTAGAGAATGGAATGGGCCTGAGAAAGTGGTTACTTCTGCCTGAAAATGAGGGTGAGCTTAGGAAAAAAGTGAAGATGGACTTTGCCTGAAGGCTAGGGTGGGATGGGCCTGAAGGGGAGGTTCAGCTACCTTTGAGGGTATTATTAGGATAGACCAAACGGAATGCTGGGATATGCCTGGAGAGGAGTGTGAGCTGGGACAAAATGCCTCAATAGTCTGTTTCAGAAGTCGAAAATGGAATGGGTCTGTAGACGAGGATGAGCTGGGCCTGAGGGCGAATGTATGCTTGACATGAAGGCTAAGGAGGGATGGGCCTGAAGGCGAAGGTGTGTTGGGCGTTAAGACGAGAGTGGGTAGAGCCTGGAGACGAGATGGAGGAAGGTTTGGGCCAGAAGGCGAGGGTATTATGTCCCTCAAGAGGAGTGTAGTCAGGAAAAGAATGCGAGGACAGGTTTGGTTGGACGGGGAAGGTGTGTTGTGCTTGTAGACGAGGATGAGTTGGGCCTAAAGGAGAGTGTGAGCTTGACCTAAAGTTTATGGTCAAATGGGAAAGAGGGCAATTGTGGAATGGGTTTGGAGACGATGATGGCCAAATACTGAAGGCAATGGTGAGATGGGCTGAAGTTGAGTGTGGTATGCGACTGAAAGCGAACGTGTGCTGAGATAGGAGTAGGAGGAGGGTTTTAATAAAGTCGTTCGTGGGATGGGCCTGAATCCGAGGGTGAGATAGGCTAGTATTTGAGGGTTGGATGGGAAAGAAGGCATGGATGAGATGGGATGAATATGAAGTTTCGACTAACCTGAAGAAGACAGGGTGGTTCTGAATGAGAGGTTTGGGCGGTTTTAGAAGGTGAATTTGGGTTGGAAGTGATGGGAATGGTGGTCTAGGAGTAAAAGCGAGAATCGCTAGAGACAGAGATCGAAGGGGGACGGGTCTCAATATGCGATTGGAATGAGCCTGAAGGCGAGGTAAGATGAGCTTCTAGGCGAGGTGGGATGGGCAGAAAGCAAGGTTGGGATGGGCTTGATGGCGAGGATGGTATAGAATTGAAAAAGATGGATGAGTAGGGTATGAAGGAGATGTTGGGCCCGACCAGAAGATGAAGATGAGAAGGGAATGAAGACTAGGTTGGGCTAGGACTGAAAATGAGAGTGGGCTGGGCTAGAGGACGAAAGGGGGGACAGGTCTGAAGCTGTGGATGGGAGAGGCCTGAAGGCGAGGGTGATATGGTCTTGTAAGTAAGTGAGGATAGGCAAGAAGGTAAGGGTTTAATTCCTTTGAATGCGACGGTGTGATATAACTGAAGTCGAAGGTAAGCGGTACCAGAAGGTGAAGTTAGGTGGGGCTCGAACGAGATGGTGTGCTGGTATTTAAGGCAAGGTTTAGCTAGTCCTAAAAGCAAAAGTGGGATCGGCCAAAAGACCTTGTTGAGCTGAGGTGGAAGTTGGAAGGTTTTGAGGACGAAGTTGGGATGAGTCTAAAGATGTAGGTCGGCTGCGCCTGAAGGAGTGGGTGGAATGGAGCTGGAGAGGGAGAGGGAGAGAGAGAGAGAGAGAGAGAGAGAGAGAGAGAGAGAGAGAGAGAGAGAGAGAGAGAGAGATAATGATCTAGTTTTTGTATGGGCTAAAAGGCAAAGGTGAGATGGGATTGAAGGCGATGGAGAGCTAGACAAAAAAGGCGACGTTGAGCTGGACATGAAGGTGAGGCTAGGATGGTTCAGAAAGCGAGTGTGAGTTGGATCTGAAGGCAAGGGTGGAATGGGCCTGAAGGTGATGGTGGGCCCATCTAAAAGATGGTGTCAGCTTTTCTTGACGGCGAGAATGTAATGTTCCTGAGAAAGTGGTTACTTCGGCCTAAAAATGAGGGTGGGCTCAAAAAAAAAAGTGAAGGTGGACTTGGCCTGATGGCTAGGGTGGGATGGGCCTGAAGGCGAGGTTCAGCTATCTTTGAGGGCATTAGTAGGATAGACCTGACGGAATGCTCGGATATGCCTGGAGAGGAGTGTTTGTTCTGGGCCAAAAAGCCTCAATGGTCTGTGTCAGAAGTCGAAAATGGAATGGGTCTGTAGACGAGGATGAGCTGGGCCTGAAGGCGAATGTAAGCTTGACATGAAGGCTAAAGAGGGATGGGCCTGAAGGTGAAGGTGGGATAGGCGTTAAGACGAGAGTGGGTAGAGCCTGAAGACGAGATGTAGGAAGGTTTGGGCCAGAAGGCGAGGGTATGATGTCCCTCAAGAAGAGTGTAGTCAGGAAAAGAAGGCGAGGTCAGGTTTGGTTGGACGGGGAAGGTGTGTTGTGCTTGTAGACGAGGATGAGTTGGGCCTAAGGGAGAGTGTGAGCTTGACCTAAAGTTTATGGTCAAATGGGCAAGAAGCCAATTGTGGAATGGGTTTGGAGACGATGATGGCGAAATACTGAAGGCAATGGTGAGATGGGTTGAAGGCGAGTGTGGTATGCGACTGAAAGCGAACGTGTGCTGAGATAGGAGTAGGAGGAGGGTTTTAATAAAGTCGTTCGTGGGATGGGCCTGAATCCGAGGGTGAGATAGGCTTGTATTTCAGGGTTGGATGGGAAAGAAGGCATGGATGAGATGGGATGAATATGAAGGTTCGACTAACCTGAAGAAGACGGGCTGGGTCTGAATGAGAGGTTTGGGCGGTTTTAGAAGGTGAATTTGGGTTGGAAGTGATGGGAATGGTGGTCTAGGAGTAAAAGCGAGAACAGCCAGGGACAGAGATCGAAGGGGGGCGGGTCTCAATATGCGAGTGGAATGAGCCTGAAGGCGAGGTAAGATGAGCTTCTAGGCGAGGTGGGATGGACCAGAAAGCAAGGTTGGGATGGGCTTGAAGGCGAGGATTGTATAGAATTGAAAAAGATGGATGAGCAGGGTATGAATGAGAGGTTGGGCCCGACCAGAAGATGAACATGAGAAGGGAATGAACGACTAGGTTGGGCTAGGACTGAAAATGAGAGTGGGCTGAGGCTAGAAGAGGAAAGGGGGGACAGGTCTGAAGTTGTGGATGGGAGAGGCCTGAAGGCGAGGGTGATATGGTCTTGTATGTAAGTGTGGATAGGCAAGAAGGTAAGGGTTTAATTCCATTCAATGCGAGGGTGTGATGTGCCTGAAGTCGAAGGTAAGCGGTACCAGAAGGTGAAGTTAGGAGGGGCTTGTAGGCGATGGTGTGCTGGTATTTAAGGTAATGTTTAGCTAGTCCTAAAAGCAAAAGTGGGATCGGCCAAAAGACCTTGTTGAGCTGAGGTGGAAGGGGGAAGGTTTTGAGGGCGAAGGTGGGATGAGTCTAAAGATGTAGGTCGGCAGCGCCTGATGGAGTGTGTGGAATGGGCCCGATGGAGTGGGGAGAGAGAGAGAGAGAGAGAGAGAGAGAGAGAGAGAGAGAGAGAGAGAGAGAGAGAGAGAGAGAGAGAGAGAGAGAGAGAGAGAGAGAGAGAGACAGACAGACAGACAGACAGAGAGAGAGAGAGAGAGAGAGAGAGAGAGAGAGAGAGAGAGAGAGAGAGAGAGAGAGAGAGAGAGAGAGAGAGAGAGAGAGAGAGAGAGAGAGAGAGAGAGAGAGAGAGAGAGAGAGAGAGAGAGAGAGAGAGAGAGAGAGAGAGAGAGAGAGAGAGAGAGAGAGAGAGCTAATGATCTAGTTTTTGTATGGGCTAAAAGGCATAGGTGAGATGGGCTTGAAGGCGAGTGAGAGGTAGACAAAAAAGGCGACGATGAGCTAGCCATGAAGGTGAGGCTAGGATGTTCCAGAAAGCGAGTGATGGTGATGACCGATAGGGTCTGCTTTTCTTGACGGCGTGAATGGAATGGGCCTGAGAAAGTGGATACTTCGGCCTAAAAATGAGGGTGGGCTCAGGAAAAATGTGAAGATGGACTTCGCCTGAAGGCTAGGGTGGGATGGGCCTGAAGGCGAGGTTCAGCTACCTTTGAGGGCATTAGTAGGATAGACCTGACGGAATGCTGGGATATGCCTGGAGAGGAGTATGGGCTGGGTCAAAAGGCCTCCATGATCTGGGTCAAAAGTCGAAAATAGAATGGGTCTGAAGACGAGGAGGAGCTGGGCCTGAGGGCGAATGTAAGCTTTACATGAAGGCTAAGGAGGGATGGGCCAGAAGGCGAAGTTGGGATGGGCCTGAAGACGAGGGTGGGTAGAGCCTGAAGACGAGCTGGAGGTATGTTTGGGCCAGAAGGCGATGGTGGGATGTCCGTCAAGAAGAGTGTAGTCAGGAAAGGAAAGCGAGTACTGGTTCGGCTGGACGGGAAAGGTGTGTTGTGCTTGTAGACGAGGATGAGCTGGGCCTAAAGGAGAGTCTGAGCTTGACCTAAAGATTAAGGTCAAATGGGCAAGAAGGCAACTGTGAGATGAGTTTGGAGACGATGATGGCCAATTACTGTGAGCAATGTTGAGACGGGTTGAAGGTGAGTGTGGTATGCGACTGAAAGCGAATGTGTGCTGGGATGGGAGTAGGAGGAGGGTTTAATAAAGTCATTGGTGGGATGGGCCTGAATCCGAGGGTGTGATAGGCTAGTATTTGAGGGTTTGATGGGAAAGAAGGCATGGGTGAAATGGAATGAATATGAGGGTTCGACTGACCTGAAGAAGACCGGCTGGGTCGGAATGAGAGGTTTGGGCGGTTTTAGAAAGTGAATTTCGGTTGGAAGTGATGGGAATGGTGGTCTAGGAGTAAAACGAGAATAGCCTGGGACAGAGAGCAAAGGGGGGCGGGTCTCAAAATGCGAGTGGAATGAGCCTTAAGGCGAGGTAAGATGATCTTCTAGGGGAGGTGGGAGGGGCTAGAGAGCAAGGTTGGAATGTGCTTGAAGGCAAGGGTGGGATAGAATTGAAAAAGATGGGTGAGTAGGGTATGTAGGAGAAGTTGGGCCCGACCAGAAGATGAAGATGAGAAGGGAATGAAGACTGATTTGGGCTAGGACTGAAAATGAGAGTGGGCTGGGCTAGAAGGCGAAAGGGTGGACAGGTCTGAAGGGGGGGATGGGAGAGGCCTGTAGGCGAGGGTGATATGGTCTTTTAGGTAAGTGTGGATAGGCAAGAAGGTAAGGGTTTAATTCCTTGGAATGCGAGGGTGTGATGTGTCTGAAGTCGAAGGTAAGCGGTACCAGAAGGTGAAGTTAGGTAGGGCTAGATGCCGATGGTGTGCTGGTATTTAAGGCAATGGTTAGCTAGTCCTAAAATCAAAAGTGGGATCGGCCAAAAGACCTAGTTGAGCTGAAATGGAAGGGGGAAGGTTTTGAGGGCGAAGGTGGGATGGATCTAAAGATGTAGGTCGGCTGCGCCTGAAGGAGTGGGTGGAATGGGCCAGAAGGGGGCTAGGAGAGAGAGAGAGAGAGAGAGAGAGAGAGAGAGAGAGAGAGAGAGAGAGAGAGAGAGAGAGAGAGAGAGAGAGAGAGAGAGAGAGAGAGAGAGAGAGAGAGAGAGAGAGAGAGAGAGAGAGAGAGAGAGAGAGAGAGAGAGAGAGCTAATGATCTAGTTTTTGTATGGGCTAAAAGGCAAAGGTGAGATGGGCATGAAGGCGAGGGAGAGCTAGACAAAAAAGGCGACGGTGAGCTAGCCATGAAAGTGAGTTTAGGATGGTCCAGAAAGCGAGTGATGGTGATGGTGGGCCCATCTAACCGATAGGGTCTGCTTTTCTTGACGGCGAGAATGGAATGGGCCTGAGAAAGTGGTTACTTCCGCCTAAAAATGAGGGTGGGCTCAGGAAAAATGTGATGATGGACTTGGCCTGAAGGCTAGGGTCGGATGGGCCTGAAGGCGAGGTTCACCTACATTTGAGGGCATTAGTAGGATAGACCTGACGGAATGCTGTGATACGCCTGGAAAGGAGTGTGGGCTGGGTCAAAAGGCCTCCATGATAACGTCAGAAGTCGAAAATGGAATGGGGGTGTAGATGAGGATTAGCTGGGCCTGAGGGCGAATGTAAGCTTGACATGAAGGCTAAGGAGGGATGGGCCTGAAGGCGAAGGTGGGATGGGCGTGAAGACGAGCGTGGGTATAGCCTGAAGACAAGATGGAGGAAGCTTTGGGCCAGAAGCCGATGGTGGGATGTCCCACAAGATTAGTCTATCATGAAAAGAAGGTGATGACAGGTTCGGTTGGACGGGGAAGGTGGGTTGTGCTTGTAGACGAGGATGAGCTGGGCATAAAGGAGATTTTGAGCTTGACCTAAAGGTTAAGATGAAATGGGCAAGAAGGATATGGTGGGATGGGTTTGGAGACGATGATGGCCAAATACTAAAGGCAATTGTGAGATGGGTTGAAGGTGAGTGTGGTATGCGACTGAAAGCGAACGTGTGCTGGGATAGGAGTAGGAGGACGGTTTTGATAAAGTCGTTCGTGGGATGGGCCTGAATCCGAGGGTGAGATAGGCTAATATTTCAGGGTTGGATGGGAAAGAAGGCATGGATGAGATGGGATGAATATGAAGGTTCGACTGACCTGAAGAAGACGGGCTGGGTCTGAATGAGAGGTTTGGGCTGTTTACAAGGGGAATTTGGGTTGGAAGTGATGGGAATGGTGGTCGAGGAGTAAAATCGAGAATAGCCAAGGACAGAGATCGAAGGGGGGCCGGTGTCAATATGCGAGTGGAATGAGCCTGAATGCGAGGTAAGGTGAGCTTCTAGGCGAGGATGGGATAGAATTGAAAAAGATGGATGAGCAGGGTATGATGGAGAGGTTGGGCCCGACCAGAAGATGAAGATGAGAAGGGAATGAAGACTAGGTTGGGCTAGGACTGAAAATGAGAGTGGGCTGGGCTAGAAGGCGAAAGGGAGGACAGGTCTGAAGGTGAAATGGGAGAGGCCTGAAGGCGAGGGTGATATGGTCTTGTAGGTAAGTGTGGATAGGCAAGAAGGTAAGGGTTTAATTCCTTTGAATGCGAGGGTGTGATGTGTCTGAAGTCGAAGGTAAGCGGTACCAGAAGGTGAAATTAGGAGGGGCTAGAAGGCGATGCTGTGCTGGTAGTTAAGGCAAGGGTTAGCTAGTCGTAAAAGCAAAAGTGGGATCGGCCAAAAGACCTTGTTGAGCTGAGGTGGAAGGGGGAAGGTTTTGAGGACGAAGGTGGAATGGGTCTAAAGATGTAGGTCGGCTGCGCCTGAAGGAGTGGGTGGAATGGGGCTGGAGAAAGAGAGAGAAAGAGAGAGAAGAGAGAGAGAGAGAGAGAGAGAGAGAGAGAGAGAGAGAGAGAGAGAGAGAGAGAGAGAGAGAGAGAGAGAGAGAGAGAGAGAGAGAGAGAGAGAGAGAGAGAGAGAGAGAGCGCTAATGATCTAGTTTTTGTATGGGCTAAAAGGCAAAGGTGAGATGGGCTTGAAGGCGAGGGTGAGCTAGACCAAAAAGGCGACGGTGAGCTAGCCATGAAGGTTAGGCTAGGATGGTCCAAAAAGCGAGTGATGATGATGGTGCGCCCATCTAACCGATAGGGTCTGCTTTTCCTGACGGCGTGAATGGAATGGTCCTGAAAAAGTGGTTACTTCGGCCTAATAATGAGGGTGGGCTCAGGAAAAATGTGAAGATGGACTTATGCTGAAGGCTAGGGTTTGATGGGCCTGAAGGCGAGGTTCACCTACCTTTGAGGGCATTAGTAGGATAGACCTGACGGAATGCTGGGATATGCCTGGAGAGGAATATGGGTTGGGTCAAAAGGACTCCATGATAACGTCAGAAGTCGAAAATGGAATGGGTCTGTAGACGAGGATGAGCTGGGCCTGAGGGCGAATGTAAGCTTGACATGAAGGCTAAGGAATGATGGACCTGAAGGCGAAGGTGGGATGGGCGTGAAGACGAGCGTGAGTAGAGCCTGAAGACGAGATGGAGGAAGCTTTGGGCCAGAAGGCGATGGTGGAATGTCCCTCAAGTGGAGTGTATCATGAAAAGAAGGCGAGGACAGGTTCGGTTGGACGGGGAAGGTGGGTTGCGCTTCTAGACGAGGATGAGCTGGGCCTAAAGGAGAGTGTGAGCTTGACCTAAAGGATAAGATCAAATGGGCAGGAAGACAATGGTGGGATGGGTTTGGAGACGATGATGACCAAATACTGAAGGCAATGGTGAGATGGGTTGAAGGTGAGTGTGGTATACGACTGAAAGCGAACGTGTGCTGGGATAGGAGTAGGAGGAGTGTTTTAATAAAGTCGTTTGTGGGATGGGCCTGAATCCGAGGGTGGGATAGGCTAGTATTTGAGGGTTGGATGGGAAAGAAGGCATGGATGAGATGAGATGAATATGAAGGTTCGACTAACCTGAAGAAGACGGTCTATGTCTGAATGAGAGGTTTGGGCGGTTTTAGAAGGTGAATTTGGGTTGTAAGTGATGGGAATGGTGGTCTAGGAGTAAAACGAGAATAGCCAGGGACAGAGATCGAAGGGGGGAGGTTCTCAATACGCAAGTGGAATGAGCCTGAAGGTGATGTAAGATGAGCTTCTAGGCGAAGTGGGATGGGCCAGACAGCAAGGTTGTATGGGCTTGAAGACGAGGATGGGATAGAATTGAAAAAGATGGATGAGCAGGGTATGAAGGATAGGTTGCGCCCGACCAGAAGATGAAGATGAGAAGGGAATGAAGACTAGGTTTGGCTAGGACTGAACATGAGAGTGGGCTGGGCTAGAAGGCGAAAGGGGGGACAGGTCTGAAGGTGTGGATGGGAGAGGCCTGATTTCGAGGGTGTTGTGGTCTTGTAGGTAAGTGTGGATAGGCAAGAAGGTAAGGATTTAACTCCTTTGAATGCGAGTGTGTGATGTGCCTGAAGTCGAAGTTAAGCGGTACCAGAAGGTGAAGTTAGGAGGGGCTCGAAGGCGATGATGTGTTGGTATTTAAGGCAAGGGTTAGCTAGTCCTAAAAGCAAAAGTGGGATCGGCCAAAAGACGTTGTTGAGCTGAGATGGAAGGGGGAAGGTTTTGAAGGAGAAGGTGGGATGGGTCTAAAGATGTAGGTCGGCTGCGCCTGAAGGAGTGGGTAGAATGGGCCAGAAGAGGGAGAGAGAGAGAGAGAGAGAGAGAGAGAGAGAGAGAGAGAGAGAGAGAGAGAGAGAGAGAGAGAGAGAGAGAGAGAGAATGATCTAGTTTCTATATGGGCTAAAAGGCAAAGGTGAGATGGGCTTCAAAGCGAAGGAAAGCTAGACAAATAAGGCGACGGTGAGCTGGTCCTTAAGGTGAGGCTAGGATGGTCCAGTAAGCGAGTGTGAGGTGGAGCTGAACGCGAGGGTGGAATGGGCCTGAAGGTGATGGTGGACCCATCTAACCGATAGTGTCTGCTTTTCTTGACGGCGAGAATGGAATGGGCCTGAGAAAGTGGCTACTTCGGCCTGAAAATGAGGGTGGGCTCAGGAAGAAAGTGAAGATGGACTTAACCTGAAGGCTAGGGTGGGATGGGCCTGAAGGCGAGGTTCAGCTACCTTTAAGGGCATTAGTAGGATAGACCTGACGGGAATGCTGGGCTATGCCTGGAGAGTAGGGTGGGCTTGACCAAAATGCCTCCATGTTCTGGGTCAGAAGTCGAAAATGGAATGTGTCTGTAGACGAGGATGAGCTCGGCCTGAGGGCGAATGTAAGCTTGACATGAAGGCTAAGGAGGGATGGGCCAGAAGGCGAAGGTGGGATGGGCGTGAAGACGAGGGTGGGTAGACCCTGAAGACGAGCTGGAGGTAGCTTTGGGCCAGAAGGCGATGGTGCGATGTCCCTCAAGAAAAGCGTAGTCAGGAAAAGAAGGCGAGGATAGGTTCGGCTGGACGGGGAAGGTGGGTTGTGCTTGTAGACGAGGATGAGCTGGGACTAAAGGAGAGTGTGAGCTTGACCTAAAGGTTAAGGTTAAAAGGGCAAGAAAGCAATTGTGAGATGAGTTTGGAGACGATAATGGCCAAATACTGAAGGCAATGGTGAGACGGTTTGAAGGTGAGTGTGGTATGCGAAAGAAAGCGAACGTGTGCTGGGATAGGAGTAGAAGGAGGGTTTTAATAAAGCCCTTGGTGGGATGGTCCTGAATCCGAGGGTGAGATAGGCTAGTATTTGAGGGTTTGATGGGAAAGAAGGCATGGGTGAGATGGGATGAATATGAGGGTTTTACTGACCTGACGAAGACGGGCTGTGTCTGAATGAGAGGTTTGGGTGGTTGTAGAAAGTGAATTTCGGTAGTGATTGGAATGGTGGTCTAGGAGTAAAAGCGAGAATAGCCTGGGACTGAGAGCGAAGGAGGGCGGGTCTCAAAATGCGAGTGGAATGAGCCTGAGGGCCAGGTAAGATGAGCTTCTAGGCGAGGTGGGATGGGCTAGAAAGCAAGGTTGGGATTGGCTTGAAGGCGAGGGTGGGATAGAATTGAATAAGATGGGTGAGCAGGGTATGAAGGAGAGGTTGGGACCGACCAGAAGATGAAGATGAGAAGTGAATGAAGACTAGGTTATGCTAGGACTGAAAATGAGAGTGGGCTGGGCTAGAAGGCGAAAGGGGGGACAGGTCTGAAGGTGTGGATGGGAGACGCCTGAAGGCGAGGGTGATGTGGTCTTGTAGGTAAGTGTGGATAGGCAAGAAGGTAAGGGTTTCATGCGCTTGAATGCGATGGCGTGATGTGCCTGGAGTCGAAAGTAAGCGGTACCAGAAGGTGAAGTTAGGTGAGGCTCGAAGGCGATGGTGTGCTGGTATTTAAGGCAAGGTTTAGCAAGTCATAAAAGCAAAACTGGGATCGGCCAAAAGACCTTGTTGAGCTGAGGTGGAAGGGGGAAGGTCTTGAGGGCGAAGGAGGGAAGAGTTGTAAAGATGTAAGTCGGCTGCTCCTGAAGGAGTGGGTGGAATGGGCCAGATGGAGAGAGAGAGAGAGAGAGAGAGAGAGAGAGAGAGAGAGAGAGAGAGAGAGAGAGAGAGAGAGAGAGAGAGAGAGAGAGAGACAGAGAGAGAGAGAGAGAGAGAGAGCTAATGATCTAGTTTTTGTATGGGCTAAAAGGCAAATGTGAGATGGGCTTGAAGACGAGGGAGAGCTAGACCAAAAAGGCGACGGTGAGCTAGCCATTAAGGTGAGGGTACGATGGTCCAGAAAGCGAGTGATGGTGATGGTGGGCCCATCTAACCGAAAGGGTCTGCTTTTCTTGACGGCGAGAATTGAATGGGCCTGAGAAAGTGGTTACTTCAGCCTAAAAATGAGGGTGGGCTCAGGAAAAATGTGAAGATGTACTAGGCCTGAAGGCTAGGGTTTGATGGGCCTGAAGGCGAGGTTCAGCTACCTTTCAGGGCATTAGTAGGATAGACCTGACGGAATTCTGGGATATGCCTGGAGAGGAGTGTGGGCTTGGTCAAAAGGACTCCATGATAACGTCAGAAGTCGAAAATGGAATGGGTCTGTAGACGAGGATGAGCTGGGCCTGAGGGCGAATGTAAGCTTGACATGAAGGCTAAGGAGGGATGGGCCTGAAGGCGAAGGTTGGATGGGCGTGAAGACGAGCGTGGGTAGAGCCTGAAGACGAGATGGAGGAAGCTTTGGGCCAGAAGGCGATGGTGGGATGTCCCTCAAGAGGAGTGTATCATCAAAAGAAGGCGAGGACAGGTTCGGTTGTACGGGAAGGGGGGTTGTGCTTCTAGAGGAGGATGAGCTGGGCCTAAAGGAGAGTGTGAGCTTGACCTAAAGGTTAAGATCAAATGGGCAAGAAGGCAATGGTGGGATAGGTTTGAAGACGATGATGGCCAAATACTGAAGGCAATGGTGAGATGGGTTTAAGGTGAGTGTGGTATGCGACTGAAAACGAACGTGTGCTGGGATAGGAGTAGGAGGAGTGTTTTAATAAAGTCGTTTGTGGGATGGGCCTGAATCCGAGGGTGAGATAGGCTAGTATTTGAGGGTTGGATGGGAAAGAAGGCATGGATGAGATGGGATGAATATGAAGGTTCGACTAACCTGAAGAAAACGGGCTATGTCTGAATGAGAGGTTTGGGCGGTTTTAGAAGGTGAATTTGTGTTGTAAGTGATGGGAATGGTGGTCTAGGAGTAAAACAAGAATAGCCAGGGACAGAGATCGAAGGGGGGAAGGTCTCAAAGTGCGAGTGGAATGAGCCTGAAGTTGAGGTAAGATGAGCTTCTAGGCGAGGTGGAATGGGCCAGAAAGCAAGGTTGGGATGGGCTTGAAGACGAGGATGGGATAGAATTGAAAAAGATGGATCAGCAGGTTATGAAGGAGAGGTTGGGCCCGACCAGAAGATGAAGATGAGAAGGGAATGAAGACTAGGTTGGGCTAGGACTGAAAATGAGAGTGGGCTGGGCTAGAAGGCGAAAGGGGGGACAGGTCTGAAGGTGTGGATGGGAGAGGCCTGAAGGCGAGGGTGATGTGGTCTTTTAGGTAAGTGTGGATAGGCAAGAAGGTAAGGGTTTAATTCTTTTGAATACGAGGGTGTGATGTGCCTGAAGTCGAAGTTAAGCGGTACCAGAAGGTGAAGTTAGGTGGGGCTCGAAGGCGATGGTGTGCTGGTATTTAAGGCAAGGGTTAGCTAGTCCTAAAAGCAAAAGTAGGATCGGCAAAAGACCTTTTTGAGCTGGGGTGGAAGGGGGAAGGTTTTGAGGGCGAAGGTGGGATGGGTCTAAAGATGTAGGTCGGCTGCGCCTGAAGGAGTGGGTGGAATGGGACAGAAGAGGGAGAGAGAGAGAGAGAGAGAGAGAGAGAGAGAGAGAGAGAGAGAGAGAGAGAGAGAGACAGAGATAGAGAGATAGAGATAGAAAGAGAGAGAGACAGAGATAGAGAGATAGAGAGAGAGAGAGAGAGAGAGAGAGAGAGAGAGAGAGAGAGAGAGAGAGAGAGATAATGATCTAGTTTTTATATGGGCTAAAAGGCAAAGGTGAGATGGGCTTCAAAGCGAAGGAGAGCTAGACAAATAAGGCGACGGTGAGCTGGTCCTTAAGGTGAGGTTAGGATGGTCCAGAAAGCGAGTGTGAGGTAGAGCTGAAGGTGAGGGTGGAATGGGCCTCAAAGTGATGGTGGGCCCATCTAACCGATAGTGTCTGCTTTTTTTGACGGCGAGAATGGAATGGGCCTGAAAAAGTGGCTACTTCGGCCTGAAAATGAGGGTGGGCTCAGGAAAAAAGTGAAGATGGACTTGGCATGAAGGCTAGGGTGGGATGGGCCTGAAGGCGAGGTTCAGATACCTTTGAGGGCATTAGTAGGATAGACCTGACGGGAATGCGGGATATGCCTGGAGAGTAGGGTGGGCTTGAACAAAAGGCCTCCATGTCCTGGGTCAGAAGTCGAAAATGGAATGTGTCTGTAGACGATGATGACCTCGGCCTGAGAGCGAATGTAAGCTTGACATGAAGAATAAGGAGGGATGGGCCAGAAGGCGAAGGTGGGATGGGCGTGAAGACGAGGGTGGGTAGAGCCTCAAGACGAGCTGGAGGTAGCTTTGGGCCAGAAGGCGATGGTGCGATGTCCCTCAAGAAAAGTATAGTCAGGAAAAGAAGGCGAGGACAGGTTCGGCTGGACGGGGAAGGTGGGTTGTGCTTGTAGACGAGGATGAGCTGGGCCTAAAGGAGAGTGTGAGCTTGAATTAAAGGTTAAGGTCAAATGGGCAAGAAGGCAATTGTGAGATGAGTTTGGAGACAATGATGGCCAAATACTGAAGGCAGTGGTGAGACGGGTTGAAGGTGAGTGTGGTATGCGACTGAAAGCGAACGTGTGCTGGGATAGGAGTAGAAGGAGGGTTTTAATAAAGTCATTGGTGGAATAGGCCTGAATCCGAGGGTGAGATAGGCTAGTATTTGAGGGTTTGATGGGAAAGAAGGCATGGGTGAGATGGGATGAATATGAGGGTTCTACTGACCTGAAGAAGACGGGCTGTGTCTGAATGAGAGGTTTGGGTGGTTGTAGAAAGTGAATTTCGGTTGGAAGTGATGGGAATGGTGGTCTAGGAGTAAAAGCGAGAATAGCCTGGGACAGAGAGCGAAGGAGGGCGGGTCTCAAAATGCGAGTTGAGTGAGCCTGAAAGCGAGGTAAGATGAGCTACTAGGCGAGGTGTGATGGGCTAGAAAGCAAGGTTGGGATGGGCTTGAAGGCAAGGGTGGGATAGAATTGAAAAAGATGGGTGAGCAGGGTATGAAGGAGATGTTGGGCCCTACGAGAAGGTGAAGATGAGAAGGGAATGAAGACTAGTTTGGGTTAGGACTGAAAATGAGAGTGGGCTGGGCAAGAAGGCGAAAGGGGGGACAGTTCTGAAGGTGTGGATGGGAGAGTCCTGAAGGCGTGGGTGAGATGGTCTTGTAGGTAAGTGTGGAAAGGCGAGAAGGTAAGGGTTTAATGCGTTTGAATGCGATGTTGTGATGTGCCTGGAGTCGAAAGTAAGCGGTAACAGAAGGTGAAGTTAGGTGGGGCTCGAAAGCGATGGTGTGCTGGTATTTAAGGCAAGTTTTAGCTAGTCATAAAAGGAAAACTGGGATCGGCCAAAAGACCTTGTTCAGCTGAGGTGGAAGGGGGAAGGTCTTGAGGGCGAAGGTGGGAAGGGTGTAAAGACGTAATTCGGCTGCTCCTGAAGGAGTGGGTGGAATGGGCCAGAAGGAGAGAGAGAGAGAGAGAGAGAGAGAGAGAGAGAGAGAGAGAGAGAGAGAGAGAGAGAGAGAGAGAGAGAGAGAGATAGAGAGAGAGAGATAATGATCTAGTTTTTGTATGGGCTAAAAGGCAAAGGTGAGATGGGCTTGAAGGCGACGAAGAGCTAGACAAAAAAGGCGCGTTGAGCTGGCCATGAAGGTGAGGCTAGAATAGTCCAGAAAGCGAGTGATGGCTTTGATGGGCCCATCTAAGCAATAGGGTCTGCTTTTCTTGACGGAGAGAATCAATGGGCCTGAGAAAGTGGTTACTTCGGCCTAAAAATGAGGGTGGGCTCATTAAAAAAGTGAAGATGGACTTGCCTGAAAGCTAGGGTGAGATGGGCCTGAAGGCGAGGTTCAGCTACCTTTGAGGACATAAGTAGGATAGACCTGACGGAATGTTTGGATATGCCTGGAGAGGAGTGTGGGCAGGGCCAAAAGGCCTCCATGGTCTGGGTCAGAAGTCGAAAATGGAATGGGTCTGTAGACGAGGATGAGCTGGGCCTGAGGGCGAATATAAGTTTGACATGAAGGCTAAGGAGGGATGGGCCCGAAGGCGAAGGAGGGATAGGCGTGAAGACGAGAGTGGGTGGAGCCTCAGGACGAGATGGAGGAAGCTTTGGGCCAGAAGGCGATGGTGGGATGTCCCTCAAGAGGAGTGTAGTCAGGAAAAGAAGGCGAGGACAGGTTCGGTTGCACGGGGAAGGTGGGTTGTCCTTTTAGACGAGGATGAGCTGGGCCTAAAGGAGAGTCTGAGCTTGACCTAAAGGTTAAGGTCAAATGGGCAAGAAGGCAATGGTGGAATGGGTTTGGAGACTATAATGGTGAAATACTGAAGGCAATGGTAAGATGGGTTGAAGGTGAGTGTGGTATGCTACTAAAAGCGAACGTGTGCTGGGATAGGAGTAGGAGAAGGGCTATAATAAAGTCGTTCGAGGAATGGGCCTGAATCCGAGGGTGAGATAGGCAAGTATTTGAGGGTTTGATGAGAAAGAAGGCATGGGTGAGATGGGATGAATATGAAGGTTCCAGTGACCTGAAGAAGACGGGCTGAGTCTGAATGAGAGGTTTGGGTGGTTTCAGAAGGTGAATTTGGGTTGGAAGTGATGGGAATGGTGGTCTAGGAGTAAATACGAGAATAGCCAGGGACAGAGATCGAAGGGGGGCGGGTCTCAATATGCTAGTGGAATGAGCCTGAAGGCGAGGTAAGATGAGCTTCTAGGCGGGGTGGGATGGGCCAGAAAGCAAGGTTGGGATGGGCTTGAAGGCGAGGATGGGATAGAATTGAAAAAGATAGATGAGCAGGGTATGAAGGAGGGGTTGGGCCCGACAAGATGAAGATGAGAAGGGAATGAAGACTAGGTTCGGCTAGGACTGAAAATGAGAGTGGGGTAGGCTAGAAGGCGAAAGGGGGGACAGGTCTAAAGGTGTTGATGGGAGAGGCCTTAAGGCGAGGGTGATATGGTCTTGTAGGTAAGTGTGGATAGGCAACAAGGTAAGGGTTTAATTCCTTTGAATACGAGGGTGTGATGTGCCTGAAGTCGAAGGTAAGCGGTACCAGAAGGTGAAGTTAGGTGGGGCTAGAAGGCGATGGTGTGCTGGTATTTAAGGCAAGTGTTAGCTAGTCCTAAAAGCAAAAGTGGGATCGGCCAAAAGACCTTGTTGAGCTGAGGTGGAAGTAGAGAGAGAGAGAGAGAGAGAGAGAGAATGATCTAGTTTTTTCATGGGCTAAAAGGCAAAGGTCAGATGGGCTTGAATGCGAGGGAGAGATAGACAAATAAGGCGACGGTGAGCTGGTCCTGAAGGTGAGGCTAGGATGGTCCAGAAAGCGAGTGTGAGGTGGAACTGAAGGCGAGGGTGGAATGGGCCTGAAGGTGATGGTGGGCCCATCTAACCGCTAGGGTCTGCTTTTCTTGACGGCGAGAATGGAATGTTCCTGAAAAAGTGGTTACTTCGGCCTGAAAATGAGGGTGGGCTCAGGAAAAAAGTGAAGATGGACTTGGCCTGAAGGCTAGGGTGAGATGGGCTTGAAGGCGAGGTTCAGCTACATTTGAGGGCATTAGTAGGATAGACCTGACGGAAATGCTGCGATATGCCTGGAGAGTAGGGTGGGCTTGACCAAAAGTCCTCCATGTTCTGGGTCAGAAGTCGAAAGTGGAATGTGTCTGTAGACGAGGATGAGCTGGGCCTGAGGACGAGTGTAAGCTTGACATGAAAGCAAAGGAGGAATGGGACAGAAGGCGAAGGTGGGATGGGCGTGAAGACGAGGGTGCGTAGAGCCTGAAGACGAGATGGAGGTAGGTTTGGGCCAGAAGGCGATGGTGGGATGTCTCTCAAGAAGAGTGTAGTCAGGAAAAGAAGGCGAGGACAGGTTCGGTTGGACGGGGAATGTGGGTTGTGCTTGTAGACGAGGATGAGCTGGCCTAAAGGAGAGTGTGAGCTTGACCTAGAGGTTAAGGTCAAATGGGCAAGAAGGAAATTGTGAGATGAATTTGGAGACGATTATGGCCAAATACTGAAGGCAATGGTGAGACGGGTTGAAGGTGAGTGTGGTATGCGACTGAAAGCGAACGTGTGCTGGGATAGGAGTAGGAGGAGGGTTTTAATAAAGTCATTGTTGGGATGGGCCTGAATCCGAGGGTGAGATACGCTAGTATTTGAAGGTTTTATGGGAAAGAAGGCATTGGTGAGATGGGATGAATATGAGGGTTCCACTTACCTGAAGAAGACGGGCTGGGTCTGAATGATAGGTTTTTGCGGTTTTAGAAAGTGAATTTCGGTTGGAAGTGATGGGAATGGTGGTCTAGGAGTAAAAGCGAGAATTCCGGGGCCAGAGAGCGAAGGGGCGCGAGTGTCAAAATGCAAATGGAATGAGCCTGAAGGCGAGGGAAGATGAGCTTCTAGGCCATGTGGGATGGGCTAGAAAGCAAGGTTGGGATGGGCTTGAAGGCGAGGGTGGGATAGAATTGAAAAAGATGGGTGAGCAGGGTATGAAAGAGAGGTTGGGCCCAACCACAAGGTGAAGATGAGAAACGAATGAAGACTAATTTGGGATAGGACTGAAAATGAGAGTGGGCTGGGCAAGACGGCGAAATGGTGGACAGTTCTGAAGGTGTGGATGGGAGAGTCCTGAAGGCGAGGGTGAGATGGTCTTGTAGGTAAGTGTGGAAAGGCGAGAAGGTAATAGTTTAATGCGTTTGAATGCGATGGTGTGATGTGCCTGGAGTCGAAGGTAAGCGGTACCAGAAGGTGAAGTTAGGTGTGGCTCGAAGGCGATGGTGTGCTGGTATTTAAGGCAAGGTTTAGCTAGTCCTAAAAGGAAAACCGGGATTGGCCAAAAGACCTTGTTGAGCTGATGTGTAAGGGGGAAGGTCTTGAGATCGAAGGTGGGTGGGAAAGATGTAGTTCGGCTGCGCCTGAATGAGTGTGTGTAATGGGCCAGAAGTAGAGAGAGAGAGAGAGAGAGAGAGAGAGAGAGAGAGAGAGAGAGAGAGAGAGAGAGAGAGAGAGAGAGAGAGAGAATGATCTAGTTTTTTATTGGCTAAACGGCAAAGGTGAGATGGGCTTGAAGGCGAGGGAGAGCTAAACAAATAAGTCGACGGTGATATGGTTCTGAAGGCGACGCTAGGATGGTCCAGAAAGCGAGTGTGAGGTGGACCTAAAGGCGAGGGTGGAATGGGCATGAAGGTTATGGTGGGCCCATCTAACCGCTAGGGTCTGCTTTTCTTGACGGCGAGAATGGAATGGGCCTGAGAAACTGGTTACTTCGGCCTGATTATGATGGTGGTCTCAGGAAAAAAGTGAAGATGGACTAGGCCTGAAGGCTAGGGTGGGTTGGGCCTGAAAGCGCGGTTCAGCTGCCTTGGAGGGCATTATAGGATAGACATGACGGAATGCTGGTATATGCCTGGAGAGTAGGGTGGGCTTGACCAAAAGGCCTCCATGTTCTGGGTCATACGTCGAAAATGAAATGTGTCTGTAGACGAGGATGAACTGTGCCTGAGGACGAATGTAAGCTTGACATGAAGGCTAAGGAGGGATGGGCCAGAGTGCGAAGGTGGGATGGGCGTGAATGCGAGGGTGAGATAGGCTAGTATTTGAGGGTTTGATGGGAAAGAAGGCATGGGTGAGATGGGATGAATAAGAGGGTTCGACTGACCTGAAGAAGACGGGCTGGGTCTGAATGAGAGGTTTGGGCGGTTTTAGAAAGTGAATTTCGGTTGGAAATGATGGGAATGGTGGTCGAGGAGTAAAAGCTAGAATAGCCTGGGCCAGAGAGCGAAGGGGGGCGCGTCTCAAAATGCGAGTGGAATGAGCCTGAAGGCGAGGTAAGATGAGCTTCTTGGCGAGGTGGGATGGGCTAGAAAGCAAGGTTGGGATGGGCTGGAAGGCAAGGGTGGGATAGAATTGAAAAAGATGGGTGAGCAGGGTATGAAGGAGAGGTTGGGCCCGAACAGGTGAAGATGAGAAGGGAATGAAGATTAGGTTGGGTTAGGCCTGAAAATGAGAGTGGGCTGGGCAAGAAGGCGAAAGGTGGGACAGGTCTGAAGATGTGGATGGGAGAGTCCTGAAGGCGAGGCTGAGATGGTCTTGTAGTTAAGAGTGGAAAGGCGAGAAGGTAAGGGTTTAATGCGTTTGAATGCGATGGTGTGATGTCCCTGGAGTCGAAGGTAAGTGGTACCAGAAGGTGAAGTTAGGTGGGGCTCGAAGGCGATGGTGTGCTGGTATTTAAGGCAAGGTTTAGCTAGTCCTAAAAGGAAAACTGGGATTGGCCAAAAGACCTTGTTGAGCTGAGGTATAAGGGGGAAGGTCTTGAGGGCGAAGGTGGGAAGGGTGTAGAGATGTAGGTCGGCTGCTCCTGAAGGAGTGGGTGGAATGGGCCAGAAGGAGAGAGAGGGAGAGGGAGAGAGAGAGAGAGAGAGAGAGAGAGAGAGAGAGAGAGAGAGAGAGAGAGAGAGAGAGGGGGGGGCAGAGAAAAAGAGAGAGAGAGAGAGAGAGAGAGAGAGAGAGAGAGAGAGAGAGAGAGAGAGAGAGAGAGAGAGAGAGAGAGAGAGAGAGACTGATCTAGTTTTTGTATGGGCTAAAAGGCAAAGGTGAGATAGGTTTGAAGGCGAGGGAGAGCTAGACAAAAAAGGCGACGGTGAGCTAGCATTGAAGGTGAGGCTAGGATGGTCTAGAAAGCGAGTGATGGTGATGGTGGGCCCATGTAACCGATAGCGTCTGCTTTTCTTGACGGCGAGAATGGAATGGGCCTGAGAAAGTGGTTACTTCTCCCTAAAAAAGAGGGTTGGCTCAGGAAAGAAGTGAAGATGGACTTGGCCTGAAGGCTAGGGTGGGATGGGCCTGACGGCGAGGTTCAGCTACCTTTGAGGGCATTAGTAGAATAGACCTGACGGAATGCTGGGATATTCCTGGAGAGGAGTGTGGGCTGGGCCAAAAGGCCTCCATGGTCTAGGTCAGAAGTCGAAAATGGAATGGGTCTGTAGACAAGGATGAGCTGCGCCTAAGGGCTAATGTAACCTTGACATAAAGGCTAAGGAGGGATGAGCCAGAAGGCGAAAGTGGGATGGGCGGGAAGACGAGCGTGGGTAGAGCCTGAAGACGAGATGGAGGAAGCTTTGGGCCAGAAGGCGATGGTGGGATGTCCATCAAGAGGAGTGTAGTCAGGAAAAGAAGGCGAGGACAGGTTCGGTTGGACGGGGAAGGTGGGTTGTGCTTGTAGACGAGAATGAGCTGGGCCTAAAGGAGAGTGTGAGCTTGACCTAAAGGTTATCGTCAAATGGGGAAGAAGGCAATGGTGGGATGGGTTTCGAGACGATGATGGCGCAATACTGAAGGCAATGGTGAGATGGGTTGAAGGTGAGTGTGGTATGCGACTGAAAGCGAACGTGTGCTGGGATAGGAGTAGGAGGAGGGTTTTAATAAAGTCGTTCGTGGGATGGGCCTGAATCCGAGGGTGAGATAGGCTAGTATTTGAGGGTTGGATGGGAAAGAAGGCATGGATGAGATGGGATGAATATGAAGGTTCGACTAACCTGAAGAAGACGGGCTGGGTCTGAATGAGAGGTTTGGGCGGTTTTGTAAGGTGAATTTGGGTTGGAAGTGATGGGAATGGTCGTCTAGGAGTAAAATCGAGAATTGCCAGGGACAGAGATCGAAGGGTGGCGGGTCTCAATATGCGAGTGGAATGAGCCTGAAGGCAACGTAAGATGAGCTTCTTGGCGAGGTGGGATGGGCCAGTAAGCAAGGTTTGGATGGGCTTGAAGTCGAGGATGGGATAGAATTGAAAAAGATGGGTGAGCAGGGTATGAAGGAAAGGTTGGGCCCGACCAGAAGATGAAAATGTGAAGGAAATGAAGACTAGGTTGGGCTAGGACTGAAAATGAGAGTGGGCTGGGCTAGAAGGCGAAAGGGGGGACAGGTCTGAAGGTGTGGATGGGAGAGGCCTGAAGGCGAGGGTGATATGGTCTTGTAGGTAAGTGTGGATAGGCAAGAAGGTAGGGGTTTAATTCCTTTGAATGCGAGGATGTGATGTGCCTGAAGTCGAAGGTAAGCGGTACCAGAATGTGAAGTTAGGAAGTGCTAGAAGGCGATGGTGTTCTGGTATTTAAGGCAATGGTTAGCTAGTACTAAAAGCAAAAGTGGGATCGGCCAAAAGACCTTGTTGAGTTGAGGTGGAAAAGGGAAGGTTTTGAGGGCGAAGGTGGCATGGGTTCTAAAGATGTAGGTCGGCTGCGCCTGAAGGAGTGGGTGGAATGGGCCAGAAGGGGAGGGAGAGAGAGAGAGAGAGAGAGAGAGAGAGAGAGAGAGAGAGAGAGAGAGAGAGAGAGAGAGAGAGAGAGAGAGAGAGAGAGAGAGAGAGAGAGAAGAGAGAGAGAGAGAGACGGAAGAGAGAGAGAGAGAGAGAGAGAGAGAGAGAGAGAGAGAGAGAGAGAGAGAGAGAGAGAGAGAGGAGAGAGAGAGAGAGAGAGAGGAGAGAGAGAGAGAGAGAGAGAGAGAGTGGGGGGAGAGGGAGGGGGAGAGAGGGAGAGAGGGAGAGAGAGAGAGAGGGAGAGAGAGAGATCGAGAGCGAGAGCGAGAGAGGGAGAGAGAGAGAGAGAGGGAGAGAGAGAGAGCGAGAGCGAGAGCGAGAGCGAGAGAGAGAGAGAGAGAGAGAGAGGGAGAGAGAGAGAGAGAGATAATGATCTAGTTTTTGTAGGGGCTAAAAGGCTAAGGTGAGATGGGACTGAAGGCGAGTGAGAGCTAGACAAAAAAGTCGACGGTGACCTAGCCATGAAGGTGAGGCTAGATAGTCCATAAAGCGAGTGATGGTGAAGGTGTGCCCATCTAACCGCTAGGGTCTGCTTTTCTTGACGGCGAGAATGGAATGGGCCTGAGAAAGTAGGTACTTCTCCTAGAAATGAGGGTGGGCTCAGGAAAGAAGTGAAGATGGACTTGGCCTGAAGGCTAGGGTGGTATTGGCCTGAAGGCGAGGTTCAGGTACCTTTGAGGGCATTAGTAGGATAGACCTGACGGAGTGCTGGGATATGCATGGAGAGGAGTGTGGGCTGGGCCAAAAGGCCTCCATGGTCTGGGTCAGAAGTCGAAAATGGAATGGGTCTGTAGACAAGGATGAGCTGCGCCTAAGGGCTAATGTAACCTTGACATGAAGGTTAAGGAGGGATGGGCCAGAAGGCGAAGGTGGGATGGGCGTGAAGACGAGCGTGGGTAGAGCCTGAAGACGAGATGGAGGAAGCTTTGGGCCAGAAGGCGATGGTGGGATGTCCATCAAGAGGAGTGTAGTCAGGAAAAGAAGGCGAGGACAGGTTCGGTTGGACGGGGAAGGTGGGTTGTGCTTGTAGACGAGAATGAGCTGGGCCTAAAGGAGAGTGTGAGCTTGACCTAAAGGTTATCGTCAAATGGGGAAGAAGGCAATGGTGGGATGGGTTTCGAGACGATGATGGCGCAATAATGAAGGCAATGGTGAGATGGGTTGAAGGTGAGTGTGGTATGCGACTGAAAGCGAACGTGTGCTGGGATAGGAGTAGGAGGAGGGTTTTAATAAAGTCGTTCGTGGGATGGGCCTGAATCCGAGGGTGAGATAGGCTAGTATTTGAGGGTTGGATGGGAAAGAAGGCATGGATGAGATGGGATGAATATGAAGGTTCGACTAACCTGAAGAAGACGGGCTGGGTCTGAATGAGAGGTTTGGGCGGTTTTGTAAGGTGAATTTGGGTTGGAAGTGATGGGAATGGTCGTCTAGGAGTAAAATCGAGAATTGCCAGGGACAGAGATCGAAGGGTGGCGGGTCTCAATATGCGAGTGGAATGAGCCTGAAGGCAACGTAAGATGAGCTTCTTGGCGAGGTGGGATGGGCCAGTAAGCAAGGTTTGGATGGGCTTGAAGTCGAGGATGGGATAGAATTGAAAAAGATGGGTGAGCAGGGTATGAAGGAGAGGTTGGGCCCGACCAGAAGATGAAAATGAGAAGGAAATGAAGACTAGGTTGGGCTAGGACTGAAAATGAGAGTGGGCTGGGCTAGAAGGCGAAAGGGGGGACAGGTTTGAAGGTGTGGATGGGAGAGGCCTGAAGGCGAGGGTGATATGGTCTTGTAGGTAAGTGTGGATAGGCAAGAAGGTAAGGGTTTAATTCCTTTGAATGCGAGGATGTGATGTGCCTGAAGTCGAAGGTAAGCGGTACCAGAATGTGAAGTTAGGAAGTGCTAGAAGGCGATGGTGTGCTGGTATTTAAGGCAATGGTTAGCTAGTACTAAAAGCAAAAGTGGGATCGGCCAAAAGACCTTGTTGAGTTGAGGTGGAAAAGGGAAGGTTTTGAGGGCGAAGGTGGCATGGTTCTAAAGATGTAGGTCGGCTGCGCCTGAAGGAGTGGGTGGAATGGGCCAGAAGGGGAGGGAGAGAGAGAGAGAGAGAGAGAGAGAGAGAGAGAGAGAGAGAAGAGAGAGAGAGAGAGAGAGAGAGAGAGAGAGAGACAGAGAGAGAGAGAGAGACGGAAAGAGAGAGAGAGAGAGACGGAAAGAGAGAGAGAGAGAGAGAGAGAGAGAGAGAGAGAGAGAGAGAAGAGAGAGAGAGAGAGAGAGAGAGAGAGAGAGAGAGAGAGAGAGAGAGAGAGAGAGAGAGTGGGGGGAGAGGGAGGGGGAGAGAGGGAGAGAGGGAGAGAGAGAGAGAGGGAGAGAGAGAGATCGAGAGCGAGAGCGAGAGAGGGAGAGAGAGAGAGAGAGGGAGAGAGAGAGAGCGAGAGCGAGAGCGAGAGAGAGAGAGAGAGAGAGAGAGAGAGAGGGAGAGAGAGAGAGAGAGATAATGATCTAGTTTTTGTAGGGGCTAAAAGGCTAAGGTGAGATGGGACTGAAGGCGAGTGAGAGCTAGACAAAAAAGTCGACGGTGACCTAGCCATGAAGGTGAGGCTAGCATAGTCCATAAAGCGAGTGATGGTGAAGGTGTGCCCATCTAACCGCTAGGGTCTGCTTTTCTCTACGGCGAGAATGGAATGGGCCTGAGAAAGTAGTTACTTCTGCCTAGAAATGAGGGTGGGCTCAGGAAAGAAGTGAAGATGGACTTGGCCTGAAGGCTAGGGTGGTATGGGCCTGAAGGCGAGGTTCAGGTACCTTTGAGGGCATTAGTAGGATAGACCTGACGGAGTGCTGGGATATGCATGGAGAGGAGTGTGGGCTGGGCCAAAAGGCCTCCATGGTCTGGGTCAGAAGTCGAAAATGGAATGGGTCTGTAGACAAGGATGAGCTGCGCCTAAGGGCTAATGTAACCTTGACATGAAGGTTAAGGAGGGATGGGCCAGAAGGCGAAGGTGGGATGGGCGTGAAGACGAGCGTGGGTAGAGCCTGAAGACGAGATGGAGGAAGCTTTGGGCCAGAAGGCGATGGTGGGATGTCCATCAAGAGGAGTGTAGTCAGGAAAAGAAGGCGAGGACAGGTTCGGTTGGACGGGGAAGGTGGGTTGTGCTTGTAGACGAGAATGAGCTGGGCCTAAAGGAGAGTGTGAGCTTGACCTAAAGGTTATCGTCAAATGGGGAAGAAGGCAATGGTGGGATGGGTTTCGAGACGATGGTGGCGCAATAATGAAGGCAATGGTGAGATGGGTTGAAGGTGAGTGTGGTATGCGACTGAAAGCGAACGTGTGCTGGGATAGGAGTAGGAGGAGGGTTTTAATAAAGTCGTTCGTGGGATGGGCCTGAATCCGAGGGTGAGATAGGCTAGTATTTGAGGGTTGGATGGGAAAGAAGGCATGGATGAGATGGGATGAATATGAAGGTTCGACTAACCTGAAGAAGACGGGCTGGGTCTGAATGAGAGGTTTGGGCGGTTTTGTAAGGTGAATTTGGGTTGGAAGTGATGGGAATGGTCGTCTAGGAGTAAAATCGAGAATTGCCAGGGACAGAGATCGAAGGGTGGCGGGTCTCAATATGCGAGTGGAATGAGCCTGAAGGCAACGTAAGATGAGCTTCTTGGCGAGGTGGGATGGGCCAGTAAGCAAGGTTTGGATGGGCTTGAAGTCGAGGATGGGATAGAATTGAAAAAGATGGGTGAGCAGGGTATGAAGGAGAGGTTGGGCCCGACCAGAAGATGAAAATGAGAAGGAAATGAAGACTAGGTTGGGCTAGGACTGAAAATGAGAGTGGGCTGGGCTAGAAGGCGAAAGGGGGGACAGGTTTGAAGGTGTGGATGGGAGAGGCCTGAAGGCGAGGGTGATATGGTCTTGTAGGTAAGTGTGGATAGGCAAGAAGGTAAGGGTTTAATTCCTTTGAATGCGAGGATGTGATGTGCCTGAAGTCGAAGGTAAGCGGTACCAGAATGTGAAGTTAGGAAGTGCTAGAAGGCGATGGTGTGCTAGTATTTAAGGCAATGGTTAGCTAGTACTAAAAGCAAAAGTGGGATCGGCCAAAAGACCTTGTTGAGTTGAGGTGGAAAAGTGAAGGTTTTGAGGGCGAAGGTGGCATGGGTCTAAAGATGTAGGTCGGCTGCGCCTGAAGGAGTGGGTGGAATGGGCCAGAAGGGGAGGGAGAGAGAGAGAGAGAGAGAGAGAGAGAAGAGAGAGAAGAGAGAGAGAGAGAGAGAGAGAGAGAGAGAGTGGGGGGGAGAGGGAGGGGGGAGAGAGGGAGACAGGGAGAGAGAGAGAGGGGGGAGAGAAAGAGAGCGAGAGCGAGAGAGAGAGAGAGAGAGAGAGAGAGGAGAGAGAGAGAGAGAGAGGGGGAGAGAGAGAGAGAGATAATGATCTAGTTTTTGTAGGGGCTAAAAGGCTAAGGTGAGATGGGATTGAAGGCGAGTGAGAGCTAGACAAAAAAGTCGATGGTGAGCTAGCCATGAAGGTGAGGCTAGGATAGTCCATAAAGTGAGTGATGGTGAAGGTGGGCCCATCTAACCGCTAGGGTCTGCTTTTCTTGACGGCGAGAATGGAATGGGCCTGAGAAAGTGGTTACTTCTGCCTAGAAATGAGGGTGGGCTCAGGAAAGAAGTGAAGATGGACTTGGCCTGAAGGCTAGGGTGGGATGGGCCTGAAGTCGAGGTTCAGGTACCTTTGAGGGCATTAGTAGGATAGACCTGACTGAGTGCTGGGATATGCATGGAGAGGAGTGTGGGCTGGGCCAAAAGGCCTCCATGGTCTGGGTCAGAACTCGAAAATGGAATGGGTCTGTAGACAAGGATGAGCTGGGCCTGAGGGCGAATGTAAGCTTCACATGAAGGCTAAGGAGGGATGGGCCTGAAGGCGAAGGTGGGATGGGCGTAAAGACGAGAGTGGGTAGGGCCTGAAGACGAGATGGAGGAAACTTTGGTCCAGATGGCGATTGTGGGAGGTCCCTCAAGAGGAGTATAGTCAGGAAAAGAAGGCGAGGACAGGTTCGGTTGGACGGGGAAGGAGGGTTGTGCTTGTAGACGAGGATGAGCTGGGCCTAAAGGAGAGTGTGAGCTTGACCTAAAGGTTAAGGTCAAATGGGTAAGAAGGCAATAGTGGGAAGGGTTTGGAGACGATGATGGCGAAATACTGAAGGCAATGGTGAGATGGGTTGAAGGTGAGTGTGGTATGCGACTGAAAGCGAACGTGTGCTGGTATAGGTGTAGGAGGAGGGTTTTGATAAAGTCATTGGTGGGATGGGCCTGAATCCGAGGGTGAGATAGGCTAGTATTTGAGGGTTGGATGGTAAAGAAGGCATGGATGAGATGGGATGAATATGAAGGTTCGACTGACCTGAAGAAGACGGGCTGGGTCTGAATGAGAGGTTTGGGCGGTTTTAGAAAGTGAATTTCGGTTGGAAGTGATGGGAATGGTGGTCTTGGTGTAAAAGCGAGAATAGCCAGGGCCAGAGAGCGAAGGGAGGCGGGTCTCAAATTGCGAGTGGAATGAGCCTGAAAGCGAGGTAAGATGAGCTTCTAGGCCAGGTGGGATGGGCTAGAAAGCAAGGTTGGGATGTGCTTGAAGTCGAGGATGGGATAGAATTGAAAAACATGGGTGAGCAGGGTATGAAGGAGAGGTTGGGCCCGACCAGAAGATGAAGATGAGAAGGGAATGAAGACTAGGTTGGGCTAGGACTGAAGATGAGAGTGGGCTGGGCTAGAAGGCGAAAGGGGGGACAGGTCTGAAGGTGTGGATGGGAGAGGCCTGAAGGTGAGGGTGATATGGTCTTGTAGGTAAGTGTGGATAGGCAAGAAGGTAAGGGTTTAATTCCTTTGAATGCGAGGATGTGATGTGCCTGAAGTCGAAGTTAAGCGGTACCAGAAGGTGAAGTTAGGTGGTGCTAGAAGGCGATGGTGTTCTGGTATTTAAGGCAAGGGTTAGCTAGTCCTAAAAGCAAAAGTGGGATCGGCCAAAAGACCTTGTTGAGCTGAGGTGGAAAAGGGAAGGTTTTGAGGGCGAAGGTGGGATGGGTCTAAAGATTTAGGTCGGCTGCGCCTGAAGGAGTGGGTGGAATGGGCCAGAAGGGGAGAGAGAGAGAGAGAGAGAGAGAGAGAGAGAGAGAGAGAGAGAGAGGCAGGGAGTGAGGGAGGGAGGGAGGGAGGCAGAGAGAGAGAGAGAGAGAGAGAGAGAGAGAGAGAGAGAGAGAGAGAGAGAGAGGGGGGGGGGGCAGGGAGTGAGGGAGGGAGGGAGGGAGGCAGAGAGAGAGAGAGAGAGAGAGAGAGAGAGAGAGAGAGAGAGAGAGAGAGAGAGAGAGAGAGAGAGAGAGAGAGAGAGGCAGGGAGGGAGGGAGGGAGGCAGAGAGAGAGAGAGAGAGAGAGAGAGAGAGAGAGAGAGAGAGAGAGAGAGAGAGAGAGAGAGAGAGAGAGAGAGGGAGAGAGATAATGATCTAGTTTTTGTATGTGCTAAAAGGAAAAGGTGAGATGGGCTTGAAGGCGAGGGAGAGCTAGACAGAAAAGGCGACTGTGAGCTAGCATTAAAGGTGAGGCTAGGATGGTCCATAAAGCGAGCGATGGTGATGGTGGGCCCATCTTACCGATAGCGTCTGCTTTTCTTGACGGCAAGAATGGAATGGGCCTGAGAAAGTGGTTACTTCTGCCTAAAAATGAGGGTTGGCTCTGGAAAGAAGTGAAGATGGACTTTGGCTGAAGGCTAGGGTGGGATGGGCCTGAAGGCGAGGTTCAGGTACCTTTGAGGGCATTAATAGGATAGACCTGACGGAATGCTAGGATATGCATGGAGAGGAGTGTGGGCTGGGCCAAAAGGCCTCCATGGTCTGGGTCAGAACTCGAAAATGGAATGGGTCTGTAGACAAGGATGAGCTGGGCCTGAGGGCGAATGTAAGCTTGACATGAAGGCTAAGGAGGGACGGGCCTGAAGGCGAAGGTGGGATGGGCGTGAAGACGAGAGTGGTTAGGGCCTGAGGACGAGATGGAGGAAGCTTTGGGCCAGAAGGCGATTGTGGGATGTCCATCAAGAGGAGTGTAGTCAGGAAAAGAAGGCGAGGACAGGTTCGGCTGGACGGGGAAGGTGGGTTTTGCTTGTAGACGAGGATGAGCTGGGCCTAAAGGAGAGTGTGAGCTTGACCTAAAGGTTAAGGATATTCCTGGAGAGTAGGGTGGGCTTGACCAAAAGGCCTCCATGTTCTAGGTCAGAAGTCGAAAATGGCATGTGTCTGTAGACGAGGATGAGCTGGGCCTGAGGGCGAATGTAAGCTTGACATGAAGGCTAAGGAGGGATTGGCGAGAAGGCGAAGGTGGGATGGGCTTGAAGACGAGGGTGGGTAGTGCCTGAAGACGAGCTGGAGGTAGGTTTGGGCCAGAAGGCGATGGTGGGATGTCCCTCAAGAAGAGTATAGTCAGGAAAAGAAGGCGAGGACAGGTTCGGCTGGACGGGGAAGGTGGGTTTTCTTGTAGACGAGGATGAGCTGAGCTTAAAGGAGAGTGTGAGCTTCACCTAAAGGTTAAGGCCAAATGGGCAAGAAGGCAATTGAGAGATGAGTTTGGAGACGATGATGGCCAAATACTGAAGGCAATGGTGAGACGGGTTGAATGTGAGTGTGATATGCGACTGAAAGCGAACGTGTGCTGGGATAGGAGTCGGAGAAGGGTTTTAATAAAGTCATTGATGGAATGGGCCTGAATCCGAGGATGAGATAGGCTAGTATTTGAGGGTTTGATGGGAAAGAAGGCATGGGTGAGATGGGATGAATAAGAGTGTTCGACTGACCTGAAGAGGACGGGCTGGGACTGAATGAGAGGTTTGGTCGGTTTTAGAAAGTGAATTTCGGTTGGAAGTGATGGGAATGGTGGTCTAGGAGTAAAAGCGAGATAGCCTGGGCCAGAGAGCGAAGGGGGGCGGGTCTCAAAATGCGAGTGGAATGAGCCTGAAGGCGAGGTACGATGAGCTTCTAGGCGAGGTGGGATGGGCTAGAAAGCAAGGTTGGGATGGGCTTGAAGGCGAGGGTGGGATAGAATTGAAAAAGACTGGTGAGGAGGGTACGAAGGAGAGGTTGGGCCCGACCAGAAGGTGAAGATGAGAAGGGAATGAAGACTAGGTTGGGCTAGGACTGAAAATGAGAGTTGGCTGGGCAAGAAGGCGAAAGGGGGACAGGTCTGAAGGTGTGGATGTGAGAGTCCTGAAGGTGAGAGTGAGATGGTCTTGTAGGTAAGTGTGGAAAGGCAAGAAGGTAAGGGTTTAATGCGTTTGAATGCGATGGTGTGATGTGCCTGGAGTCGAAGGTAAGCGGTACCAGAAGGTGAATTTAGGTGGGGCTCGAAGGCAATGGTGTGCTGATATTTAAGGCAATAGTTAGCTAGTCCTAAAAGGAAAACTGGGATCGGCCAAAAGACTTTGTTGAGCTGAGGTGGAAGGGGGAAGGTCTTGAGGGCTATTGTGGAAAGGGTGGAAAGATATAGGTCGGCTGCGCCTGAAGTAGTGGGTGGAATGGGCCAGAATGAAGGAGAGAGAGAGAGAGAGAGAGAGAGAGAGAGAGAGAGAGAGAGAGAGAGAGAGAGAGAGAGAGAGAGAGAGAGAGAGAGAGAGAGAGAATGATATAGTTTTTGTATGTGCTAAAAGGCAAAGGTGAGATGGGCTTGAAGGCGAGGGAGAGGTAGACAAAAAAGGCGACGGTGAGCTGGCCATGAAGGCGAGGCTAGAATGGTCCAGAAAGCGAGTGTGAGTTGGAGCTGAAGGCAAGGGTGGAATGGGCGTGAAGGTGATGGTTGGCCCATCTAACCGATAGTGTCTACTTTTCTTGACGAAGAGAATGGAATGTGCCTGAGAAAGTGGTTACTTCGGCCTGAAAATGAGAGTGGGCTCAGGAAAAAAGTGAAGATGGACTTGGCCTTAAGGTTAGGGTGGGATGGGCCTGAAGGCGAGTTTCAGCTACCTTTGAGGGCATTAGTAGGGTAGACCTGACGGAATGCTGGGATATACCTGGAGAGGAGTGTGGGCTGGGCCAAAAGGCCTCCATGGTCTGGGTCAGAAGTCGAAAGTGGAATGGGTGTGTAGAGGAGAAAGAGCTGGGCCTGATGTCGAAGGAAAGCTTGACCTGAAGGCTAATGAGGGATGGGCCTGAAGGTGAAGGTGGGATGGGCATGAAGACGAGAGAGGGTAGAGGCTGAAGACGAGATGGAAGAAGGTTTGGGCCAGAAGGCGATGGTGGGATGTCCCTCAAGACGAGTGTAGTCAGGAAAAGAAGGCGAGGACAGGTTCGGGTAGACGGGGAATGTGGGTTGTGCTTGTAGACGAGGATAAGCTGGGCCTAAAGGAGAGTGTAAGCTTGACCTAAAGGTTAAGGTCAAATGGCCAAGAAGGTAATGGTGGGATGGGTTTGGAGACGATTATGGCCAAATATGAGGGCAATGGTGATTTGGGTTGAAGGTGTGTGTGGTATGCGACTGAAAGCGAAAGTTTGCTGGGATAGGAGTAGGAGGAGGGTTTTAATAAAGTCCTTCGTGTGATTGGCCTGAATCCGAGGGTGAGATAGGCTAGTATTTGAGAGTTGGATGGGAAAGAGGGCATGGATGAGATGGGATAAATATGAAGGTTCGACTGACCTGAAGAAGACGGACTGGGTCTGAATGAAAGGTTTGGGCGGTTTTAGAAGGTGAATTTGGGTTGGAAGTGATGGGAATGGTGGTCTAGGAGTAAAAGCGAGAATAGCCAGGGACAGAGATCGAAGGGGTGCGGGTTTCAATATGCGAGTGTAATAAGCCTGAAGGCGAGGTAAGATGAGCTTCTAGGCGAGGTGGGATGGGCTAGGAAGCAAGGTTTGGATGGGCTTGAAGGCGAGGATGGGATAGAATTGAAAAAGATGGATGAGCAGAGTATGAAGGAGAGGTTGGCCCGACCAGAAGATGAAGGTGAGAAGGGAATGAAGACTAGGTTGGGCTAGGATTGAAAATGAGAGTGGGCTGGGCTAGAAGGTGAAAGAGGGTACAGGTCTGAAGGTGAGGATGGGAGAGGCCTGAGGGCTAGGGTGGTATGGTCTTGTAGTTAAGTGTGGATAGGCAAGAAGGTAAGGGTTTAATTCCTTTGAATGCGAGGGTGTAATGTGCATGAAGTCGAAGGTAAGCGGTATCAGAAGGTGAAGTTAGGTGGGGCTAAAAGGCGATGTTGTGCTGGTATTTAAGGCAAGGGTTAGCTAGTCCTAAAAGCAAAAGTGGGATCGGCCAAAAGACATTGTTGAGCTGAGGTGGAAGGGAGAAGGTTTTGAGGGCGAAGGTGGCATGGGTCTAAAGATAAAATTCGGCTGCGCTTAAAGGAGTGGGTGGAATGGGCCAGAAGGGAGGGAGGGAGGGAGGAGAGAGAGAGAGAGAGAGAGAGAGAAGAGATGAGAGCGAGAGAGAGAGATGAGGGAGAGAGAGAGGGGAGAGAGAGAGAGAGAAAGACTGAGAAAGAGAGAGAGATCTAGTTTTTGTATGTGCTAAGGCAAAGGTGAGATGGGCTTGAAGGCGAGGGAGAGGGTAGACAAAAAGGCGACGGTTTAGCTGGCCATAAAGGTGAGGCCAGAATGGTCCTAAAAAGCGAGTGTGGTTGGAGCTGAAGCCAAGGGTTGGATTGGGCCTGAAGGTGATGGTGGGACCATCTAACCGATAGGGTCTACTTTTCTTGACGGCGAGAAGGGGAATTGGGCCTGAGAAGTGGTTACTTCGGCCTGAAATGGGGTTTGGGCTCAGGAAAAAAGTGAAGTTGGATTTGGGCCTTAAGGCTAGGGTGGGTTTGGGCTGAAGGCGAGTTCAGCTCCCTTTGAGGTCATTTTTGGGTTGTTTGGGAAAGTTTTGGGGTTTTGTTGGGCTGGGGTTTTTGGTTTGAATAATTTTGATTCTCTGGGTCAGTAGTCGAAAATGGAATGGGTGTGTAGACGAGGATGAGCTGGGCCTGAGGGCGAATGTAAGATTGACCTGAAGGCTAATGAGGGATGGGCCTGAGGGCGAAGGTGGGATGGGCATTAAGACGAGAGTGGGTATAGCCTGAAGACGAGATGGAAGAAGGTTTGGGCCAGAAGGCGATGGTGGGATGTCCCTCAAGACGAGTGTAGTCAGGAAAAGAAGGCGAGGACAGGTTCGGGTTGACGGGGAAGGTGGGTTGTGCTCGTAGAAGAGGATGAGCTGGGCCTAAAGGAGATTGTAAGCATGACCTAAAGGTTAAGATCAAATGGGCAAGAAGGCATTGGTGGGATGGGTTTTGGAGACGATGACGGCCAAATATGAAGGCAATGGTGAGATGGTTTGAATGTGAGTGTGGTATGCGACCGAAAGCGAAAGTTTGCTGGGATAGGAGTAAGAGGAGGGTTTTGATAAAGTCGTTCGTGTGATGGGCCTGAATCCGAGGGTGAGATAGGCTAGTATTTGAGGGTTGGATGGGAAGGAAGACATGGATGAGATGGGAAAAATATGAAGGTTCGACTGACCTGAAGAATACGCGCTGCGTCTGAATAAGAGGTTTTCGCGGTTTTAGAAGGTGAATTTGGGTTGGAAGTGATGGGAATGGTGGTCTAGGAGTAAAAGCGAGAATAGCCAGGGACAGAGATCAAAGGGGGGCGGGTCTCAATATGGGAGTGGAATGAGCCTGAAGGCGAGGTGAGATAAGCTTCTAGGCGAGGTGGGATGGGCTAGAAAGCAAGTTTTGGATGGCTTGAAGGCGAGGATGGGATAGAATTGAAAAAGATGGATGAGCAGGGTATGAAGGAGAGGTTGGGCCCGACCAGAAGATGAAGGTGAGAAGGGAATGAAGACTAGGTTGGGCTAGGATTGAAAATGAGAGTGGGCTGGGCTAGAAGGTGAAAGAGGGTACAGGTCTGAAGGTGAGGATGGGAGAGGCCTGAAGGCGAGGGTGGTATAGTCTTGTAGTTAACTGTGGATAGGCAAGAAGGTAAGGGTTTAATTCCTTTGAATGCGAGGGTGTAACGTGCATGAAGTCGAAGGTAAGCGGTACCAGAAGGTGACGTTAGGTGGGGCTAAAAGGCGATGGTGTGCTGGTATTTAAGGCAAGGGTTAGCTAGTCCTAAAAGCAAAAGTGGGATCGGCCAAAAGACATTGTTGAGCTGAGGTGGAAGAGGGAATGTTTTGAGGGCGAAGGTGGCATGAGTCTAAAGATAAAATTCGGCTGCGCTTAAAGGAGTGGGTGGAATGGGCAAGAAGGGAGAGAGAGAGGGAGAGAGAGAGAGAGAGAGAGAGAGAGAGAGAGAGAGAGAGAGAGAGAGAGAGAGAGAGAGAGAGAGAGAGAGAGAGAGATAATGATATAGTTTTTGTATGGGCTAAAAGGCAAAGGTGAGATGGGCTTGAAGGCGAGTAAGAGCTAGACAAAAAAGGCGACAGTGAGCTAGCCATGAAGGTGAGGCTAGGATGGTCCAGAAAGCGATTGTGACTTGGAGCTGAAGGCAAGGGTGGAATGGGTCTGAAGGTGATGGTGGGCCCATCTAACCGATAGGGTCTGCTTTTCTTGACGGCGAGAATGGAATGGGCCTGAGAAAGTGGTTAATTCGGCCTGAAAATGAGGGTGGGCTCAGGAAAAAAGTGAAGATGGACTTAGCCTGAATGCTTGGGTGGGATGGGCCTGAAGGCGAGGTTCAGCTACATTTGAGGGCATTAGTAGTATAGACCTGACGGAATGCTGGGATATGCCAGGAGAGGAGAGTGGGCTGGGCCAAAGGGCCTGGGTCTGTAGACGAGGATGAGCTGGGCCTGAGGGCGAATATAAGCTTGAAATGAATGCTAAGGAGGGATGGGACTGAAGGCGAAGGTGGGATGGGCGTGAAGACGAGAGTGGGTAGAGCCTTAAGACTAGATGGAAGAAGGTTTGGGCCAGAAGGCGATTGTGGGATGTCCCTCAAGACGAGTGTAGTCAGGAAAAGAAGGCGAGGACAGGTTAGGTTGGACGGGGAAGGTGGGTTGTGCTTGTAGACGAGGATGAGCTGGTCCTAAAGGAGAGTGTGAGCTTGACCTAAAGGTTAAGGTCAAATGGGCAAGAAGGCAATTGTGGGATAGGTTTGGAGACGATGATGGCCAAATACTGAAGGCAATGGTGAGATGGGTTGAAGGTGAGTGTAGTATGCGACTGAAAGAGAACGTGTGCTGGGATAGGAGTAGGAGGAGGGTTTTAATAAAGTCGTTCGTGGGATGGGCCTGAATCCGAGGGTGAGATAGGCTAGTAATTGAGGGTTAGATGGGAAAGAAGGAATGGATGAGATGGGATGAATATGAAGGTTCGATTGACCTGAAGAAGACGGGCTGGGTCTGAATGAGAGGTTTGGGCGGTTTTAGCAGGTGAATTTGGGTTTGAAGTGATGGGAATGGTTGTCTAGGAATAAAAGCAAGAATAGCCAGGGACAGACATCGAAGGGAGGCGGGTCTAAATATGCGAGTGGAATGAGCCTGAAGGCGAGGTAAGATGAGCTTCTAGGCGAGGTGGGATGGGCCAGAAAGCAAGGTTTGGATGGGCTTGAAGGCGAGGATGGGATAGAATTGAAAAAGATGGATGAGCAGGGTATGAAGGAGAGGTTGTACCCGACCAGAAGATGAAGGTGAGAAGGAAATGAAGACTAGGTTGGGCTAGGACTGAAAATAAGAGTGGGCTGGGCTAGAAGGCGAAAGGGGGGACAGGTCTGAACTTGTGGGTGATATGGTTTTGTAGGTAAGTGTGAATAGGCAAGAAGGTAAGGGTTTAATGCCTTTGAATGCGAGGGTGTGATGTGCCTGAAGTCGAAGGTAAGCGGTACCAGAAGGTAAAGTTAGGTGGGGCTAGAAGGCGATGGTGTTCTGGTATTTAAGTCAAGGGTTAGCTAGTCTTAAAAGCAAAAGTGGGATCGGCCAAAAGTCTGCTGAACTCAGGTGGAAGGGGGAATGTTTTGAGGGCGAAGGTGGGATGGGTCTAAAGATGTAGGTCGGCTGCGACTGAAGGAGTGGGTGGAATGGGCCAGAAGGGGGAGAGAGAGAGAGAGAGAGAGAGAGAGAGAGAGAGAGAGAGAGAGAGAGAGAGAGAGAGAGAGAGAGAATGATCTAGTTTTTGTATGGGCTAAAAGGCAAAGGTGAGATGGGCTTGAAGGCGAGGGAGAGCTAGACAAAAAAGGCGAGGGTGAGCTGGCCATGAAGGTGAGGCTAGGATGGTCCAGACAGCGAGTTGGAGTTGGAGCTGAAGGCAAGGGTAGAATGGGCCTGAAGGTGATGGTGGGCCCATCTAACCGATAGGGTCTGCTTTTCTTGACGGCGAGAATGGAATGGGCCTGAGAAAGTGGTTACCTCGGCTTAAAAATGAGTGTGGGCTGAGGAAAAAAGTGAAGATGGACTTGGCCTGAAGGCTAGGGTGGGATGGGCCTGAAGGCGAGGTTCAGCTACCTTTGAGGGCACTAGTAGGATAGACCTGACGGGAATGCTGGGATATGCCTTGAGAGTTGGGTGGGCTTGAACAAAAGGCCTTCATCTTCTGGGTCAGAAGTCGAAAATGGAATGTGTCTGTAGACGAGTATGAGCTGGGCCTGAGGGCAAATGTAAGCTTGATATGAAGGCTAAGGAGGGATGGGACAGAAGGCGAAGGTGGGATGGGCTTGAAGACGAGGGTGGATATAGCCTGAAGACGAGCTGGAGGTAGATTTGGGCCAGAAGGCGATGGTGGGATGTCCCTGAAGAAGAGTGTAGTCAGGAAAAGAAGGCGAGGACAGGTTCGGCTGGACGGGGAAGGTGGATTGTGCTTGTAGACGAGGATGAGCTGGGCCTAAAGGAGAGTGTGAGCTTGACCTAAAGGTTAAGGTCAAATGGGCAATAAGGCAATTGTAAGATGAGTTTGGAGACGATGATGGCCAAATACTGAAGGCAATGGTGAGACGGGTTGAAGGTGAGTGTGGTATGCGGCTGAAAGCGAACGTGTGCTGAGATACGAGTAGGAGGAGGGTTTTAATAACGTCATTGGTGGGATGGGTCTGAATCTATGGGTGAGATAGGCTTGTATTTGAGGGTTTGATGGGAAAGAAGGCATGGGTGAGATGTGATGAATATGAGGGTTCGACTGACGTGAAGAAGACGGGCTGGGTCTAAATGAGAGGTTTGGGCGGTTTTAGAAAGTGAATTTCGGTTGGAAATGATGGGAATGGTGGTCTAGGAGTAAAAGCGAGAATATCCTGGGACAGAGAGGGAAGGGGGGCGGGTCTCAAAATGCGAGTGGAATGAGCCTGAAGGCGAGGTAAGATGAGCTTCTAGGCGAAGTGGGATGGCTAGAAAGCAAGTTTGGGATGGGCTTGAAGGCTGAGGGTGGGATAGAATTGAAAAAGATGGGTGAGCAGGGTATGAAGGAGCGGTTGGGCCCGACCAGAAGGTGAAGATGAGAAGGGAATGAAGACTAGGTTGGGCTAGGACTGAAAATGAGAGTGGGATGGGCTAGAAGGCGAAAAGGGGGACAGGTTTGAAGGTGTGGATGGGAGAGTCCTGAAGGCGAGGGTGAGATGATCTTGTAGGTAAGTGTGGAAAGGCGAGAAGGTAATGGTTTAATGCGTTTGAATGCGATGGTGTGATGTGCCTGGAGTCGAAGGTAAGCGGTACCAGAAGGTGAAGTTAGGTGGGGCTAGAAATCGATGGTGTGCTAGTATTTAAGAGAAGGTTTAGCTAGTCCTAAAAGGAAAACTGGGATCGGCCAAAAGACCTTGTTGAGCTGAGGTGGAAGGGGGAAGGTCTTGAGGGCGAAGGTGGGAAGTGTGTAAAGATGTAGGTCGGCTGCGCCTGAAGGAGTGGGTGGAATGGGCCAGAAGGAGAGAGAGAGAGAGAGAGAGAGAGAGAGAGAGAGAGAGAGAGAGAGAGAGAGAGAGAGAGAGAGAGAGAGAGAGAGAGAGAGAATGATCTAGTTTTTGTATGGGCTAAAAGGCAAAGTTGAGATGGGCTTGAAGGCGAGTGAGAGTTAGACAAAAAAGGCGACAGTGAGCTGGCCATGAAGGTGAGGCTAGGATGGTCCAGAAAGCGAGTGTGAGTTGGAGCTGAAGGCAAGGGTGGAATGGGCCTGAAGGTGATGGTGGGCCCATCTAATCGATAGGGTCTGCTTTTCCTAACGGCGAGAATGGAATGGGCCTGAGAAAGTGGTTACCTTGGCTTAAAAATGAGGGTGGGCTGAGGAAAAAAGTGAAGATGGACTTGGCCTGAAGGCTAGGGTGGGATTGGCCTGAAGGCGAGGTTCAGCTACCTTTAAGGGCATTAGTAGGATAGACCTGACGGGAATGCTGGGATATGCCTTGAGAGTAGGGTGGTCTTGACCAAAAGGCCTCGATGTTCTGGGTCAGAAGTCGAAAATGGAATGGGTCTGTAGACGAGGATGAGCTGGGCCTGAGGGCGAATGTAAGCTTGACATGAAGGCTAAGGAGGGATGGGCCAGAAGGCGAAGGTGGGATGGGCTTTAAGACGAGGGTGTGTAGAGACTGAAGACGAGCTGGAGGTAGGTTTGGGCCAGAAGGCGATGGTGGGATGTCCCTCAAGAAGAGTGTAGTCAGGAAAAGAAGGCGTGGACAGGTTCGGCTGGACGGGGAAGCTGGATTGTGCTTGTAGACGAGGATGATCTGGGCCTAAAGAGAGTGTGAGCTTGACCTAAAGGTTAAGGTCAAATGGGCATGAATGCAATTGTGAGATGAGTTTGGAGACGATGATGGCCAAATACTGAAGGCAATGGTGAGACGGGTTGAAGGTGAGTGTGGTATGCGGCTGAAAGCGAATGTGTGCTGGGATAGGATTAGGAGGAGGGTTTTAAAAACGTCATCGGTGGGATGGGCCTGAATCTGAGGGTGAGATAGGCTAGTATTTGAGGGTTTGATGGAAAATAAGGCATGGGTGAGATGGGATGAATATGAGTGTTCGACTGACCTGAAGAAGACGGGCTGGGTCTGAATGAGAGGTTTGGGCGGTTTTAGAAAGTGAATTTCGGTTGAAGTGATGGGAATAGTGGTCTAGGAGTAAAAGCGAGAATAGCGTTGGACAGAGAACGAAGGGGGGCGGGTCTCAAATTGCGAGTGGAATGAGCCTGAAGGCGCGCTAAGATGAGCTTCTAGGCGAAGTGGGATGGGCCAGAAAACAAGGTTGTGATGGGCTTGAAGGCGAGGGTGGGATAGAATTGAAAAAGATGGATGAGCAGGGTATGAAGGAGAGGTTGGGCCCGACCAGAAGGTGAAGATGAGAAGGGAATGAAGACTAGGTTGGGCTAGGACTGAAAATGAGAGTGGGCTGGGATAGAAGCCGAAAGGGGGGACAGGTCTGAAGGTGTGGATGGGAGAGTCCTGAAGGCGAGGGTGATATGGTCTTATAGGTAAGTGTGGAAAGGCGAGAAGGTAATGGTTTAATGCGTTTGAATGCGATGGTGTGATGTGCCTGGAGTCGAAGGTAAGCGGTAGCAGAAGGTGAAGTTAGGTGGGGCTAGAAGACGATGGTGTGCTGGTACTTAAGACAAGGTTTAGCTAGTCCTAAAAGCAAAAGTGCGATCGGCCAAAAGACTTTGTTGAGCTGAGGTGGTAGGGGGAAGGTCTTGAGGGCGAAGGTGGGAAGGGTGTAAAGATGTAGGTCGGCTACGCTTGAAGGAGTGGGTGGAATGGGCCAGAAGGAGATAGAGAGATAGATAGATAGATAGATAGATAGATAGATAGAGAGAGAGAGAGAGAGAGAGAGAGAGAGAGAGAGAGAGGAGAGAGAGAGAGAGAGAGAGAGAGAGAGAGAGAGAGGGGGGGGGGAGGGAGAGATAATGATCTAGTTTTTGTATGGGCTAAAAGGCAAAGGTGAGATGGGCTTTAAGGCGAGGAAGAGCTAGACAAAAAAGGCGATGGTGAGCTGGCCATGAAGGTGAGGCTAGGATGGTCCAGAAAGCGAGTGTGAGTTGTAGCTGAAGGCAAGGGTGGAATGGGCCTTTAAGGTGATGGTTGGCCCATCTAACCGATAGTATCTGCTTTTCATTACGGCGAGAATGGAATGGGCCTGATAAAGTGGTTACTTCGACATAAAAATGAGGATGGGCTCAGGAAAAAAGTGAAGATGGACTTGGCCTGAAGGCTAGGGTGGGATGGGCCTGAAGGCGAGGTTCAGCTACCTTTGAGGGCATTAGTAGGATAGACCTGACGGAATGCTGGGATATGCCTGGAGAGTAGAGTGGGCTTGACCAAAAGGCCTCCATGTTCTGGGTCAGAAGTCGAAAATGGAATGGGTCTGTAGACGAGGATGAGCTGGGCCTGAGGTCGAATGTAAGCTTGACATGAAGGCTAAGGAGGGATGGGCCAGAAGGCGAAGGTGGGATGGGCCTGAAGACGAGGGTGGGTAGAGCCTGAAGACGAGCTGGAGGTAGGTTTGGGCCAGAAGGCGATGGTGGGATGTCCCTCAAGAAGAGTGTAGTCAGGAAAAGAAGGCGAGGACAGGTTCGGCTGGACGGGGAAGGTGGGTTGTGCTTGTAGACGAGGATGAGCTGGGCCTAAAGGAGAGTGTGAGCTTGACCTAAAGGTTAAGGTCAAATGGGCAAGAAGGCAATGGCGGGATGGGTTTGGAGACGATGATGGCGAAATACTGAAGGCAATGGTGAGATAGGTTGAAGGTGAGTGTGGTATATGCGACTGAAAGCGAACTTGTGCTGGGATAGGAGCAGGAGGAGGGTTTTAATAAAGTCGTTCGTGGGATGGGCCTGAATCTGAGGGTGAGATAGGCTAGTATTTGAGGGTTTGATGGGAAAGAAGGCATGGGTGAGATGGGATGAATATGAGGGTTCGACTGACGTGAAGAAGACGGGCTGGGTCTAAATGAGAGGTTTGGGCGGGATTAGAAAGTGAATTTCGGTTGGAAATGATGGGAATGGTGGTCTAGGAGTAAAAGCGAGAATAGCCTGAGACAGAGATCGAAGGGGGGCGGGTCTCAATATGCAAGTGGAATGAGCCTGAAGGCGAGGTAAGATGAGCTTCTAGGCAAGGTTGGATGTGCCAGAGAGGAAGGTTGAGATGGCCTTGACGGCGAGGATGGGATAGAATTGAAAAAGATGGATGAGCATGGTATGAAGGAGAGGTTGGACCCGAACAGAAGATGAAGATGAGAAGGAAATGAAGACTAGGTTGGGCTAGGACTGAAAATGAGAGTGGGCGGGGCTAGAAGCCGAAAAGGGGGACAGGTCTGAAAGTGTGGATGGGAGAGGCCTGAAGGCGAGGGTGATATGTCCTGTAGGTAAGTGTGGATAGGCAAGAAGTTAAGGGTTTATTTCCTTTGAATGCGAGGGTGTGATGTGCCTGAAGTCGAAGGTAAGCGGTACCAGAAGGTGACGTTATGTGGCTCTAGAAGGCGATGGTGTGCTAGTATTTAAGGCAAGGGTTAGCTAGTCCTAAAAGCAAAAGTGGGATCGGCCAAAAGACCTTGTTGAGCAGAGGTGGAAGGGGGAAGGTTTTGAGGGCGAAGGTGGGATGGGTATAAAGATGTAGGTCGGCTGCGCCTGAAGGAGTGGGTGGAATGGGCCAGAAGAGAGAGAGAGAGAGAGAGAGAGAGAGAGAGAGAGAGAGAGAGAGAGAGAGAGAGAGAGAGAGAGAGAGAGAGAGAGAGAGAGAGAGAGAGAGAGAGAATGATCTAGTTTTTGTATGGGCTAAAAGGCAAAGGTAAGATGTGCGTGAAGGCGAGGTAGAGCTAAACAAAAAAGGCGACGTTGAGCTGGCCATGAAGGTGAGGCTAGGATGGTCCAGAAAGTGAGTTTGAGTTGGAGCTGAAGGCAAAGGTGGAATGGGTCTGAAGGTGATGGTGGGCCCATCTAACCGATAGGGTCTGCTTTTCTTTACGGCGAGAATGGAATGTGCCTGAGAAAGTGGTTACTTCTGCCTAAAAATAAGGGTGGGCTCAGGAAGAAAGTGAAGATGGACTTGGCCGGAAGGCTAGGGTGGGATGGGCCTGAAGGCGAGGTTCAGCTACCTTTGAGGGCATTAGTAGGATGGACCTGACGGAATGTTGGGATATCCCTGGAGAGTAGGGTGGGCTTGAACAAAAGGCCTCCATGTTCTGGGTCAGAAGTCGAAAATATAATAGGTCTGTAGACGAGGATGAGCTGGGCCTGAGGGCGAATGTAAGCTTGACATGAAGGCTAAGGAGGGATGGGCCAGAAGGCGAATTTGGGATGGGCTTGAAGACGAGGGTGGGTAGAGCCTGAAGACGAGTTGGACGTAGGTTTTGGGCACACGGCGATGGGGGGGATGTCCCTCAAGAAGAGTGTAGTCAGGAAAAGAAGGCGAGGACAGGTTCGGCTGGACTTGGAAGGTGGTTTGTGCTTGTAGACGAGGATGAGCTGGGCCTAAAGGAGAGTGTGAGATTGACCTAAAGGTTAAGGTCAATTGGATATGAATGCAATTGTGAGATGAGTTTGGAGACGATGATGGCCAAATACTGATGGCAATGGTGAGACGGGTTGAAGGTGAGTGTGGTATGCGACTGAAAGCGAACTCGTGCTGGAATTGGAGTAGGAGGAGGGTTTTGATAATGTCACTGGTGGGATGGGCCTGAATCTGAGGGTGAGATAGGCTAGTATTTGAGGGTTTGATGGGAAGGAAGGCATGGGTGAGATGGGATGAATATGAGGGTTCAAATGACCTGAAGAAGACGGGCTGGGTCTGAATGAGAGGTTTGGGCGATTTTAGAAAGTGAATTTTTGTTGGAAGTGATGGGAATGGTGGCCTAGGAGTAAAAGCGAGAGTAGCCAGGGAGAGAGAGCGAAGGGGGGCGGGTCTCAAAATGCGAGTGGAATGAGCCTCAAGGCGAGGTAAGATGAGCTTCTATTCGAAGTGGGATGGGCTAGAAAGCAATGTTGGGATGGGCTTCAAAGCGAGGGTGGGATAGAATTGAAAAAGATGGGTGAGCAGGGTATGAAGGAGAGGTTGGGCGAGACCAGAAGGTGAAGATAAGAAGGGAATGAAGACTAGGTTGGGCTAGGACTGAAAATGAGAGTGGGCTGGGCTAGAAGGCGAAAGGGGGGACAGGTCTGAAGGAGTAGATGGGAGAGTCCTGAAGGCGAGGGTGAGATGGTCTTGTAAGTAAGTGTGGAAAGGCGAGAAGGTAACGGTTTAATGCGTTTGAATGCGATGGTGTGATGTGCCTGGAGTCGAAGGTGAAGTTAGGTGGGGCTAGAAGACGATGGTGTGCTGGTATTTAAGACAAAGTTTAGCTAGTCCTAAAAGCAAAACTTTGATCGGCCAAAAGACCTTGTTGAGCTGAGGTGGAAGGGGGAATGTCTTGAGGGTGAAGGTGGAAAGGGTGTAAAGATGTAGGTCGGCTGCGCCTGAAGGAGTGGGTGGAATGGGCCAGAAGGAGAGAAGGAGAGAGAAAGAGAGAGAGAGAGAGAGAGAGAGAGAGAGAGAGAGAGAGAGATTATCTATCTGAGAGAGAGAGAGAGAGAGAGAGAGAGAGAGAGAGAGAGAGAGATAATGATCTAGTTTTTGTATGGGCTAAAAGGCAAAGGTGAGATGGGCTTGAAGGCGAGGAAGAGCTAGACAAAAAAAGCGACGGTGAGCTGGCCATGAAGGTGAGGCTAGGATGGTCCAGAAAGCGAGTTTGAGTTGGAGCTGAAGGCAAAGGTGGAATGGGTCTGAAGGTGATGGTGGGCCCATCTAACCGATAGGGTCTGCTTTTCTTTACGGCGAGAATGGAATGTGCCTGAGAAAGTGGTTACTTCTGCCTAAAAATAAGGGTGGGCTCAGGAAGAAAGTGAAGATGGACTTGGCCGGAAGGCTAGGGTGGGATGGGCCTGAAGGCGAGGTTCAGCTACCTTTGAGGGCATTAGTAGGATAGACCTGACGGAATGTTGGGATATCCCTGGAGAGTAGGGTGGGCTTGAACAAAAGACCTCCATGTTCTGTGTCAGAAGTCGAAAATATAATAGGTCTGTAGACGAGGATGAGCTGGTCCTGAGGGCGAATGTAAGCTTGACATGAAGGCTAAGGAGGGATGGGCCAGAAGGCGAATTTGGGATGGGCTTGAAGACGAGGGTGGGTAGAGCCTGAAGACGAGTTGGACGTAGGTTTTGGGCACACGGCGATGGGGGGGATGTCCCTCAAGAAGAGTGTAGTCAGGAAAAGAAGGCGAGGACAGGTTCGGCTGGACTTGGAAGGTGGTTTGTGCTTGTAGACGAGGATGAGCTGGGCCTAAAGGAGAGTGTGAGATTGACCTAAAGGTTAAGGTCAATTGGACATGAATGCAATTTTGAGATGAGTTTGGAGACGATGATGGCCAAATACTGATGGCAATGGTGAGACGGGTTGAAGGTGAGTGTGGTATGCGACTGAAAGCGAACTCGTGCTGGAATTGGAGTAGGAGGAGGGTTTTAATAATGTCACTGGTGGGATGGGCCTGAATCTGAGGGTGAGATAGGCTAGTATTTGAGGGTTTGATGGGAAGGAAGGCATGGGTGAGATGGGATGAATATGAAGGTTCAAATGACCTGAAGAAGATTGGCTGGGTCTGAATGAGAGGTTTGGGCGATTTTAGAAAGTGAATTTTTGTTGGAAGTGATGGGAATGGTGGCCTAGGAGTAAAAGCGAGAGTAGCCAGGGAGAGAGAGCGAAGGGGGGCGGGTCTCAAAATGCGAGTGGAATGAGCCTCAAGGCGAGGTAAGATGAGCTTCTATTCGAAGTGGGATGGGCTAGAAAGCAATGTTGGGATGGGCTTCAAAGCGAGGGTGGGATAGAATTGAAAAAGATGGGTGAGCAGGGTATGAAGGAGAGGTTGGGCGAGACCAGAAGGTGAAGATAAGAAGGGAATGAAGACTAGGTTGGGCTAGGATTGAAAATGAGAGTGGGCTGGGCTATAAGGCGAAAGGGGGGACAGGTCTGAAGGTGTAGATGGGAGAGTCCTGAAGGCGAGGGTGAGATGGTCTTGTAAGTAAGTGTGGAAAGGCGAGAAGGTAATGGTTTAATGCGTTTGAATGCGATGGTGTGATGTGCCTGGAGTCGAAGGTAAGCGGTAGCAGAAGGTGAAGTTAGGTGGGGCTAGAAGACGATGGTGTGCTGGTGTTTAAGACAAAGTTTAGCTAGTCCTAAAAGCAAAACTTTGATCGGCCAAAAGACCTTGTTGAGCTGAGGTGGAAGGGGGAATGTCTTGAGGGTGAAGGTGGAAAGGGTGTAAAGATGTAGGTCGGCTGCGCCTGAAGGAGTGGGTGGAATGGGCCAGAAGGAGAGAAAAAGAGAGAAAGAGAGAGAGAGAGAGAGAGAGAGAGAGAGAGAGAGAGAGAGAGAGAGAGAGAGAGAGAGAGAGAGATAATGATCTAGTTTTTGTATGGGCTAAAAGGCAAAGGTGAGATGGGCTTGAAGGCGAGGAAGAGCTAGACAAAAAAAGCGACGGTGAGCTGGCCATGAAGGTGAGGCTAGGATGGTCCAGAAAGCGAGTGTGAGTTGGAGCTGAAGGCAAGGGTGGAATGGGCCTGAAGGTGATGGTGGGCCCATCTAACCGATACTGTCTGCTTTTCATGATATCGAGAATGGAATGGGCCAGGGAAAGTGGTTACTTCGGCCTAAAAATGAGGCTGGGCTGAGGAAAAAAGTGATTATGGAATTGGCTTGAAGCCTAGGGTGGGATGGGCCGGAAAGTGAGATTCAGCTACCTTTGAGGGCATTAGTATGAGCTGGGCCTGAGGGCGAATGTAAGCTTGACATAAAGGCTAAGGAGGGATGGGCCAGAAGGCGAAGGTGGGATGGGCGTGAAGACGAGAGAGGGTAGAGCTTGAAGACGAGATGGAGGAAGGTTTGGTAAAAAAGGCGATGGTGGGATGTCCCTCAAGACGAGTGTAGTTAGGAAAAGAAGGCGAGGACAGGTTCGGCTGGACGGGGAAGGTGGGTTGTGCTTGTAGACGAGGATGAGCTGGGCCTAAAGGAGAGTGTGAGCTTGACCTAAAGGTTAAGGTCAAATGGGTAAGAAGGCAATGGTGGGATGGGTTTGGAGACGATGATGGCCAAATACTGAAGGCAATGGTGAGATAGGTTGAAGGTGAGTGTGGTATGCGACTGAAAGCGAACTTGTGCTGGTATAGGAACAGGAGGAGGGTTTTAATAAAGTCGTTCGTGGGATGGGCCTGAATCCGAGGGTGAGATAGGCTAGTATTTAAGGGTTGGATGGGAAAGAAGGCATGGAAGAGATTGGACGAATATGAAGGTTCGACTGACCAGAAGAAGACGGATTGGGTCTGAATGAGAGGTTTTGGATTTTTTAGAAGGTGAATTTGGGTTGGAAGTTATGGGAATGGTGGTCTAGGAGTAAAAGCGAGAATAGCCTGGGACAGAGAGCGAAGTGGGGCGGGTCTCAAAGTGCGATTGGAATGAGCCTGAAGGCGAGGTAACATGAGCTTTTTGGCGATGTGGGATGGGCCAGAAAGCAAGGTTGAGATGGCCTTGACGGCGAGGATGGGATAGAATTAAAAAAGATGGATGAGCAGGGGATGAAGGAGATTTTGGACCCGACCAGAAGAAGAAGATGAGAAGGGAATGAAGACTAGGTTGGGCTAGGACTGAAAATGGGAGTGGGCTGGGCTAGAAGGCAAAAGGGGGGACAGGTCTGAAGGTGTGGATGGTAGAGGCCTCAAGGCGAGGGTGATATGGTCTTGTAGGTAAGTGTGGATAGGCAAGATGGTAAGGATTTAATTTCTTTGAATGCGAGGGTGTGATGTGCCTGAAGTCGAAGGTAAGCGGTACCAGAAGGTGAAGTTAGGTGGGGCTAGAAGACGATGGTGTGCTGGTATTTAAGGCAAGGGTTAGCTAGTCCTAAAAGCAAAAGTGGGATCGGCCAAAAGACCTTGTTGAGCTGAGGTGGTAGGGGGAAGGTTTTGAGGGCGAAGGTGGGATGGGTCTAAAGATGTAGGTTGCCTGCGCCTGAAGGAGTGGGTGGAATGGGCCAATAAAGAGAGAGAGAGAGAGAGAGAGAGAGAGAGAGAGAGAGAGAGAGAGAGAGAGAGAGAGAGAGAGAGAGAGACAGAGAGAGAGAGAGAGAGAGATGAGAGAGAGAGAGAGAGAGAGAGAGAGAGAGAGAGAGAGAGAGAGAGAGAGAGAGAAGGAGAGAGAGAGACATACAGAGAGACAGAGAGAGAGAGAGAGAGAGAGAGAGAGAGAGAGAGACAGAGAGAGAGAGAGAGAGAGAGAGAGAGAGAGAGAGAGAGAGAGAGAGAGAGAGAGAGAGAGAGAGAGAGAGAGAGAGAGATAATGATCTAGTTTTTGTTTGGGCTAAAAGACAAAGGTGAGATGGGCTTGAAGGCGAGGAAGAGCTAGACAAAAAAGGCGACGGTGAGCTGGCCATGAAGGTGATGTTAGAATGGTCCAGAAACCGAGTGTGAGTTGGAGCTGAAAGCAAGGCTGGAATGGGCCTGAAAGTGATGGTGGGCCCATCTAACCGAGAGGGTCTGATTTTCATGACGGCGAGAATGGAATGGGCCTGAGAAAGTGATTATTTCGGCCTAAAAATGAGGGTGGGCTGAGGAAAAAAGTGAAGATGGACTTGGCCTGAAGGCTAGGGTGGGATGGGCCTGAAGGCGAGGTTCAGCTACCTTTTAGGGCATTAGTAGGATAGACCTGACGGAATGCTGGAATATGGCTGGAGAGGAGTGGGCTGGTCCAAAAGGCCTCCATGTTCTGGGTCAGAAGTCGAAATTGGAATGGGTCTGTAGACGAGGATGAGCTGGGCCTGAGCGCTAATGTAAGCTTGACATGAAGGCTAAGGATGGATGGGCCAGAAGGCGAAGGTGGGATGGGCTTGAAGACGAGGGTGGGTAGAGCCTGAAGATGAGCTGGAGGTAGGTTTAGGCCAGAAGGCGACGGTGGGATGTCCCTCATGAAGAGTGTAGTCAGGAAAAGAAGGCGAGGACAGGTTCGGCTGGACGGGGAAGGTGGGTTGTGCTTGTAGACGAGGATGATCTGGGCCTAAAGGAGAGTGTGAGCTTGACCCAAAGGTTAAGGTCAAATGGGTAAGAAGGCAATGGTGGGATGGGTTTGGAGACGATGATGGCCAAATGCTGAAGGCAATGGTGAGATGGGTTGAAGGTGAGTGTGGTATGCGACTGAAAGCGAACTTGTGCTGGGATAGGAACAGGAGGAGGGTTTTAATAAAGTCGTTCGTGGGATGGGCCTGAATCCGAGGTTGAGATAGGCTAGTATTTAAGGGTTGGATGGGAAAGAAGGCATGGAAGAGATTGGATGAATATGAAGGTTCGACTGACCAGAAGAAGACGGATTGGGTCTGAATGAGAGGTTTTGGCTTTTTTAGAAGGTGAATTTGGGTTGGAAGTTATGGGAATGGTGGTCTAGGAGTAAAAGCGAGAATAGCCTGGGACAGAGAGCGAAGTGGGGCGGGTCTCAAAGTGCGATTGGAATGAGCCTGAAGGCGAGGTAACATGAGCTTTTTGGCGAGGTGGGATGGGCCAGAAAGCAAGGTTGAGATGGCCTTGACGGCGAGGATGGGATAGAATTAAAAAAGATGGATGAGCAGGGTATGAAGGAGATTTTGGACCCGACCAGAAGAAGATGAGAAGGGAATGAAGACTAGGTTGGGCTAGGACTGAAAATGGGAGTGGGCTGGGCTAGAAGGCGAAAGGGGGGACAGGTCTGAAGGTGTGGATGGTAGAGGTCTGAAGGCGAGGGTGATATGGTCTTGTAGGTAAGTGTGGATAGGCAAGATGGTAAGGATTTAATTTCTTTGAATGCGAGGGTGTGATGTGCCTGAAGTCGAAGGTAAGCGGTACCAGAAGATGAAGTTAGGTGGGGCTAGAAGACGATGGTGTGCTGGTATTTAAGGCAAGGGTTAGCTAGTCCTAAAAGCAAAAGTGGAATCGGCCAAAAGACCTTGTTGAGCTGAGGTGGAAGGGGGAAGGTTTTGGGGGCGAAGGTGGGATGGGTCTAAAGATGTAGGTTGGCTGCGCCTGAAGGAGTGGGTGGAATGGGCCAGTAAAGAGAGAGAGAGAGAGTGAGAGAGAGAGAGAGAGAGAGAGAGAGAGAGAGAGAGAGAGAGAGAGAGAGAGGGGGAGGGAGAGAGAGAGAGAGAGAGAGAGAGAGAGAGAGAGAGAGAGAGAGAGAGAGAGAGAGAGAGAGAGAGAGAGAGAGAGAGAGAGAGAGAGAGAGAGAGAGAGAGAGAGGGAGAGAGAGAGAGAGAGAGAGAGAGAGAGAGAGAGAGAGAGAGAGAGAGAGAGAGAGAAAGAGAGACATACAGAAAGACAGAGAGAGAGAGAGAGAGAGAGAGAGAGAGAGAGAGAGAGAGAGAGAGAGAGAGAGAGAGAGAGAGAGAGAGAGAGAGATAATGATCTTGTTTTTGTTTGGGCTAAAAGACAAAGGTGAGATGGGCTTGAAGGCGAGGAAGAGCTAGACAAAAAAGGCGACGGTGAGCTGGCCATGAAGGTGAGGTTAGAATGGTCCAGAAACCGAGTGTGAGTTGGAGCTGAAAGCAAGGCTGGAATGGGCCTAAAGGTGATGGTGGGCCCATCTAACCGATAGGGTCTGATTTTCATGACGGCGAGAATGGAATGGGCCTGAGAAAGTGGTTATTTCGGCCTAAAAATGAGGGTGGGCTGAGGAAAAAAGTGAAGATGGACTTGGCCTGAAGGCTAGGGTGGGATGGGCCTGAAGGCGAGGTTCAGCTACCTTTTAGGGCATTAGTAGGATAGACCTGACGGAATGCTGGAATATGGCTGGAGAGGAGTGGGCTGGTCCAAAAGGCCTCCATGTTCTGGGTCAGAAGTCGAAATTGGAATGGGTCTGTAGACGAGGATGAGCTGGGCCTGAGCGCTAATGTAAGCTTGACATGAAGGCTAAGGATGGATGGGCCAGAAGGCGAAGGTGGGATGGGCTTGAAGACGAGGGTGGGTAGAGCCTGAAGATGAGCTGCAGGTAGGTTTAGGCCAGAAGGCGATGGTGGGATGTCCCTCATTAAGAGTGTAGTCAGGAAAAGAAGGCGAGGACAGGTTCGGCTGGACGGGGAAGGTGGGTTGTGCTTGTAGACGAGGATGATCTGGGCCTAAAGGAGAGTGTGAGCTTGACCCAAAGGTTAAGGTCAAATGGGCATGAATGCAGTTGTGAGATGAGTTTGGAGACTATGATGGCCAAATACTGAAGGCAATGGTGAGACGGGTTGAAGGTGAGTGTGGTATGCAGCTGAAAGCGAACATATGCTGGGATAGGATTAGGAGGAGGGTTTTAAAAACGTCATTGGTGGGATGGGCCTGAATCTGAGGGTGATATAGACTAGTATTTGAGGGTTTGATGGGAAAGAAGGCATGGGTGAGATGGGATGAATATAAGGGTTCGACTGACCTGAAGAAGACGGGCTGGGTCTGAATGAGAGGTTCGGGCGTATTTGGAAAGTGAATTTCGGTTGGAAGTGATGGGAATGGTGGTCTAGGAGTAAAAGCGAGAATAGCGTTGGACAGAGAACGAAGGGGGACGGGTCTCAAAATGCGAGTGGAATGAGCCTGAAGGCGCGGTAAGATGAGCTTCTAGGCGAAGTGGGATGGGCTAGAAAGCAAGGTTGGGATGGGATTGAAAGCGAGGGAGGGATAGAATTGAAAAAGATGGATGAGCAGGGTATGAAGGAGCGTTTGGGCCCGACTAGAAGAAGAAGATGAGAAGGGAATGAAGACAAAGTTGGGCTAGGACTGAAAATGAGAGTGGGCTGGGCTAGAAGCCGAAAGGGGGAGAAGTCTGAAGGTGTGGATGGGAGAGGCCTGAAGGCAAAGGTGATATGGTCTTGTAGGTAAGTGTGGAAAGGCGAGAAGATAATGGTTTAATGCGTTTGAATGCGATTGTGTGATGTACCTGGAGTCGAAGGTAAGCGGTACCAGAAGGTGAAGTTAGGTGGGGCTAGAAGACGATGGTGTGCTGGTATTTAAGACAAGATTTAGCTAGTCCTAAAAGCAAAACTTTGATCGGCCAAAAGACCTTGTTGAGCTGAGGTGGAAGGGGGAATGTCTTGAGGACGAAGGTGGGAAGCGTGTAAAGATGTAGGTCGTCGACGCCTGAAGGAGTGGGTGGAATGGGCCAGAAGGGGGAGGGGGAGGGAGGGAGAGAGAGAGAGAGAGAGAGAGAGAGAGAGAGAGAGAGAGAGAGAGAGAGAGAGAGAGAGAGAGAGAGAGAGAGAGAGAGAGAGAGATGATGATCTAGTTTTTGTATGGGCTAAAAGGCAAAGGTGAGATGGGCTTGAAGGCGAGGAAGAGCTAGACCAAAAAGGCGACGGTGAGCTGGCCATGAAGGTGAGGCTAGGATGTTCCAGAAAGCGAGTGTGAGTTGGAGCTGAAGGCAAGGGTGGAATGGGCCTGAAGGTGATGGTGGGCCCAGCTAACCGATAGGGTCTGCTTTTCATGATATCGAGAATTGAATGGGCCAGGGAAAGTGGTTACTTCGGCCTAAAAATGAGGCTGGGCTGAGGAAAAAAGTGATTATGGACTTGGCCTGAAGCATAGGGTGGGATGGGCCTGAAAGTGAGGTTCAGCTATCTTTGAGGGCATTAGTATGAGCTGGGCCTGACGGCGAATGTAAGCTTGACATGAAGGCTAAGGAGGGATGGCCCAGAAGGCGAAGGTGGAATGGGCGTGAAGACGAGAGTGGGTAGAGCCTGAAGACGAGATGGAGGAAGGTTTGGTAAAGAAGGCGATGGTGGGATGTCCCTCAAGAGGAGTGTAGTTAGGAAAAGAAGGCGAGGACAGTTTCGGTTGGACGGGGAAGGTGGTTTGTGCTTGTAGACGAGGATGAGCTGGGCCTAAAGGAGAGTGTGAGCTTGACCTAAAGGTTAAGGTCAAATGGGTAAGAAGGCAATGGTGGGATGGGTTTGGAGACGATGATGGCCAAATAATGAAGGCAAAGGTGAGATGGGTTGAAGGTGAGTGTGGTATGCGAATGAAAGCGAACGTGTGCTGGGATAGGAACAGGAGGAGGGTTTTAATAAAGTCGTTCGTGGGATTGGCCTGAATCCGAGGGTGAGATAGGCTATTATTTAAGGTTGAATGGGAAAGAAGGCATGGATGAGATTGGATGAATATGAAGATTCGACTGACCAAAAGAAGACGGATTGGGTCTGAATAAGAGGTTTGGGCGGTTTTAGAAGGTGAATTTGGGTTGGAAGTGATGGGAATGGTGGTCTAGGAGTAAAAGCGAGAATAGCCTGGGACAGAGAGCGAAGGGGGGCGGGTCTCAAAGTGCGAGTGGAATGAGCCTGAAGGCGAGGTAAGATGAGCTTTTAGGCGAGGTGGGATGGGCCAGAAAGCAATGTTGAGATGGCCTTGACGGCGAGGATGGGATAGAATTAAAAAAGATGGATGAGCAGGGTATGAAGGAGATTTTGGACCCGACCAGAAGAAGATGAGAAGGGAATGAAGACTAGGTTGGGCTAGGACTGAAAATGGGGGGCTAGAAGGCGAAGGGGAAGCTGAGGTGTGGATGAGAGGCTAAGGCGAGGTGATTGGTCTTGTAGTAAGTGTGGTAGGAAGATGGTAGGATTTAATTCTTTGAATCGAGGTGTGATGTGCTGAAGTCGAGTAAGCGGTACAGAAGGTAGTTAGGTGGGGTGAGAGATGGTGTGTGGTATTTAGCAGGTAGTAGTAAAACAAATACGCCGAATGTAGCTGAGGTGAAGGGAGTTTGGGCGAGGTGGGATGGGTTAAAATGAGGTGGCTGGCCTGAAGGAAGGGGTGGAATGGGAGTAAGGAGAGTGAAGGAGGATGAGGTCTTGTAGAGAAGGGGAGAAGGGAGAGAGAGAATGGAAGAGTGAATGGATTGTGTGATGTGGAGAGAGAGGTAGGGAGCAGAAGGTGAAGTAGGGGGAGAAGAGAGAGAGAGATTAGGAAAGAGAGAGAAAGATTTGATGGAAGAGATGGAGAGCGAGAGAGGGAATGTTTGAGGAGAGAGAGAGAGAGAGAGAGTGTGACTGAAGGAGTGTTGGATGGGCAGAAGGAGAAGGGAGATGGGCAGAGAGAGAGAGAGAGAGAGAAGAGAGAGAGAGATGAGAGAGAGAGAGAGGAGAGAGGAGAGAGATGGAGGAGAGAGAGAGAGAGTAATGATCTAGTTTTTGTTTGGGCTAAAAGGCAAAGGTGAGATGGGCTTGAAGGCGAGGAGAGCTAGACAAAAAGGCGACGGTGAGCTGGCATGAAGGTGAGGCTAGGATGTTCCAGAAAGCGAGTGTGAGTTGGAGCTGAAGGCAAGGGTGGGATGGGCCTGAAGGTGATGGTGGGCCAGCTACCGATAGGGTCTGCTTTTCATGATATCGGAATGGAATGGGCCAGGGGAAAGTGGTTACTTCGGCCTAAAATGAGGCTGGGCTGAGAAAAAAGTGATTATGGACTTGGCTGAAGCATAGGGTGGATGGGCCGAAGTGAGGTTCAGTATTGAGGGCATTAGTATGAGCTGGCCTGAGGGCGAATGTAAGCTTGACATGAAGGCTAAGGAGGGATGGGCCCAGAAGGCGAAGGTGGGATGGGCGTGAAGACGAGAGTGGGTAGAGCTGAAGACGAGATGGAGGAAGGTTTGGTAAAGAAGGCGATGGTGGGATGTCCCTCAAGACGAGTGTAGTTAGGAAAAGAAGGCGAGGACAGTTTCGGCTGGACGGGGAAGGTGGTTTGTGCTTGTAGACGAGGATGAGCTGGGCCTAAAGGAGAGTGTGAGCTTGACCTAAAGGTTAAGGTCAAATGGGTAAGAAGGCAATGGTGGGATGGGTTTGGAGACGATGATGGCCAAATACTGAAGGCAATGGTGAGATGGGTTGAAGGTGAGTGTGGTATGCGACTGAAAGCGAACGTGTGCTGGGATAGGAACAGGAGGAGGGTTTTAATAAAGTCGTTCGTGGGATGGGCCTGAATCCGAGGGTGAGATAGGCTAGTATTTAAGGGTTGGATGGGAAAGAAGGCATGGATGAGATTGGATGAATATGAAGGTTCGACTGACCAGAAGAAGACGGATTGGGTCTGAATGAGAGGTTTGGGCGGTTTTAGAAAGTGAATTTGGGTTGGAAGTGATGGGAATGGTGGTCTAGGAGTAAAAGCGAGAATAGCCTGGGACAGAGAGCGAAGGGGGGCTGGTCTCAAAATGCGAGTGGAATGAGACTAAAGCGAGGTAAGATGAGCTTTTAGGCGAGGTGGGATGGGCCAGAAAGCAAGGTTGAGATGGCCTTGACGGCGAGGATGGGATAGAATTAAAAAAGATGGATGAGCAGGGTATGAAGGAGATTTTGGACCCGACCAGAAGAAGAAGATGAGAAGGGAATGAAGACTAGGTTGGGCTAGGACTGAAAATGGGAGTGGGCTGGGCTAGAAGGCGAAAGGGGGGACAGGTCTGAAGGTGTGGATGGTAGAGGCCTGAAGGCGAGGGTGATATGGTCTTGTAGGTAAGTGTGGATAGGCAAGATGGTAAGGATTTAATTTCTTTGAATGCGAGGGTGTGATGTGCCTGAAGTCGAAGGTAAGCGGTACCATAAGGTGAAGTTAGGTGGGGCTAGAAGACGATGGTGTGCTGGTATTTAAGGCAAGGGTTAGCTAGTCCTAAAAGCAAAAGTGGAATCGGCCAAAAGACCTTGTTGAGCTGAGGTGGAAGGGTGAAGGTTTTGGGTGCGAAGGTGGGATGGGTCTAAAGATGTAGGTTGGCTGCGCCTGAAGGAGTGGGTGGAATGGGCCAGTAAAGAGAGAGAGAGAGAGAGAGAGAGAGAGAGAGAGAGACATACAGAAAGACAGAGAGAGAGAGAGAGAGAGAGAGACACAGAGAGAGAGAGAGAGAGAGAGACACAGAGAGAGAGAGAGAGAGAGAGAGAGAGAGAGATAATGATCTTGTTTTTGTTTGGGCTAAAAGACAAAGGTGAGATGGGCTTGAAGGCGAGGAAGAGCTAGACAAAAAAGGCGACGGTGAGCTGGCCATGAAGGTGAGGTTAGAATGGTCCAGAAACCGAGTGTGAGTTGGAGCTGAAAGCAAGGCTGGAATGGGCCTGAAGGTGATGGTGGGCCCATCTAACCGATAGGGTCTGATTTTGATGACGGCGAGAATGGAATGGGCCTGAGAAAGTGGTTATTTCGGCCTAAAAATGAGGGTGGGCTGAGGAAAAAAGTGAAGATGGACTTGGCCTGAAGGCTAGGGTGGGATGGGCCTGAAGGCGAGGTTCAGCTACCTTTTAGGGCATTAGTAGGATAGACCTGACGGAATGCTGGAATATGCCTGGAGAGGAGTGGGGCTGGTCCAAAAGGCCTCCATGTTCTGGTCAGAAGTCGAAATTGGAATGGGTCTGTAGACGAGGATGAGCTGGGCCTGAGCGCTAATGTAAGCTTGACATGAAGGCTAAGGATGGATGGGCCAGAAGGCGAAGGTGGGATGGGCTTGAAGACGAGGGTGGGTAGAGCCTGAAGATGAGCTGGAGGTAGGTTTAGGCCAGAAGGCGATGGTGGGATGTCCCTCATTAAGAGTGTAGTCAGGAAAAGAAGGCGAGGACAGGTTCGGCTGGACGGGGAAGGTGGGTTGTGCTTGTAGACGAGGATGATCTGGGCCTAAAGGAGAGTGTGAGCTTGACCCAAAGGTTAAGGTCAAATGGGCATGAATGCAGTTGTGAGATGAGTTTGGAGACTATGATGGCCAAATACTGAAGGCAATGGTGAGACGGGTTGAAGGTGAGTGTGGTATGCAGCTGAAAGCGAACATAGTGCTGGGATAGGATTAGGAGGAGGGTTTTAAAAACGTCATTGGTGGGATGGGCCTGAATCTGAGGGTGATATAGACTAGTATTTGAGGGTTTGATGGGAAAGAAGGCGTGGGTGAGATGGGATGAATATAAGGGTTCGACTGACCTGAAGAAGACGGGTTGGGTCTGAATGAGAGGTTTGGGCGTATTTGGAAAGTGAATTTCGGTTGGAAGTGATGGGAATGGTGGTCTAGGAGTAAAAGCGAGAATAGCGTTGGACAGAGAACGAAGGGGGACGGGTCTCAAAATGCGAGTGGAATGAGCCTGAAGGCGCGGTAAGATGAGCTTCTAGGCGAAGTGGGATGGGCTAGAAAGCAAGGTTGTGATGGGATTGAAAGCGAGGGAGGGATAGAATTGAAAAAGATGGATGAGCAGGGTATGAAGGAGCGTTTGGGCCCGACTAGAAGAAGATGAGAAGGGAATGAAGACAAAGTTGGGCTAGGACTGAAAATGAGAGTGGGCTGGGCTAGAAGCCGAAAGGGGGAGAAGTCTGAAGGTGTGGATGGGAGAGGCCTGAAGGCGAGGGTGATATGGTCTTGTAGGTAAGTGTGGAAAGGCGAGAAGATAATGGTTTAATGCGTTTGAATGCGATGGTGTGATGTACCTGGAGTCGAAGGTAAGCGGTACCAGAAGGTGAAGTTAGGTGAGGCTAGAAGACGATGGTGTGCTGGTATTTAAGACAAGATTTAGCTAGTCCTAAAAGCAAAACTTTGATCGGCCAAAAGACCTTGTTGAGCTGAGGTGGAAGGGGGAATGTCTTGAGGACGAAGGTGGGAAGCGTGTAAAGATGTAGGTCGTCTACGCCTGAAGGAGTGGGTGGAATGGGCCAGAAGGGGGAGGGGGAGGGAGGGAGGGAGGGAGAGAGAGAGAGAGAGAGAGAGAGAGAGAGAGAGAGAGAGAGAGAGAGAGAGAGAGAGAGAGAGAGAGAGAGAGAGAGAGATGATGATCTAGTTTTTGTATGGGCTGAAAGGCAAAGGTGAGATGGGCTTGAAGGCGAGGAAGAGCTAGACCAAAAAGGCGACGGTGAGCTGGCCATGAAGGTGAGGCTAGGATGTTCCAGAAAGCGAGTGTGAGTTGGATCTGAAGGCAAGGGTGGAATGGGCCTGAAGGTGATGGTGGGCCCAGCTAACCGATAGGGTCTGCTTTTCATGATATCGAGAATTGAATGGGCCAGGGAAAGTGGTTACTTCGGCCTAAAAATGAGGCTGGGCTGAGGAAAAAAGTGATTATGGAATTGGCCTGAAGCATAGGGTGGGATGGGCCTGAAAGTGAGGTTCAGCTACCTTTGAGGGCATTAGTATGAGCTGGGCCTGACGGCGAATGTAAGCTTGACATGAAGGCTAAGGAGGGATGGCCCAGAAGGCGAAGGTGGGATGGGCGTGAAAACGAGAGTGGGTAGAGCCTGAAGACGAGATGGAGGAAGGTTTGGTAAAGAAGGCGATGGTGGGATGTCCCTCAAGAGGAGTGTAGTTAGGAAAAGAAGGCGAGGACAGTTTCGGTTGGACGGGGAAGGTGGTTTGTGCTTGTAGACGAGGATGAGCTGGGCCTAAAGGAGAGTGTGAGCTTGACCTAAAGGTTAAGGTCAAATGGGTAAGAAGGCAATGGTGGGATGGGTTTGGAGACGATGATGGCCAAATAATGAAGGCAAAGGTGAGATGGGTTGAAGGTGAGTGTGGTATGCGACTGAAAGCGAACGTGTGCTGGGATAGGAACAGGAGGAGGGTTTTAATAAAGTCGTTCGTGAGATTGGCCTGAATCCGAAGGTGAGATAGGCTAGTATTTAAGGTTGAATGGGAAAGAAGGCATGGATGAGATTGGATGAATATGAAGATTCGACTGACCAAAAGAAGACGGATTGGGTCTGAATGAGAGGTTTGGGCGGTTTTAGAAGGTGAATTTGGGTTGGAAGTGATGGGAATGGTGGTCTAGGAGTAAAGGCGAGAATAGCCTGGGAGAGAGAGCGAAGGGGGGCGGGTCTCAAAGTGCGAGTGGAATGAGCCTGAAGGCGAGGTAAGATGAGCTTTTAGGCGAGGTGGGATGGGCCAGAAAGCAAGGTTGAGATGGCCTTGACGGCGAGGATGGGATAGAATTAAAAAAGATGGATGAGCAGGGTATGAAGGAGATTTTGGACCCGACCAGAAGAAGAAGATGAGAAGGGAATGAAGACTAGGTTGGGCTAGGACTGAAAATGGGAGTGGGCTGGGCTAGAAGGCGAAAGGGGGGACATGTCTGAAGGTGTGGATGGTAGAGGGCTAAAGGCGAGGGTGATATGGTCTTGTAGTTAAGTGTGGATAAGGAAGATGGTAAGGATTTAATTCCTTTGAATACGAGGGTGTGATGTGCCTGAAGTCGAAGGTAAGCGGTACCAGAAGGTGAAGTTAGGTGGGGCTAGAAGACGATGGTGTGCTGGTATTTTAGACAAGGTTTAGCTAGTCCTAAAAGCAAAACTTTGATCGGCCAAAAGACCTTGTTGAGCTGAGGTGGAAGGGGGAATGTCTTGAGGGCGAAGGTGGGAAGGGTGTAAAGATGTAGGTCGTCTACGCCTGAAGGAGTGGGTGGAATGGGCCAGAAGGGGGTGAGAGAGAGAGAGAGAGAGAGAGAGAGAGAGAGAGAGAGAGAGAGAGAGAGAGAGAGAGAGAGAGAGAGAGAAGGAGAGAGAGAGAGACAGACGAAGAGAGAGAGAGAGAGAGAGAGAGAGAGAGAGAGAGAGAGAGAGAGAGAGAGAGAGAGAGAGAGAGAGAGAGAGAGATAATGATCTAGTTTTTGTATGGGCTAAAAGGCAAAGGTGAGATGGGCTTGAAGGCGAGGAAGAGCTAGACAAAAAAGGCGACGGTGAGCTGGCCATGAAGGTGAGGCTAGTATGTTCCAGAAAGCGAGTGTGAGTTGGAGCTGAAGGCAAGGGTGGAATGGGCCTGAAGGTGATGGTGGGCCCATCTAACCGATAGGGTCTGCTTTTCATGATATCGAAAATGGAATGGGCCAGGGAAAGTGGTTACTTCGGCCTAAAAATGAGGCTGGGCTGAAGAAAAAAGTGATTATGGACTTGGCCTGAATCCTAGGGTGTGATGGGCCTGAAAGTGAGGTTCAGCTACCTTTGAGGGCATTAGAATGAGCTTGGCCAGAGGACGAATGTAAGCTTGACATGAAGGCTAAGGAGGGATGGCCCAGAAGGCGAAGGTGGGATGTGCGTGAAGACGACAGTGGGTAGAGCCTGAAGACGAGATGGAGGAAGGTTTGGTAAAGAAGGCGATGGTGGGATATCCCTCAAGACGAGTGTAGTTAGGAAAAGAAGGCGAGGACAGTTTCGGTTGGACGGGGAAGGTGGTTTGTGCTTGTAGACGAGGATGAGCTGGGCCTAAAGGAGAGTGTGAGCTTGACCTAAAGGTTAAGGTCAAATGGGTAAGAAGGCAATGGTGGGATGGGTTTGGAGACGATGATGGCCAAATAATGAAGGCAATGGTGAGATGGGTTGAAGGTGAGTGTGGTATGCAACTGAAAGCGAACGTGTGCTGGGATAGGAACAGGAGGAGGGTTTTAATAAAGTCGTTCGTGAGATTGGCCTGAATCCGAGGGTGAGATAGGCTAGTATTTAAGAGTTGGATGGGAAAGAAGGCATGGATGAGATGGGATAAATATGAATGTTCGACTAACCAGAAGAAAACGGACTGGGTCTGAATGAGAGGTTTGGGCGGTTATAGGTGAATTTATTTTGGAAGTGATGGGAATGGTGGTCTAGGAGTAAAAGCGAGAATAGCCTGGGAAAGAGAGCGAAGGGGGCGGGTCTCAAAATGCGAGAGGAATGAGTCTGAAGGCGAGGTAAGATGAGCTTTTAGGCGAGGTGGGATGGGCCAGAGAGCAAGGTTGAGATGGCCTTGACGGCGAGGATGGGATAGAATTGAAAAAGATGGATGAGCAGGGTATGAAGGAGAGGTTGGACACGACCAGAAGAAGAAGATGACGAAGGGAATGAAGAGTAGGTTGGGCTATAACTGAAAATGGGAATGGGCTGGGCTAGAAGGCGAAAGGGGGGACAGGTCTGAAGGTGTGGATGGTAGAGGCCTGAAGGCGAGGGTGATATGGTCTTGTAGGTAAGTGTGGATAGGCAAGAAGGTAAGGATTTAATTCCTTTGATTGCGAGGTTGTGTTGTGCCTGAAGTCGAAGGTAAGCGGTACCATAAGGTGAAGTTAAGTGGGGCTAGAAGACGATGGTGTGCTGGTATTTAGGGCAAGGGTTAGCTAATCCTAAAAGCAAAAGTGGGATCGGCCAAAAGACCTTGTTGAGCTGAGGTGGAAGGGGGAAGGTTTTGAGGGCGAAGGTGGGATGGGTCTAAAGATCTAGGTTGGCTGCGCCTGAAGGAGTCTGTGGAATGGGCCAGAAAAAAGAGAGAGAGAGAGAGAGAGAGAGAGAGAGAGAGAGAGAAGAGAGAGAGAGAGAGAGAGAGAGAGAGAGAGAGAGAGAGAGAGGAGAGAGAGAGGGTGAGAGGGAGAGAGAGAGAGAGAGAGAGAGAGGGTGAGAGGGAGAGGAGAGAGAGAGAGAGAGAGAGAGAGAGAGAGAGAGAGAGAGAGAGAGAGAGAGATAATGATCTAGTTTTTGTTTGGGCTAAAAGGCAAAGGTAAGATGGGCTTGAATTCGAGGAAGAGCTATACAAAAAAGGCGACAGTGCGCTGGCCATGAAGGTGAGGCTAGGATGGTCCAGAAAGCGAGTGTGAGTTGGAGCTGAAGACAAGGGTGGAATGGGCCTGAAGGTGTTGGTAGGCCCATCTAACCGATAGGGTCTGATTTTCATGACGGCGAGAATGGAATAGGCCTGAGAAAGTGGTTACTTCGGCCTAAAAATGAGGGTGGGCTCAGGAAAAAAGTGAACATGGACTTGGCCTGAAGGCTAGGGTGGGATGGGCCTGAATGCGAGGTTCAGCTACGTTTGAGGGCATTAGTAGGATAGACCTGAGGAATACTGGGATATGCCTGGAGAGGAGTGTGGGCTGGTCCAAAAGGCCTCAATGTTCTGGGTCAGAAGTCGAAAATGGAATGAGTCTGTAGACGAGGATGAGCTGGGCCTGAGGGCGAATGTAAGCTTGACATGAAGGCTAGGGAGGGATGGGCCAGAAGGCGAAGGTGGGATGGGCGTGAAGAGGAGAGTGGGTAGAGCCTGAAGACGAGATGGATGAAGGTTTGGGAAAGAAGGCGATGGTGGGATGTCCCTCAAGACGAGTGTAGTTAGGAAAAGAAGTCGAGGACGGGTTCGGTTGGACTGGGAAGGTTGGTTGTGCTTGTAGACGAGGATGAGCTTGGCCTAAAGTAGAGTGTGAACTTGACCTAAAGGTTAAGGTCAAATGGGCAAGAAGGCAATGGTGGGATCGGTTTGGAGACGATGATGGCGAAATACTGAAGGCAATGGTGAGATGGGTTGAAGGTGAGTGTGGTATGCGACTGAAACCGAACGTGTGCTGTGATAGGAGCAGGAGGAGGGTTTTAATAAAGTCGTTCGTGGGATGGTCCTGAATCCGAGGGTGAGATAGGCTAGTATTTGAGGGTTGGATGGGAAAGAAGGCATGGATGAGATGTGATGAATATGAAGGTTCGACTGACCAGAAGAAGACGGGCTGGGTCTGAATAAGAGGTTTTGTCGGTTTTAGAAGGTGAATTTGGGTTGGAAGTGATGGAAATGGTGGTCTAAGATTAAAAGCGAGAATAGCCTGGGACAGAGATCGAAGGGGGGCGGGTCTGAATATGCGTGTGGAATGAGCCTGAAGACGAGGTAAGATGAGCTTCTAGGGGAGGTGGGCTGGGCCACAAAAGCAAGGTTGCCATGGCCTTCACGGCGAGGATGGGATAGAATTGAAAAAGATGGATGAGCAGGGTATGAAGGAGAGGTTGGACCCGACCAGAAGATTAAGATGAGAAGGCAAGAAGACTACGTTGGGCTAGGACTGAAAATGAGAGTGGGCTGGGCTAGAAGGCGAAAGGGGGGACAGGTCTGAAGGTGTGGATATGAGAGTCCTGAAGGCGAGGGTGATATGGTATTGTATGTAAGTGTGGATAGGCAAGAAGGTAAGGGTTTAATTCCTTTGAATGCGAGGGTGTGATGTGCCTGAAGTCGAAGGTAAGCGGTACCAGAAGGTGAAGTTAGGTGGGGCTAGAAGGCGATGGTGTGCTGGTATTTAAGGCAAGGATTAGCTAATCCTAAAAGGAAAAGTGGGATCGGCCAAAACACCTTGTTGAGCTGAGGTGGAAGGGGGAAGGTTTTGAGGGCGAAGGTGGGATGGGTCTAAAGATGTAGGTCTTCTGCGTCTGAAGGAGTGGGTGAAATGGGCCAGAAGGCGGGGGGAGGGGAGAGAGAGAGAGAGAGAGAGAGAGAGAGAGAGAGAGAGAGAGAGAGAGAGAGAGAGAGAGAGAGAGATAATGATCTAGTTTTTGTATGGGCTAAAAGGCAAAGGCGAGATGGGCTTTAAGGCGAGGAAGAGCTAGACAAAAAAGGCGACGGTCAGCTGGCCATGAAGGTGAGGCTAGGATGGTCCAGAAAGCGAATGTGAGTTGGAGCTGAAGGCAAGGGTGGAATGGACCTTTAAGGTGATCGTGGGCCCATCTAACCGATAGTGTCTGTTTTTCATGATGGCGAGAATGAAATGTGTCTGAGAAAGTGGTTACTTCGGCCTAAAAATGAGGGTGGGCTCAGGAAAAAAGTGAAGATGGACTTGGTCTGATATCTAGGGTGGGATGGGCCTGAAGGCGATGTTCAGCTACCTTTGAGGGCATTAGTAGGATAGACCTGAGGGGAATGCTGCGATATGCCTGGAGAGCAGGGTGGGCTTGACCAAAAGGCCTCCATGTTCTGGGTCAGAAGTCGCAAATGGAATGAGTCTGTAGACGAGGATGAGCTGGGCCTGAGGGCGAATGTGAGCTTGACATGAAGGCTAAGGAGGGATGGGCCAGAAGGCGAAGGTGGGATGGGCTTGAAGACGATGGTGGGTAGAGCCTGAAGACGAGCTGGAGGTAGGTTTGGTCCAGAAGGCGATGGTGGGATGTCCCTCAAGAAGAGTGTCGTCAGGAAAAGAAGGCGAGGAAAGATTCGGCTGGACGGGGAAGGTGGGTTGTGCTTGTAGACGAGGATGATCTGGGCCTAAAGGAGAGTGTGAGCTTGACCTAAAGGCTAAGGTCAAATGGGCATGAATGCAATTGTGAGATGAGTTTGGAGACGATGATGGCCAAATACTGAAGGCAATGGTGAGACGGGTTGAAGGTGAGTGTGGTGTGCGACTGAAAGCGAACGTGTGCTGGGATAGGAGTAGGAGGAGGGTTTTAAAAACGTCATTGGTGGGATGGGCCTGAATCTGAGGGTGAGATAGGCTAGTATTTGAGGGTTTGATGGGAAAGAAGGCATGGCTGAGATGGGATGAATATGAGGGTTCGACTGACCTGAAGAAGACGGGCTGGGTCTGAATGAGAGGTTTGGGCGGTTTTAGAAAGTGAATTTCGGTTGGAAGTGATGGGAATGGTGGTCTAGGAGTAAAAAGCGAGAATAGCGTTGGACAGAGAACGAAGGGGGGCGGGTCTCAAAATGCGAGTGGAATGAGCCTGAAGGCGAGGTAAGATGAGCTTCTAGGCGAAGTGGGATGGGCTAGAAAGCAAGGTTGGGATGGGCTTGAAGGCGAGGGTGGGATAGAATTGAAAAAGATGGGTGAGCAGGGTATGAAAGAGAGGTTGGGCCCGACCAGAAGGTGAAGATGAGAAGGGAATGAAGACTAGGTTGGGCTAGGACTGAAAATGAGAGTGGGCTGGGCTAGAAGGCGAAAGGGGTGACAGGTCTGAAGGTATGGATGGGAGAGTCCTGAAGGCGAGGGTGAGATGGTCTTTTAGGTAAGTGTGGAGAGGCGAGAAGGTAATGGTTTAATGGGTTTGAATGCGATAGTGTGATGTGCCTGGAGTCGAAGGTAAGCCGTACCAGAAGGTGAAGTTAGGTGGGGCTAGAAGACGATGGTATGATGGTATTTAAGACAAGGTTTAGCTATTCCTAAAAGCAAAAGTAGGATCGGGCAAAGACCTTGTTGAGCTGAGGTGGAAGGGGGAGGGTCTTGAGGGCGAAAGTGGGAAGGGTGAAAAGATGTAGGTCGGCTACGCCTGAAGGAGTGGGTGGAATGGGCCAGAGGAGAGAGAGAGAGAGAGAGAGAGAGAGAGAGAGAGAGAGAGAGAGAGAGAGAGAGAGAGAGAGAGAGAGAGAGAGAGAGTGAGATAATGATCTAGTTTTTGTATGGGCTAAAAGGCAAAGGCGAGATGGGCTTTAAGGCGAGGAAGAGCTAGACAAAAAAGGCGACGGTGAGCTGGCCATGAAGGTGAGGCTAGGATGGTCCAGAAAGCGAGTGTGAGTTGGAGCTGAAGGCAAGGGCGGAATAGACCTTTAAGGTGATGGTGGGCCCATCTAACCGATAGGGTCTGCTTTTCATGATGGCGAGAATGGAATGGGCCTGAGAAAGTGGTTACTTCGGCCTAAAAATGAGGGTGGGCTCAGGAAAAAGTGAAGATGGACTTGGCCTGAAATCTAGGGTGGGATGGGCCTGAAGGCAAGGTTCAGCTACCTTTGAGGGCATTAGTAGGATAGACCTGACGGGAATGCTGGGATGTGCCTGGAGAGTAGGGTGGGCTTGACCAAAAGGCCTCCATGTTTTGGGTCAGAAGTCGCAAATGGAATGAGTCTGTAGACGAGGATGAGCTGGGCCTGAGGGCGAATGTTAGCTTGACATGAAGGCTAAGGAGGGATGGGCCAGAAGGCGAAGGTGGGATGGGCTTGAAGACGATGGTGGGTAGAGCATGAAGACGAGCTGGAGGTAGGTTTGGGCCAGAATTCGATGGTGGGATTTCCCTCAAGAAGAGTGTAGTCAGGAAAAGAAGGCGAGGACAGGTTCGGCTAAACGGGGAAGATGGGTTGTGCTTGTAGACGAGGATGAGCTGGGCCTAAAGGAGAGTGTGAGCTTGACCTAAAGGCTAAGGTCAAATGGGCATAAATGCAATTGTAAGATGAGTTTGGAGACGATGATGGCCAAATACTGAAGGCATTGGTGAGACGGGTTGAAGGTGAGTGTGGTATGCGACTGTAAGCGAATGTGTGCTGGGATAGGAGTAGGAGGAGGTTTTTAAAAACGTCATTGGTGGGATGAGCCTGAATCTGAGGGTGAGATAGGATAGTATTTGAGGGTTTGATGTGAAAGAAGGCATGGGTGATATGGGATGAATATGAGGGTTCGACTAACCTGAAGAAGACGGGCTGGGTCTGAATGAGAGGTTTGGGAGGTTTTAGAAAGTGAATTTCGGTTGGAAGTGATGGGAATGGTGGTCTAGGAGTAAAAGCGAGAATAGCCTGGGACAGAGAGCGAAGGGGGGCGGGTCTCAAAATGCGAGTGGAATGAGCCTGAAGGCGAGGTAAGATGAGCTTCTAGGCGAAGTGGGATGGGCTAGAAAGCAAGGTTGGGATGGGCTTGAAGGCGAGGGTGGGATAGAATTGAAAAAGATGGGTGAGCAGGGTATGAAGGAGAGGTTGGGCCCGACCAGAAGGTGAAGATGAGAAGGGAATGAAGACTAGGCTGGGCTAGGACTGAAAATGAGAGTGGGCTGGGCTAGAAGGCGAAAGGGGGGACAGGTCTGAAGGTGTGGATGGGAGAGTCCTGAAGGCGAGGGTGAGATGGTCTTGTAGGTAAGTGTGGAAAGGCGAGAAGGTAATGGTTTAATGCGTTTGAATGCGATGGTGTGATGTGCCTGGAGTCGAAGGTAAGCGGTACCAGAAGGTGAAGTTAGGTGGGGCTAGAAGACGATGGTGTGCTGGTATTTAACAAAAGGTTTAGCTAGTCCAAAAAGCAAAAGTGGGATCGGCCAAAAGACCTTGTTAAGCTGAGGTGGAAGGGGGAAGGTCTTGAGGGCGAAGGTGGGAAGGGTGAAAAGATGTAGGTCGGCTGCGCCTGAATGAGTGGGTGGAATGGGCCAGAAGTAGGGAGAGAGAGAGAGAGAGAGAGAGAGAGAGAGAGAGAGAGAGAGAGAGAGAGAGAGAGAGAGAGAGAGAGGGGGGAAAGACACAGAGAGAGACAGACAGACGGAGAGAGAGAGAGACAGACAGACGGAGAGAGAGAGAGAGAGAGAGAGAGAGAGAGAGAGAGAGAGAGAGAGAGAGAGAGAGAGAGAGTGAGAGAGACAGACAGTCAGACAGAGAGAGAGAGAGACAGAGACATAGACAGACACAGAGACAGAAGAGAGAGAGAGAGAGAGAGAGAGAGAGAGAGAGAGAGAGAGAGAGAGAGAGAGAGAGAGAGAGAGAGAGAGAGAGAGAGAGAGAGAGAAGAGAGAGAAGAGAGAGAGAGAGAGAGAGAGAGAGAGAGAGAGAGAGAGAGAGAGATGAGAGAGAGAGAGAGAGAGAGAGAGAGATCTAGTTTTTGTATGGGCTAAAAGGCATAAGTGAGATGGGCTTGAAGGCGAGGGAGATCTAGAGAAATAATGCGACATTGAGATGGCCCTGAAGGTGATGCTAGGATGGTCCACAAATCGAGTGTGAGGTGGAGCTGAAGGCGAGGGTAAAATGGGCCTGAAGGTAATGGCGTGCCCATCTAACCGCTAGGGTCTGCTTTTAATTACGGCGAGAATTTAATGGGCCTGAGAAAGTGGTTACGTTGACCTGAAAATGAGGGTGAGCTCATGAAGAAAGTGAAGATGTTTTGGCCTGAAGGCAAGGGTGTGATAGGCCTTGAAGGCGAGGTTCAGCTAGTTTGAGGACATTAGTAGGATGGACCTGACGGGAATGGTTGGATATGCCTGAAGACGAGGGTGGGCTGGGGCAAAAGGCCTCCATGGTCTGGGTCAGAAGTCGAAAATGGAATGGTCTGTAGACGAGGATGAGCTGGGCCTGAGGGCGAGTGTAAGCTTGAGATGAAGGCTAAGAAGGGATGGGCCAGAAGGCGAAGGTGGGATGGGCCTGAAGACGAGGGTGGGTAGAGCCTGAAGCGATGTTGAGGAAGGTTTGGGCCACAAGGAGATGGTGGGATGTCCCTCAAGACGAGTGAAGTCAGGAAAAGAAGGCGAGGACAGGTTCGGCTGGACGGGGAAGGTGGGTTTTGTTTGTAGACGAGGATGAGCTGGGACTAAAGGAGAGTGTGAGCTTGACCTAAAGGTTAAGGTCAAATGGGCAAGAAGGCAATGGTGGGATGGGTTTGGAGACGATGAGGGCCAAATACTGAAGGCGATGGTGAGACGGGTTGAAGGTGAGTGTGGTATGCGACTGAAAGCGAACGTGTGCTGGGATAGGAGTAGGAGGAGGGTTTTGATAACGTCATTGGTGGGATGGGCCTAAATCTGAGGGTGAGATAGGCTAGTGCTTGAGGGTTTGATGGAAAAGAAGGCAGGGGTGAGATGGGATGAATATGAGGGTTCGACTGACCTGAAGAAGACGGGCTGGGTCTAAATGAGAGGTTTGGGCGGTTTTAGAAAGTGATGGGAATGGTGGTCTAGGAGTAAAAGCGAGAATAGCCTGGGACAGAGAGCGAAGGGGAGCGGGTCTCAAAATGCGAGTGGAATGAGGCTGAAGGCGAGGTAAGATGAGCTTCTAGGCGAAGTGGGATAGGCTAGAAAGCAAGGTTGGGATGGGCTTGAAGGCGAGGGTGGGATGGAATTGAAAAAGATGGGTGAACAGGGTATGAAGGAGAGGTTGGGCCCGACCAGAATGTGAAGATGAGAAGGGAATGAATATTAAGTTGGGCTAGGACTGAAAATGAGAGTGGGCTGGGCCTGAAGGCGAAAGGGGGGACAGGTCTGAAGGTGTGGATGGGAGAGTCCTATAGGCGAGGGTGAGATGGTCTTGTAGGTAAGTGTGGAAAGGCGAGAAGGTAATGGTTTAATGCGTTTGAATGCGATGGTGTGATGTGCCTGGAGTCGAAGGTAATCGGTAGCAGAAGGTGAAGTTAGGTGGGGCTAGAAGACGATGGTGTGCTGGTATTTAAGACAAGGTTTAGCTAGTCCTAAAAGCAAAAGTGGGATCGGCCAAAAGACCTTGTTGAGCTGAGGTGGAAGGGGGAAGGTTTTGAGGACGAAGGTGGGATGGGTCTAAAGATGTAGGTCGGCTGCGCCTGAAGGAGTGGGTGGAATGGGCCAGAAGGAAGGAGAGAGAGAGAGAGAGAGAGAGAGAGAGAGAGAGAGAGAGAGAGAGAGAGAGAGAGAGAGAGAGAGAGAGAGAGAGAGAATGATCTAGTTTTTGTATGGGCTACAAGGCAAAGGTGAGATGGGTTTGAAGGCGAGGAAGAGCTAGACAAAAAAGGTGACGTTGAGCTGGCCATGAAGGTGAGGTTAGGATGGTCCAGAAAGCGAGTTTGAGTTGGAGCTGAAGTCAAGGGTGGAATGGGTCTTAAGGTGATGGTGGGCACATCTAACCGATAGGGTCTGCTTTTCTTGACAGCGAGAATGAAATGGGCCTGAGAAAGTGGTTACTTCGCCCTAAAAATGAGTGTGGGCTCAGGAAAAAAGTGAAGATGTACTTGGCCTGAAGGCTAGGGAGGGATGGGCCTGAAGGCGAGGTTCAGCTACCTTTGAGGGCATTAGTAGGATAAACCTGACGGAATGCTGGGATATGCCTGGAGAGTAGGGTGGGCTTGACCAAAAGGCCTCCATGTTCTGGGTCAGAAGTCGAAAATGGAATGGGTCTGCAGACGAGAATGAGCTGGGCCTGAGGGCGAATGTAAGCTTGACATAGATTCTAAGGATGGATTGGCCAGAAGGCGAAGGTGGGCTGGGCTTGAAGACGAGAGTGGGTAGAGCCTGAAGACGAGCTGGAGGTAGGTTTGGGCCAGAAGGCGATGGTGGGATGTCTCTCAGGACGAGTGTAGTCAGGAAAAGAAGGGGAGGACAGGTTCGGCTGGACGGGGAAGGTGGGTTGTGCTTGTAGACGAGGATGAGCTGATCCTAAAGGAGAGTGTGAGCTTGACCTAAAGGTTAAGGTCAAATGGGTAAGAAGGCAATGGTGGGATGGGTTTGGAGACGATGATGGCGAAATACTGAAGGCAATGGTGAGATGGGTTGAAGGTGAGTGTGGTATGCGACTGAAAGCGAACTTTTGCTTGGATAGGAGTAGGAGGAGGGTTTTAATAAAGTCGTTCGTGGGATGGGCCTGAATCCGATGGTGAGATAGGCTAGTATTTAAGGGTTGAATGGGAAAGAAGTCATGGATGAGATGGGATGAATATGGGTGTACGACTGGCCTGAAGAAGACGGGCTGGGTCAGAATGAGAGGTTTTGTCGGTTTTAGAAGGTGAATTTGGGTTGGAAGGTATGGGAATGGTGGTCTAGGAGTAAAAGCGAGAATAGCCTGGGACGGAGAGCGAAGGGGGGCGGGTCTCAATATGCGAGTGGAATGAGCCTGAAGGGGAGGTATGATGAGCTTCTAGGCGAGGTGGGATGGGCCAGAAAGCAGGGTTTGGATGGGCTTGAAGGCTAGGGTTGGGTAGAATTGAAAAAGATGGATGAACAGTGTATGAAGGAAAGGTTGGGCCCGACTGGAAGATGAAGATGAGAAGGGAATGAAGACTAGGTTGGGCTAGGACTGAAAATGAGAGTGGGCTGGGCTAGAAGGCGAAAGGGATGGCTGGTATGAAGGTGTGGATGGGAGAGTCCTAAAGGCGAGGGTGAGATGGTCTTGTAGGTAAATGTGGATAGGCAAAAAGGTAAGGGTTTAATGCGTTTGAATGCGAGTGTGTGATGTGCCTGAAGTCGAGGTTAAGCGGTACCAGAAGGTGAAGTTAGTTGGGGGCTAGAAGGCGATGGTGTGCTGGTATTTAAGGCAAGGGTTAGCTAGTCCTAAAAGCAAAAGTGGGATCGGCCAAAAGACCTTGTTGAGCTGAGGTGGAAGGCGGAAGGTGTTGAGGGCGAAGGTTGGATGGGTCTAAAGATGTAGGTCGGCTGCGCCTGAAGGAGTGGGTGGAATGGGCCAAAAAGAGAGAGAGAGAGAGAGAGAGGAGAGAGAGAGAGAGAGAGAGAGAGAGAGAGAGAGAGAGAGAGAGAGAGAGAGAGAGAGAGAGAGAGAGAGAGAGAGAGAGAGAGAGAAGAGAGAGAGAGAGAGAGAGAGAGAGAGAGAGAGAGAGAGAGAGAGAGAGAGAGAGAGAGAGAGATGAGAGAGAGAGAGAGAGAGAGAGAGAGAGAGAGGGGGGAGAGAGAGAGAGAGAGATCTAGTTTTTGTATGGGCTAAAAGGCATAAGTGAGATGGGCTTGAAGGCGAGGGAGATCTAGAGAAATAATGCGACATTGAGATGGCCCTGAAGGTGATGCTAGGATGGTCCACAAATCGAGTGTGAGGTGGAGCTGAAGGCGAGGGTAAAATGGGCCTGAAGGTAATGGCGTGCCCATCTAACCGCTAGGGTCTGCTTTTAATTACGGCGAGAATTTAATGGGCCTGAGAAAGTGGTTACGTTGACCTGAAAATGAGGGTGAGCTCATGAAGAAAGTGAAGATGTATTTGGCCTGAAGGCAAGGGTGTGATAGGCTTGAAGGCGAGGTTCAGCTAGTTTGAGGACATTAGTAGGATGGACCTGACGGGAATGGTTGGATATGCCCGAAGACGAGGGTGGGCTGGGGCAAAAGGCCTCCATGGTCTGGGTCAGAAGTCGAAAATGTAATGGTTCTGTAGACGAGGATGAGCTGGGCCTGAGGGCGAGTGTAAGCTTGAGATGAAGGCTAAGAAGGGATGGGCCAGAAGGCGAAGGTGGGATGGGCCTGAAGACGAGGGTGGGTAGAGCCTGAATGCGATGTTGAGGTAGGTTTGGGCCACAAGGAGATGGTGGGATGTCCCTCAAGACGAGTGAAGTCAGGAAAAGAAGGCGAGGATAGGTTCGGCTGGACGGGGAAGGTGGGTTTTGTTTGTAGACGAGGATGAGCTGGGACTAAAGGAGAGTGTGAGCTTGACCTAAAGGTTAAGGTCAAATGGGCAAGAAGGCAATGGTGGGATGGGTTTGGAGACGATGAGGGCCAAATACTGAAGTCGATGGTGAGATGGGTTGAAGGTGAGTGTGGTATGTGACTGAAAGCGAACGTGTTCTGGGATAGGACGAAGAGGAGGTTTTCAATGAAGTCGTTGGTGGGATGGCCCTTAATCCGAGGGTGAGATAGGCTAGTATTTGAGGGTTCGATGGGAAAGAAGGTATGAAGGAGAGGTTGGGCCCGACCAGAAGGTGAAGATGAAAAGGGAATGAAGACTAGGTTGGGCTAGGACTGAAAATGAGAGTTGGCTGGGGTAGAAGGCGAAAGCGGGTGAAGGTCTCAAGGTGTGGATGGGAAAGGCCTGAAGGCGAGGGTAAGATGGTCTTGTAGGTAAGTGTTCAAAGGCAAGAAGGTAAGGGTTTAATTCCTTTGAATGCGAGGGTGTGATGTGCCTGAAGTCAAAGGTAAGCGGTACCAGAAGGTGAAGTTAGGTGGGGCTAGAAGGCGATGGTGTGCTGGTATTTAAGGCAACGGTTAGCTAGTCCTAAAAGGAAAAGTGGGATCGGACCAAGAGACCTTGTTGAGCTGAGGTGGAAGGGTAAGGTTTTGAGGGCGAAGGTGGTATGGGTCTAAAGATGTAGGTCGGCTGCGTCTGAAGGAGTGGGTGGAATGGGCCAGAAGAGAGAGAGAGAGAGAGAGAGAGAGAGAGAGAGAGAGAGAGAGAGAGAGAGAGAGAGAGAGAGAGAGAGAGAGAGAGAGAGAGAGAGAGATCTAGTTTTTGTATGGGTTAAAAGGCATGCGTGAGATGGGCTTGAAGGCGGGGAAGATCTAGACAAATAAGGCGACATTGAGATGGCCCTGAAGTTGAGGTTAGAATGGTCCACAAAGCGAGTGTGAGGTGGAGCTGAAGGCGAGGGTGAAATGGGCCTGAAGTTGATGGTGTGCCCATCTAACCGCTAGTGTCTGCTTTTCATGACGGCGAGAATGTAATGGGCCTGAGATAGTGGTTACTTCGACCTGAAAATGAGTGTGGGCTGATGAAGAAAGTGAAGATGGACTTGGCCTGTAGGCTAGGGTGTGATAGGCCTGAAGGCGAGGTTCGGCCACGTTTGAGGGCATTAGTAGGATTGGCCTGGCGGGAATGCTTGGATATTCCTGAAGACGAGGGTGGGCTGGGCCAAAAGGCCTCCATGGTCTGGGTCAGAAGTCGTAAATGGAATGGGTCTGTAGACGAGGATGAGCTGGGCCTGAGGGCGAATGTAAGCTTGAGATGAAGGCTAAGAAGGGATGGGCCAGAAGGCGAAGGTGGGATGGGCCTGAAGACGAGGGTGGGTAGAGCCTGAAGGCGAGTGAGTGTGGTATGTGACTCAAAGCGAACGTGTGCTGGGATAGGACGAGGAGGATGTTTTCAATGAAGTCGTTGGTGGGATGGCCCTTAATCCGAGGGTGAGATAGGCTAGTATTTGAGGGTTCGATGGGAAAGAAGGCATGGGTGAGAAGGGATGAATATGAGGGTTGGATCGACTTGAAGAAGACGGGCTGGGTCTGAAGGTGAGGTTTGGGCGGTTTCAGAAAGTGAATTTTGGTTGGAAGTGATGAGAAAGGTGGTCTAGGAGAAAAAGCGAGAATAGCCTGGGACAGAAAGCGCAGGGGGACGGGTCTCAATATGCGAGTGGAATGAGCCTGAAGGCGAGGTAAGATGAGCTTCTAGGCGAGGTGGGATGGGTTAGAAAGCAAGGTTGGGATGGGCTTGAAGGCGAGGGTGGGATAGAATTGAAAAGGATGGGTGAGCAGGGTATGAAGGAGAGGTTGGGCCCGACCAGAAGGTGAAGATGAGAAGGGAATGAAGACTAGGTTGGGCTAGGACTGAAAATGAGAGTGGGCTGGGATAGAAGGCGAAAGGGGGGCAGGTCTGAAGGTGTGGATTGGAGAGTACTAAAGGCGAGGGTGAGATGGTCTTGTAGGTAAGTGAGGAAAGGCGAGAATGTAAGAGTTTAATGCGTTTGAATACGATGGTGTGATGTGCCTGGAGTCGAAGGTAAGCGGTACCAGAAGGTGAAGTTAGGTGGGGCTAGAAGGCGATGGTGTGCTGGTATTTGAGGCAAGGTTTGGCTAGTCTAAAAGCAAAAGTGGGATCGGCCAAAAGACCTTATTGAGCTGAGGTGGAAGGGGTAAGGTCTTGAGGGCGAAGGTGTGATGGGTGTAAAGATGTACGTCGGCTGCGCCTGAAGGATTGGGTGGAATGGACCAGAAGGAGAGAGAGAGAGAGAGAGAGAGAGAGAGAGAGAGAGAGAGAGAGAGAGAGAGAGAGAGAGAGAGAGAGAGAGAGAATGATCTAGTTTTTGTATTGGCTAAAAGGCAAAGGTGTGATGGGCTTGAGGGCGAGGGAGAGCTAGACAAAAAAGGCGACCGTGAACTGGCCCTGAAGGTGAGACTAGGATGGTCCACAAAGCGAGTGTGAGGTGGAGCTGAAGGCGAGGGTGGAATGGGCCTGAAGATGATTGTGGGCCCATTTGAAAGACATGATTTCAGTGATGCGTGTAATGAGGTAATGATAGAAATTCAATCTAACAATGATGAAAGAATTATAATTAGGCAAGAAGACGTACAGAAGTCCCTGCAGAATATTCGGGCAGGTAAAGCTACAGGGCCAGACGGGATACCTGCTAGGGTACTTAAATGCTGTGCAAAACAATTGACACCCGTACTGACCACATTATTTCAGGACTCGCTGGATCAGGGAGTGGTGCCTTATAAATGGAAAGAATCTGAAGTGAAACCTATTGCAAAAATTAATCACCCAAAAGATCACAAAGACTTCAGACCTGTAGTACTAACATCTAATAATATGAAATGTTTAGAAAGCATTGTGAAAAACTATATCTGTGAAAAAACAAATAATTTAAAAGACCCTATGCAATTTGCTTATCGTAATAATAGGAGTGTACAGAATGCATCACTTGTACTATTAAATGATATTAATAAGCATTTAGATAAGCCCAAATCACAAATTAGAGCACTATACATTGATTTTAGTTCAGCATTTAATACAATGCAACCTCATATTTTGCTCAATAAAATGCTAGAATTGGGTGTAAATAGAAATATCTTAATATGGATTTTTAGCTTTTTAACCCAGAGACCCCAATATACCAATGTAAATAATGTTAAGTCTAATGTGATAGTCACCAACACAGGAGCCCCCCAAGGTTGTGTATTGTCCCCAGCTCTTTTCACCTTGTATACAGATGATTGTAGAAGTGAAATTGATGATTGTACTAATATAAAATATGCTGACGATACAGTTATCTTAGGAAAAATTGTAAATAATAATTATGAAGGCTATTTAACTCAAGTTAAAAAATTCGTTGACTGGAGTAAACAAAATTTTTTGGAGCTTAATGTAAAGAAAACGAAAGAGATGATATTTGATTTCAGAACTAAAAATAAACACGTACCAGACCTATTAACAATTGAGGAAGAAAACGTAGAAAGAGTAAACCAGTATAAGTATTTGGGCTTTATGATTGATGACCAGTTGAAGGGAAGTGTTAATACAGATATGGTGTCAAGGAAATGTAACCAAAGATTACACTTTGTACGTATCTTGCATAACCTACATGTAGATAAAATGGTCATTAGCCTATTTTACAAATCAATTATAGAATCAGTTATAAATTTTTCAATCACTGTCTGGTATGGAAAACTTACTTGCAAAGATAAAAAGAAGTTGGGAAGGATTGCTAAGAAAGCAAGAAAACTAGGTGCAGAGACCACATCACTGAATAAACTTTATCAAAAAGGTACAATGAAACAAGTAGACAGAATGATGAAAGATGTACCGCATCCGCTACATAATTGTTACACGTATCTTAAATCTGGTAGAAGGCTATCTCTACCCAAGCTGCGCACTGATCGATACGAAAAGTCGTTTGTACCTAAAAGCATTCTGCTTTTCAATCATCTATCATCACTATAACTTCTAGCTTTAAGTTTCATGATAACTGTAAGGTGATGGTTCATGATAGGGATGGTGACAAGCTGATATCGCATGTACACAATAGCAAAGTAACATTTTATATGAAATAACCTATGCAATATTTCTTGTTAATATTTTAATGTTTTTTTTTTTCTTTTACAACTACTAAGGAGCTCTAAAGCCAAAACGAATTTCATTTTGTATTACATTTTGTATAACAATTTGACGAATAAAGTATCTTATCTTATCTTATCTAACCGATAGGGTCTGCTTTTCTTGACTGCGAGAATGGAATGGGCCTGAGAAAGTGGTTACTTCGGCCTGAAAATGAGGGTGGGCTCAGGAAAAAAGTGAAGATGGTCTTGGCCTGAAGGCTAGGATGGGATGGGCCTGAAGGCAAGGTTCAGCTACCTTTGAGGGCATTAGTAGGATAGACCTGACGGGAATGCTGGGATATACCTGGAGAAGAGGGTGGGCCGGGCCAAAAGGCCTCCATGGTCTGGGTCAGAAGTCTAAAATGGAATGGGTCTGTAGACGAGGATGAGCTGGGCTTGAGGGCGAATGTAAGCTTGACATGAAGGCTAAGGAGGGATGGGACAGTAGGCGAAGGTGGGATGGGCGTGAAGACGAGGGTGTGTAGAGCCTGAAGACGAGCTGGAGGTAGGTTTGGGCCAGAAGGCGATGGTGGGATGTCCCTCAGGACGAGTGTAGTCAGGAAAAGAAGGCGAGGACAGGTTCGGCTGGACGGGGAAGGTGGGTTGTGCTTGTAGAACAGGATGAGCTGGGCCTAAAGGAGAGTGTGAGCTTGACCTAAAGGTTAAGGTCAAATGGGCAAGAAGGCAATGGTGGGATGGGTTTGGAGACGATGATGGCGAAATACTGAAGGCAATGGTGAGATGGGTTGAAGGTGAGTGTGGTATGCGACTGAAAGCGAACTTGTGCTGGGATAGGAGTAGGAGGAGGGTTTTAATGAAGTCGTGGGTGGGATGGGCCTGATTCCGAGGGTGAGATAGGCTAGTATTTAAGGGTTGGATGGGAAAGAAGTCATGGATGAGATGGGATGAATATGGGGGTAAGACTGGCCTGAAGAAGACGGGCTGGGTCAGAATGAGAGGTTTGGGCGGTTTTAGAAGGTGAATTTGGGTTGGAAGTGATGGGAATGGTGGTATAGGAGTAAAAGCGAGAATAGCCTGGGACGGAGAGCGAATGGGGGCGGGTCTCAATATGCGAGTGGAATGAGCCTGAAGGCGAGGTAAGATGAGCTTCTAGGCGAGGTGGGATGGGCCAGAAAGCAAGGTTGGGATGGGCTTCAAGGCGAGGGTGGGGTAGAATTGAAAAAGATGGATGATCAGGGTATGAAGGAAAGGTTGGGCACGACTAGAAGATGAAGATGAGAAGGGAATGAAGACTAAGTTGGGCTAGGACTGAAAATGAGATTGGGCTGGGCTAGAAGGGGATAGGGAAGGCTGGTATGAAGGTGTGGATGAGAGAGGCCTGAAGGCGAGGGTGAGATGGTATTGTAGGTAAATGTGGATAGGCAAAAAGGTAAGGGTTTAATGCGTTTGAATGCGAGGGTTTGATGTGCCTGAAGTCGAATTTAAACGGTACCAGAAGGTGAAGTTAGGTGGGGCTAGAAGGCGATGGTGTGTTGGTATTTAAGGCAAGGGTTAGCTACTCCTAAAAGCAAAAGTGGGATCGGCCAAAAGACCTTGTTGAGCTGAGGTGGAAGGCGGAATGTGTTGAGGGCGAAGGTTGGATGGGTCTAAAGATGTAGGTCGGCTGCGCCTGAAAGAGTGGGTGGAATGGGCCAAGAGAGAGAGAGAGAGAGAGAGAGAGAGAGAGAGAGAGAGAGAGAGAGAGAGAGAGAGAGAGAGAGAGAGAGAGAGAGAGAGAGAGAGAGAGAGAGAGAGAGAGACTAGTTTTTGTATGGGCTAAAAGGCATAAGTGAGATGGGCTTGAAGGCGAGGGAGATCTAGACAAATAAGGCGACATTGAGATGGCCCTGAAGGTGAGGCTAGGATGGTCCACAAATCGAGTGTGAGGTGGAGCTGAAGGCGAGGGCGAAATGGGCCTGAAGGTAATGGCGGGCCCATCTAACCGCTAGGGTCTGCTTTTCATGACGGCGAGAATTTAATGGGCCTGAGAAAGTGGTTACGTCGACCTGAAAATGAGGGTGAGCTCATGAAGAAAGTGAAGATAGATTTGACCTGAAGGCAAGGGTGTGATAGGCCTGATGGCGAGGTTCAGCTAGTTTGAGGACATTAGTAGGATGGACCTGACGGGAATGGTTGGATATGCCTGAAGACGAGGGTGGGCTGGGGCAAAAGGCCTCCATGGTCTGGGTCAGAAGTCGAAAATGGAATGGGTCTGTAGACGAGGATGAGCTGGGCCTGAGGGCGAATGTAAGCTTGAGATGAAGGCTAAGAAGGGATGGGCCAGAAGGCGAAGGTGGGATGGGCCTGAAGACGAGGGTGGGTAGAGCCTGAAGGCGAGTTTGAGGTAGGTTTGGGCCACAAGGAGATGGTGGGATGTCCCTCAAGACGAGTGAAGTCAGGAAAAGAAGGCGAGGACAGGTTCGGCTGGACGGGGAAGGTGGGTTTTGTTTGTAGACGAGGATGAGCTGGGACTAAAGGAGAGTGTGAGCTTGACCTAAAGGTTAAGGTCAAATGGGCAAGAAGGCAATGGTGGGATGGGTTTGGAGACGATGAGGGCCAAATACTGAAGGCGATGGTGAGATGGGTTGAAGGTGAGTGTGGTATGTGACTGAAAGCGAACGTGTGCTGGGATAGGACGAAGAGGAGGTTTTCAATGAAGTCGTTGGTGGGATGGCCCTTAATCCGAGGGTGAGATAGGCTAGTATTTGAGGGTTCGATGGGAAAGAAGGCATGGGTGAGAAGGGATGAATATGAGGGTTGGACTGACTTGAAGAAGACGGGCTGGGTCTAAAGGAGAGGTTTGGGCGGTTTTAGAAGGTGAATTTTGGTTGGAAGTGATGAAAATGGTGGTCTAGGAGAAAAAGCGAGAATAGCCTGGGACAGAGAGCGAAGGGGGGCGGGTCTCAATATGCGAGTGGAATGAGCCTGAAGGCGAGGTAAGATGAGCTTCTAGGCGAGGTGGGATGGGACAGAAAGCAAGGTTGGGATGGGCTTGAAGGCGAGGGTGGGATAGAATTGAAAAAGATGGGTGAGCAGGGTATGAAGGAGAGGTTGGGCCCGACCAGAAGGTGAAGATGAGAAGGGAATGAAGACTAGGTTGGGCTAGGACTGAAAATGAGAGTGGGCTGGGCTAGAAGGCGAAAGGGGGGGCAGGTCTGAAGGTGTGGATGGGAGAGGCCTGAAGGCGAGGGTGAGATGGTCTTGTAGGTAAGTGTTCAAAGGCAAGAAGGTAAGGGTTTAATTCCTTTGAATGCGAGGGTGTGATGTGCCTGAAGTCGAAGGTAAGCGGTACCAGAAGGTGAAGGTAGGTGGGGCTAGAAGGCGATGGTGTGCTGGTATTTAAGGCAAGGGTTAGCTAGTCCTAAAAGGAAAAGTGGGATCGGCCAAAAGACCTTGTTGAGCTGAGGTGGAAGGGGTAAGCTTTTGAGGGCGAAGTTGGGATGGGTCTAAAGATGTAGGTCGGTTGCGCCTGAAGGAGTGGGTGGAATGGGCCAGGAGAGAGAGAGAGAGAGAGAGAGAGAGAGAGAGAGAGAGAGAGAGAGAGAGAGAGAGAGAGAGAGAGAGAGAGAGAGAGAGAGAGAGAGAGAGAGAGAGAGAGAGAGAGAGAGAGAGAGAGAGAGAGAGAGAGAGAGAGAGATCTAGTTTTTGTATGGGCTAAAAGGCATACGTGAGATGGGCTTGAAGGCGAGGGAGATCTAGACAAATAAGGCGACATTGAGATGGCCCTGAAGTTGAGGCTAGGATGGTCCACAAAGCGAGTGTGAGGTGGAGCTGAAGGCGAGGGTGAAATGGGCCTGAAGGTGATGGTGTCCTCATCTAACCGCTAGTGTCTGCTTTTCATGACGGCGAGAATTTAATGGGCCTGAGAAAGTGGTTACTTCGACCTGAAAATGAGGGTGGGCTGATAAAGAAAGTGAAGATGGACTTGGCCTGAAGGCTAGGGTGTGATAGGCCTGAAGGCGAGGTTCGGCTACGTTTGAGGGCATTAGTAGGATTGGCCTGACGGGAATGCTTGGATATGCCTGAAGACTAGGGTGGGCTGGGGCAAAAGGCCTCCATGGTCTGGGTCAGAAGTCGAAAATGGAATGGGTCTGTAGGCGAGGATGAGCTGGGCCTGAGGGCGAATGTAAGCTTGAGATGAAGGCTAAGAAGGGATGGGCCAGAAGGCGAAGGTGGGATGGGCCTGAAGACGAGGGTGGGTAGAGCCTGAAGGCGAGGTTGAGGTAGGTTTGGGCCACAAGGAGATGGTGGGATGTCCCTCAAGACGAGTGAAGTCAGGAAAAGAAGGCGAGGACAGGTTCGGCTGGACGGGAAGGTGGGTTGTGTTTGTAGACGAGGATGAGCTGGGACTAAAGGAGAGTGTGAGCTTGACTTAAAGGTTAAGTTCAAATGGGGAAGAAGGCAATGGTGGGATGGGTTTGGAGACGATGAGGGCCAAATACTGAAGGCGATGGTGAGATGGGTAGAAGGTGAGTGTGGTATGTGACTGAAAGCGAACGTGTGCTGGGATAGGACGAAGAGGAGGTTTTCAATGAAGTCGTTGGTGGGATGGCCCTTAATCCGAGGGTGAGATAGGCTAGTATTTGAGGGTTCGATGGGAAAGAAGGCATGGGTGAGAAGGGATGAATATGAGGGTTGGACTGACTTGAAGAAGACGGGCTGGGTCTAAAGGAGAGGTTTGGGCGGTTTTAGAAGGTGAATTTTGGTTGGAAGTGATGAAAATGGTGGTCTAGGAGAAAAAGCGAGAATAGCCTGGGACAGAGAGCGAAGGGGGCGGGTCTCAATATGCGAGTGGAATGAGCCTGAAGGCGAGGTAAGATGAGCTTCTACGCGAGGTGGGATGGGTTAGAAAGCAAGGTTGGGATGGGCTTCAAGGCGAGGGTGGGATAGAATTGAAAAAGATGGGTGAGCAGGGTATGAAGGAGAGGTTGGGCCCGACCAGAAGGTGAAGATGAGAAGGGAATGAAGACTAGGTTGGGCTAGGACTGAAAATGAGAGTGGGCTGGGCTAGAAGGCGAAAGGGGGGGCAGGTCTGAAGGTGTGGATGGGAGAGGCCTGAAGGCGAGGGTGAGATGGTCTTGTAGGTAAGTGTTGAAAGGCAAGAAGGTAAGGGTTTAATTCCTTTGAATGCGAGGGTGTGATGTGCCTGAATTCGAAGGTAAGCGGTACCAGAAGGTGAAGTTAGGTGGGGCTAGAAGGCGATGGTTTACTGGTATTTAAGGCAAGGGTTACCTAGTCCTAAAAGGAAAAGTGGGATCGGCCAAAAGACGTTGTTGAGCTGAGGTGGAAGGGGTAAGGTTTTGAGGGTGAAGGTGGGATGGGTCTAAAGATGTAGGACGGCTGCGCCTGAAGGAGTGGGTGGAATGGGCCAGAAGAGAGAGAGAGAGAGAGAGAGAGAGAGAGAGAGAGAGAGAGAGAGAGAGAGAGAGAGAGAGAGAGAGAGAGAGAGAGAGAGAGAGAGAGAGAGAGAGAGAGAGAGAGAGAGAGATCTAGTTTTTTTATGTGCTAAAAGGCATACGTAAGATGGGCTTGAAAGCGAGGGAGATCTAGAGAAATAAGGCGGCATTGAGATGGCCCTGAAGTTGAGGCTAGGATGGTCCACAAAGCGAGTGTAAGGTGGAGCTGAAGGCGAGGGTGAAATGGGCCTGAAGGTGATGGTGTGCCCATCTAACCGCTAGTGTCTGCTTTTCATGACGGCGAGAATGTAATGGGCCTGAGAAAGTGGTTACTTCGACCTGAAAATGAGGGTGGGCTGATGAAGAAAGTGAAGATGGACTTGGCCTGAAGGCTAGGGTGTGATAGGCCTGAAGGCGAGGTTCGGCTACGTTTGAGGGCATTAGTAGGATTGGCCTGACGGGAATGCTTGGATATGCCTGAAGACTAGGGTGGGCTGGGGCAAAAGGCCTCCATGGTCTGGGTCAGAAGTCGAAAATGGAATGGGTCTGTAGACGAGGATGAGCTGGGCCTGAGGGCGAATGTAAGCTTGAGATGAAGGCTAAGAAGGGATGGGCCAGAAGGCGAAGGTGGGATGGGCCTGAAGACGAGGGTGGGTAGAGCCTGAAGGCGAGGTTGAGGTAGGTTTGGGCCACAAGGAGATGGTGGGATGTCCCTCAAGACGAGTGAAGTCAGGAAAAGAAGGCGAGGACATGTTCGGCTGGACGGGGAAGGTGGGTTGTGCTTGTAGAACAGGATGAGCTGGGCCTAAAGGAGAGTGTGAGCTTGACCTAAAGGTTAAGGTCAAATGGGCAAGAAGGCAATGGTGGGATGGGTTTGGAGACGATGATGGCGAAATACTGAAGGCAATGGTGAGATGGGTTGAAGGTGAGTGTGGTATGCGACTGAAAGCAAACTTGTGCTGGGATAGGAGTAGGAGGAGGGTTTTAATGAAGTCGTGGGTGGGATGGGCCTGAATCCGAGGGTGAGATAGGCTAGTATTTAAGGGTTGGATGTTAAAGAAGTCATGGATGAGATGGGATGAATATGGGGTACGACTGGCCTGAAGAAGACGGGCTGGGTGAGAATGAGAGGTTTGGGCGGTTTTAGAAGGTGAATTTGGGTTGGAAGTGATGGGAATGGTGGTATAGGAGTAAAAGCGAGAATAGCCTGGGACGGAGAGCGAATGGGGGCGGGTCTCAATATGCGAGTGGAATGAGCCTGAAGGCGAGGTAAGATGAGCTTCTACGCGAGGTGGGATGGGATAGAAAGCAAGGTTGGGATGGGCTTCAAGGCGAGGGTGGGATAGAATTGAAAAAGATGGGTGAGCAGGGTATGAAGGAGAGGTTGGGCCCGACCAGAAGGTGAAGATGAGAAGGGAATGAAGACTAGGTTGGGCTAGGACTGAAAATGAGAGTGGGCTGGGCTAGAAGGCGAAAGGGGGGGCAGGTCTGAAGGTGTGGATGGGAGAGGCCTGAAGGCGAGGGTGAGATGGTCTTGTAGGTAAGTGTGGAAAGGCAAGAAGGTAAGGGTTTAATTCCTTTGAATGCGAGGGTGTGATGTGCCTGAAGTCGAAGGTAAGCGGTACCAGAAGGTGAAGTTAGGTGGGGCTAGAAGGCGATGGTGTGCTGGTATTTAAGGCAAGGGTTAGCTAGTCCTAAAAGCAAAAGTGGGATCGGCCAAAAGACCTTGTTGAGCTGAGGTGGAAGGGGGAAGGTTTTGAGGGCGAAGGTGGGATGGGTCTAAAGATGTAGGTCGGCTGCGCCTGAAGGAGTGGGTGGAATGGGCCAGAGAGAGAGAGAGAGAGAGAGAGAGAGAGAGAGAGAGAGAGAGAGAGAGAGAGAGAGAGAGAGAGAGAGAGAGAGAGAGAGAGATCTAGTTTTTGTATGGGCTAAAAGGCATAAGTGAGATGGGCTTGAAGGCGAGGGAGATCTAGACAAATAAGGCGACATTGAGATGGCCCTGAAGGTGAGGCTAGGATGGTCCACAAATCGAGTGTGAGGTGGAGCTGAAGGCGAGGGTGAAATGGGCCTGAAGGTAATGGCGTGCCCATCTAACCGCTAGGGTCTGCTTTTCATGACGGCGAGAATTTAATGGGCCTGAGAAAGTGGTTACGTCGACCTGAAAATGAGGGTGAGCTCATGAAGAAAGTGAAGATGGACTTGGCCTGAAGGCAAGGGTGTGATAGGCCTGAAGGCGAGGTTCAGCTAGTTTGAGGACATTAGTAGGATGGACCTGACGGGAATGGTTGGATATGCCTGAAGACGAGGGTGGGCTGGGGCAAAAGGCCTCCATGGTCTGGGTCAGAAGTCGAAAATGGAATGGGTCTGTAGACGAGGATGAGCTGGGCCTGAGGGCGAATGTAAGCTTGAGATGAAGGCTAAGAAGGGATGGGCCAGAAGGCGAAGGTGGGATGGGCCTGAAGACGAGGGTGGGTAGAGCCTGAAGGCGAGGTTGAGGTAGGTTTGGGCCACAAGGAGATGGTGGGATGTCCCTCAAGACGAGTGAAGTCAGGAAAAGAAGGCGAGGACAGGTTCGGCTGGACGGGGAAGGTGGGTTTTGTTTGTAGACGAGGATGAGCTGGGACTAAAGGAGAGTGTGAGCTTGACCTAAAGGTTAAGGTCAAATGGGGAAGAAGGCAATGGTGGGATGGGTTTGGAGACGATGAGGGCCAAATACTGAAGGCGATGATGAGATGGGTTGAAGGTGAGTGTGGTATGTGACTGAAAGCGAACGTGTGCTGGGATAGGACGAAGAGGAGGTTTTCAATGAAGTCGTTGGTGGGATGGCCCTTAATCCGAGGGTGAGATAGGCTAGTATTTGAGGGTTCGATGGGAAAGAAGGCATGGGTGAGAAGGGATGAATATGAGGGTTGGACTGACTTGAAGAAGACGGGCTGGGTCTAAAGGAGAGGTTTGGGCGGTTTTAGAAGGTGAATTTTGGTTGGAAGTGATGAAAATGGTGGTCTAGGAGAAAAAGCGAGAATAGCCTGGGACAGAGAGCGAAGGGGGGCGGGTCTCAATATGCGAGTGGAATGAGCCTGAAGGCGAGGTAAGATGAGCTTCTAGGCGAGGTGGGATGGGATAGAAAGCAAGGTTGGGATGGGCTTCAAGGCGAGGGTGGGATAGAATTGAAAAAGATGGGTGAGCAGGGTATGAAGGAGAGGTTGGGCCCGACCAGAAGGTGAAGATGAGAAGGGAATGAAGACTAGGTTGGGCTAGGACTGAAAATGAGAGTGGGCTGGGCTAGAAGGCGAAAGGGGGGCAGGTCTGAAGGTGTGGATGGGAGAGGCCTGAAGGCGAGGGTGAGATGGTCTTGTAGGTAAGTGTTCAAAGGCAAGAAGGTAAGGGTTTAATTCCTTTGAATGCGAGGGTGTGATGTGCCTGAAGTCGAAGGTAAGCGGTACCAGAAGGTGAAGTTAGGTGGGGCTAGAAGGCGATGGTGTGCTGGTATTTAAGGCAAGGGTTAGCTAGTCCTAAAAGGAAAAGTGGGATCGGCCAAAAGACCTTGTTGAGCTGAGGTGGAAGGGGTAAGGTTTTGAGGGCGAAGGTGGGATGGGTCTAAAGATGTAGGTCGGCTGCGCCTGAAGGAGTGGGTGGAATGGGCCAGAAGAGAGAGAGAGAGAGAGAGAGAGAGAGAGAGAGAGAGAGAGAGAGAGAGAGAGAGAGAGAGAGAGAGAGAGAGAGAGAGAGAGAGAGAGAGAGAGAGAGAGAGAGAGAGAGAGATCTAGTTTTTGTATGGGCTAAAAGGCATACGTGAGATGGGCTTGAAGGCGAGGGAGATCTAGACAAATAAGGCGACATTGAGATGGCCCTGAAGTTGAGGCTAGGATGGTCCACAAAGCGAGTGTGAGGTGGAGCTGAAGGCGAGGGTGAAATGGGCCTGAAGGTGATGGTGTCCCATCTAACCGCTAGTGTCTGCTTTTCATGACGGCGAGAATGTAATGGGCCTGAGAAAGTGGTTACTTCGACCTGAAAATGAGGGTGGGCTGATGAAGAAAGTGAAGATGGACTTGGCCTGAAGGCTAGGGTGTGATAGGCCTGAAGGCGAGGTTCGGCTACGTTTGAGGGCATTAGTAGGATTGGCCTGACGGGAATGCTTGGATATGCCTGAAGACTAGGGTGGGCTGCGGCAAAAGGCCTCCATGGTCTGGGTCAGAAGTCGAAAATGGAATGGGTCTGTAGACGAGGATGAGCTGGGCCTGAGGGCGAATGTAAGCTTGAGATGAAGGCTAAGAAGGGATGGGCCAGAAGGCGAAGGTGGGATGGGCCTGAAGACGAGGGTGGGTAGAGCCTGAAGGCGAGGTTGAGGTAGGTTTGGGCCACAAGGAGATGGTGGGATGTCCCTCAAGACGAGTGAAGTCAGGAAAAGAAGGCGAGGACAGGTTCGGCTGGACGGAGAAGGTGGGTTGTGTTTGTAGACGAGGATGAGCTGGGAGTAAAGGAGAGTGTGAGCTTGACTTAAAGGTTAAGTTCAAATGGGGAAGAAGGCAATGGTGGGATGGGTTTGGAGACGATGAGTTCCAAATACTGAAGGCGATGGTGAGATGGGTAGAAGGTGAGTGTGGTATGTGACTCAAAGCGAACGTGTGCTGGGATAGGACGAGGAGGAGGTTTTCAATGAAGTCGTTGGTGGGATGGCCCTTAATCCGAGGGTGAGATAGGCTAGTATTTGAGGGTTCGATGGGAAAGAAGGCATGGGTGAGAAGGGATGAATATGAGTGTTGGACTGACTTGAAGAAGACGGGTTGGGTCTGAAGGAGACGTTTGGGCGGTTTTAGAAAGTGAATTTTGGTTGGAAGTGATGAGAATGGTGGTCTAGGAGAAAAAGCGAGAATAGCCTGGGACAGAAAGCGAAGGGGGACGGGTCTCAATATGCGAGTGGAATGAGCCTGAAGGCGAGGTAAGATGAGCTTCTAGGCGAGGTGGGATGGGTTAGAAAGCAAGGTTGGGATGGGCTTGAAGGCGAGGGTGGGATAGAATTGAAAAGGATGGGTGAGCAGGGTATGAAGGAGAGGTTGGGCCCGACCAGAAGGTGAAGATGAGAAGGGAATGAAGACTAGGTTGGGCTAGGACTGAAAATGAGAGTGGGCTGGGATAGAAGGCGAAAGGGGGGTAGGTCTGAAGGTGTGGATGGGAGAGTCCTAAAGGCGAGGGTGAGATGGTCTTGTAGGTAAGTGTGGAAAGGCGAGAATGTAAGAGTTTAATGCGTTTGAATACGATGGTGTGATGTGCCTGGAGTCGAAGGTAAGCGGTACCAGAAGGTGAAGTTAGGTGGGGCTAGAAGGCGATGGTGTGCTGGTATTTGAGGCAAGGTTTGGCTAGTCCTAAAAGCAAAAGCGGGATCGGCCAAAAGACCTTTTGAGCTGAGGTGGAAGGGGTAAGGTCTTGAGGGCGAAGGTGTGATGGGTGTAAAGATGTACGTCGGCTGCGCCTGAAGGAGTGGGTGGAATGGACCAGAAGGAGAGAGAGAGAGAGAGAGAGAGAGAGAGAGAGAGAGAGGAGAGAGAGAGGAGAGAGAGAGAGAGAGAGAGAGAGAGAAGAGATGAGAGAGAGAGAGAGAGAGAGAGAGAGAGAGATAGATGAGAGAAGAGAGAGAGGAGATGATGAGAGTGAGAGAGAGAGAGAGAGAGCTAGAGAGAGAAAAGGAGACGAGGAGAGGAGATAGATCTAG
>NC_092243.1:22812340-22891807 GCF_036320965.1 Panulirus ornatus | reverse complement strand
TCCTCTCCTCCTTCTCTCTCTCTCTCTCTCTCTCTCTCTCTCTCTCTCTCTCTCTCTCTCTCTCTCTCTCTCTCTCTCTCTCTCTCTCTCTCTCTCCCTCTCTCCTCTCCTCTCTCTCTCTCTCTCTCTCTCTCTCTCTCTCTCTCTCTCTCTCTCTCTCTCTCTCTCTCTCTCTACTTCTGTCCCATTCCACTCACGCCTTCAGGCGCAGCCGACCTACATCTTCAGACCCATCCGACCTTCGCCCTCAAGACCTTCCACCTTCCAGCTCAGCCCAACATCTTTTTTTGGCCGATCCCACGTTTACTTTTAGAACTAGCTAACCATTGCCTTAAATACCAGTACACCTTCCACTTCTAGCCCCACCTAACTTCACCTTCTGGTACCGCCTACCTTCGCCTTCAGGCATATCACACCCTCGCATTCAAACGCATTAAACCCTTACCTTCTCGTCTTTCCACACTTACCTACAAGGCCATCTCACCCTCGCCTTCAGGCCTCTCCTAACCAAACCTTCAGAACCGCCACTCTTTGGCTTTCTAACCCAGCCGACTCTCATTTTCATTCCTAGCCCAGCCTAGTTTTCATTCCCTTCTCATCTTCTCCATCTGGTCGGGCCCAACCTCTCCTTCATACCCTGCTCACCCATCTTTTTCAATTCTATCCCACCCTCGCCTTCAAGCCCATCCCTTCCTTGCTTTCTGGCACATCCCACCCTCGCCTAGAAGCTCATCTTTCCTCGCATTCAGGCTCATTCCACTCGCATATCGAGACCCGCCCCCCTTCGCTCCCTGTTCCAGGCTATTCTCGCTTTTGCTCCTAGACTACCATTCCAATCACTTCCAACCCACATTCACCTTCTAACCCCTCCCAAACCTCTCCTACAGATCCATACCATCTTATTCATGTCAATCCAACCCTCACCCTCATCCCATCTCACCCATGCCTTCTTTCCCATCCAACCTTCAAATACTAGCGTATATCACCCTCGCCTTCAGGCCTATCCCACCAACGACTTAATTCCAACCCTCCTCCTCCTCCTCCTATCCCAGCCCACGTTCGCTTTCAGTCACATACCACACTCACCTTCAACCAATCATACCATCGCCTTCAGTATTTGGCCACCATCGTCTTCAAACACATCCCACCATTGCTTTCTTGCCCATTTGACATTAATCTTTAGGTCAAGCTCACACTCTCAGTTAGGCCCAGCTCATACTCGTCTACAAGCACAACACACCTTCCAGTTCCAGCCGAACATGTCCTCGTCTTCTTTTCATGACTACACTCGTCTTCAGGGATATCCCACCATCGCCTTTTGGCCCATACCTACCTCAAGCTCGCCTTCAGGCTTTACCCACCCTGGCCTTCAGGCAAATCCCACCTTCGCCTTCTGGCCCATCCCTCCTTAGCCTTCATGTCAAGATTACATTCGCCCTTCGGCCCAGCGCATCCTCGTCTACAGACCCATTCCATTTTCGACTTTTGACCCAGACAATGTAGGTCTTTTGGCCCAGCCCACCCTCGTCTTCAAGCATATCCCAGCATTACCGTTAGGTCCATCCTACTAATGCCCTCAATCCTAGCTCAACCTCGCCTTCAGGCCCATCCCATCCTAGCCTTCAGGCCAAGACCATCTTCACTTTCTTCCCTAGCCCACCCTCATTTTCAGACCGAGGTAACCACTTTCTCATGCACATTCCACTCGCGCCGTAATGAAAAGCACACCCTCGCGGTTAGATTGGCCCACCATCACCTTTAGGCCCACTCCAACCTCGACTTCAGCTCCACCTCACCCTCGATTTCTGAACCATCCTAGCCTCACCTTCAGGGCCAGCTCACCGTCCACTTCTTTGTCTAGCTCTCCCTCGCCTTCAGACCCATCTCACCTTTGCCTTCTAACCCATACAAAAACTAGATCGTTCTCTCTCTCTCTCTCTCTCTCTCTCTCTCTCTCTCTCTCTCTCTCTCTCTCTCTCTCTCTCTCTCTCTCTCTCTCTCTCTCTCTCTCTCTCTCTCTCTCTCTCTCTCTCTCTCTCTCTCTCTCTCTCTCTCTCTCTCTCTCTCTCTCTCTCTCTCTCTCTCTCTCTCTCTCTCTCTCTCTCTACTTCTGTCCCATTCCACTCACGCCTTCAGGCGCAGCCGACCTACATCTTTAGACCTATCCGACCTTCGCCCTAGAGACCTTCCCCCTTCCAGCTCAGCCCAACATCTTTTTTTGGCCGATCCCACGTTTACTTTTAGAACTAGCTAACCATTGCCTTAAATACCAGCACACCTTCGCCTTCTAGCCCCACCTAACTTCACCTTCTGGTAACGCCTACCTTCGCCTTCAGGCATATCACACCCTCGCATTCAAACGCATTAAACCCTTACCTTCTCGCCTTTCCACACTTACCTACAAGGCCATCTCACCCTCGCCTTCAGGCCTCTCCCAACCAAACCTTCAGAACCGCCACTCTTTGGCTTTCTAGCCCAGCCGACTCTCCTTTTCATTCCTAGCCCAGCCTAGTCTTCATTCCCTTCTCATCTTCACCATCTGGTTGTGCCCAACCTCTCCTTCATACCCTGCTCACCAATCTTTTTCAATTCTATCACACCCTCGCCTTCAAGCCCATCCCTTCCTTCCTTTCTGGCACATCCCACCCTCGCCTAGAAGCTCATCTTTCCTCGCATTCAGGCTCATTCCACTCGCATATCGAGACCCGCCCCCCTTCGCTCCCTGTTCCAGGCTATTCTCGCTTTTGCTCCTAGACTACAATTCCAATCACTTCCAACCCACATTCACCTTCTAACCCCGCCCAAACCTCTCCTTCAGATCCATACCATCTTCTTCAAGTCAATCCAACCCTCACACTCATCCCATCTCACCCATGCCTTCTTTCCCATCCAACCTTCAAATACTAGCGTATATCACCCTCGCCTTCAGGCCTATCCCACCAACGACTTAATTCCAACCCTCCTCCTCCTCCTCCTATCCCAGCCCACGTTCGCTTTCAGTCACATACCACACTCACCTTCAACCAATTATACCATCGCCTTCAGTATTTGGCCACCATCGTCTTCAAACCCATCCCACCATTGCTTTCTTGCCCATTTGACATTAATCTTTTGGTCAAGCTGGTATTCAGGCAAATCCCACCTTCGCCTTCTGGCCCATCCCTCCTTAGCCTTCATGTCAAGTTTACATTCGCCCTTAGGCCCAGCTCATCCTCGTCTGGAGACCCATTCCATTTTCGACTTTTGACCCAGACAATGTTGGTCTTTTGGCCCAGCCCACCCTCGTCTTCAAGCATATCCCAGCATTCCCGTTAGGTCCATCTTACTAATGCCCTCAATCCTAGCTCAACCTCGCCTTCAGGCCCATCCCATCCTAGCCTTCAGGCCAAGACCATCTTCACTTTCTTCCCTAGCCTACCCTCATTTTCAGACCGAGGTAACCACTTTCTCATGCCCATTCCACTCTCGCCGTCATGAAAAGCACACCGTAGCGGTTAGATCGGCCAACCATCACCTTTAGGCCCACTCCAACCTCGACTTCAGCTCCACCTCACCCTCGATTTCTGAACCATCCTAGCCTCACCTTCAGGGCCAGCTCACCGTCGACTTCTTTGTCTAGCTCTCCCTCGCCTTCAGACCCATCTCACCTTTGCCTTCTAACCCATAAAGAAACTAGATCGTTCTCTCTCTCTCTCTCTCTCTCTCTCTCTCTCTCTCTCTCTCTCTCTCTCTCTCTCTCTCTCTCTCTCTCTCTCTCTCTACTTATATCCCATTCCACTCACGCCTTCAGGCGCAGCCGACCTACATCTTAAGACCCATCCGACCTTCGCCCTCAAGACCTTCCCCCTTCCAGCAAAGCCCAACCTCTTCTTTTGGCCGATCCCACTTTTACTTTTAGAACTAGCTAACCATTACCTTAAATACCAGCACACCTTCGCCTTCTAGCCCCACCTAACTTCACCTTCTGGTGCACCCTACCTTCGCCATCAGGCATATCACACCCTCGCATTCAAACGCATTATACACTTACATTCTCGCCTTTCACACTTACCTACAAGGCCATCTTACCCTCGCCTTCAGGCCTCTCCTAACCAAACCTTCAGAACCGCCACTCTTTGGCCTTCTAGCCCAGCCGACTCTCATTTTCATTCCTAGCCCAGCCTAGTCTTCATTCCCTTCTCATCTTCACCATCTGGTCGGGCCCAACCTCTCCTTCATACCCTGCTCACCAATCTTTTTCAATTCTATCCCACCCTCGCCTTCAAGCCCATCCCTTCCTTGCTTTCTGGCACATCCCACCCTCGCCTAAAAGCTCATCTTTCCTCGCATTCAGGCTCATTCCACTCGTATCTCGAAACCCGCCCCCCTTCGTTCCCAGTTCCAGGCTATTCTTGATTTTGCCCCTAGACTACCATTCCAATCACTTCCAACCCACAATCACCTTCTAACCCCGCCCAAACCTCTCTTCAGATCCATACCATCTTCCTCAAGTCAATCCAATCCTCACACTCATCCCATCTCACCCATGCCTTCTTTCCCATCCAACCTTCAAATACTAGCGTATCTCACCCTCGTCTTCAGGCCTATCCCACCAACGACTTAATTCCAACCCTCCTCCTCTTCCTCGTATCCCAGCCCACATTCGCTTTCAGTCACATACCACACTCCCCTTCAACCAATCATACCATCGCCTTCAGTATTTGGCCACCATCGTCTTCAAACCCATCCCACCATTGCTTTCTTGCCCATTTGACATTAATCTTTAGGTCAAGCTCACACTCTCATTTAGGCCCAGCTCATCCTCGTCTACAAGCACAACCCACCTTCCCCTTCCAGCCGAACATGTCCTCGCCTTCTTTTCATGACTACACTCGTCTTCAGTGATATCCCACCATCGCCTTCTGGCCCATACCTACCTCAAGCACGCCTTCAGGCTTTACCCACCCTGGCCTTCAGGCAAATCCCACCTTCGCCTTTTGGCCCATCCCTCCTTAGCCTTCATTTCAAGATTACATTCGCCCTTAGGCCCAGCTCATCCTCGTCTGGAGACCCATTCCATTTTCGACTTTTGACCCAGACAATGTTGGTCTTTTGGCCCAGCCCACCCTCGTCTTCAAGCATATCCCAGCATTCCCGTTAGGTCCATCCTACTAATGCCCTCAATCCTAGCTCAACCTCGCCTTCAGGCCCACCCATCCTAGCCTTCAAGCCAAAACCATCTTCACTTTCTTCCCTAGCCCACCCTCATTTTCAGACCGAGGTAACCACTTTCTCATGCCCATTCCACTCTCGCCGTCATGAAAAGCACACCGTAGCGGTTAGATCGGCTCACCATCACCTTTAGCCCACTCCAACCTCACCTTCAGCTCCACCTCACCCTCGATTTCTGAACCATCCTAGCCTCACCTTCAGGGCCAGCTCACCGTCGACTTCTTTGTCTAGGTCTCCCTCGCCTTCAGACCCATCTCACCTTTGCCTTCTAACCCATACAAAAACTAGATCATTCTCTCTCTCTCTCTCTCTCTCTCTCTCTCTCTCTCTCTCTCTCTCTCTCTCTCTCTCTCTCTCTCTCTCTCTCTCTCTCATTCTGTCCTATTCCACCCACGCCTTCAGGCACAGCCGAACTACATCTTTAGACCCATCCGACATTCGCCCTCAAGACCTTTTCCCTTCCAGCTCAGCCCAACATCGTCTTTTGGCCGATCTCAATTTTACTTTTAGAACTACGATTGCCTTAAATACCAGCACACCTTCGTCTTGTAGCTCCACCTAACTTCACCTTCTGGTATCGCCTACCTTCGCCTTCAGGCACATCACACCCTCGCATTCAAACGCATTAAAACCTTACCTTCACGCCTTTCTACACTTACCTACAAGGCCATCTCACCCCCGCCTTCAGGCCTCTCCTAACCACACCTTCAGAACCGCCACTCTTTTGCCTTCTAGCCTAGCCGAATCTCATTTTCAGTCCTAGCCCAACCTATTCTTCATTCCCTTCTCATCTTTACCATCTGGTCGGGCCCAACCTCTCCTTCATACCCTGCTCACCAATCTTTTTCAATTCTATCCCACCCTCGCCTTCAAGCCCATCCCTTCCTTGCTATCTGGCCCATCCCACCCTCGCCTAGAAGCTCATCTTACCTCGCCTTCACGCTCATTCCACTCGTATATTGAGACCCGCCCACCTGCGCTCTCTGTTCCAGGCTATTCTCGCCCTTGCTCCTAGACTACCATACCAATCACTTCCAACCCACATTCACCTTTTAACCCTGCCTAAACCTCTCCTTCAGATCCATACCATCTTCTTCAAGTCAATCCAACCCTCACACTCATCCCATCTCATCCATGCCTTCTTTCCCATCCAACCTTTAAATACTAGCGTATCTCGCCCTCGCCTTCAGGCCTATCCCACCAACGACTTCATTCCAACCCTCCTCCTCCTCCTATCCCAGCACACGTTCGTTTTCAGTAGCATACCACACTCACCTTCAACCCTTCTTACCATCGCCTTCAGTACTTGGCCACCATCGTCTTCAAACCCATCCCACCATTGTCTTCTTCCCCATTTAACCTAAACCTTTAGGTAAAGCTCACACTCTCCTTTACGCCCAGCTCATCCTCGTTTACAAGCACAACCCACCTTCCCCTACCAGCCGAACATGTCCTCGCCTTCTTTTCAAGACTACACTCGTCTTCAGGGATATCCCACCATCGCCTTCTGGCCCATACATACCTGAAGCTCTCTTTCAGGCTTTACACACACTGGTCTTCAGGTCCCATCCCACATTCGCCTTCTGGCCCATCACTCCTTAGCCTTCATGTCAAGATTACATTCCCCCTCAGGCCCAGCTCATCCTCGTGTACAGAGCCAATCCCTTTTCGACTTTTGACTCAGACCATGTAGGCCTTTTGGCCCAGCCCAGTCTCGTCTTCAGGCATATCCCAGCATTCACGTCAGGTCCAACTTACTAATGCCCTCAAACCTAGCTCAACCTCGCCTTCAGGCCCATCCCACCCTAGCCTTAAAGCCAAGTCAATCTTCACTTTCTTCCCTAGACCACCCTCATTTTCAGGCCAAGGTAACCACTTTCTCAGGCCAATACCACTCTCGCCCTCATGAAAAGCACACCCTCGCGGTTAGATCGGCCCACCATCACCTTTAGGACCACTCCACCCTCGCCTTCAGCTCCACCTCACCCTCGATTTCTGAACCATCCTAGCCTCAACTTCAGGGCCACCTCACCGTCGACTTCTTTGTCTATCTCTCCCTCGCCTTCAAACACATCTCACCTGTGCCTTATAGTCCATTCAAGAACTAGATCTCTCTCTCTCTCTCTCTCTCTCTCTCTCTCTCTCTCTCTCTCTCTCTCTCTCTCTCTCTCTCTCTCTCTACTTCTGTCCCATTCCACCAACGCCTTCAGGCGCAGCCGAAATACATCTTTAGACCCATCCGACCTTCGCCCTCAAGACCTTCTCCCTTCCAGCTCAGCCCAACATCGTATTTTGGCCGATCCCAATTTTAATTTTAGAACTAGCTAACCATTGCCTTAAATACCAGCACACTTTCGCCTTCTAGCCCCAACTAACTTCACCTTCTGGTACCGGCTACCTTCGCCTTCAGGCACATCACACCGTCGCATTCAAACGCATTAAACCCTTACCTTCTCGCCTTTCCACACTTACCTACAAGGCCATCTCACCCTCGCCTTCAGGCCTCTCCTAACCACACCTTCAGAACCGCCACTCGTTTGCCTTCTAGCTCAGCCCACTCTCATTTTCAGTCCTAGCCCAACCTAGTCTTCATTCCCTTCTCATCTTCACCATCTGGTCGGGCCCAGCCTCTCCTTCATACCCTGCTCATCCATCTTTTTCAATTCTATCCAACCCTCGCCTTCAATACCATCCCACCCTCGCCTAGAAGCTCATCTTTCCTCGCATACAGGCTCATTCCACTCTCATATTGAGACCCGCCCCCCTTCGCTCTCTGTTCCAGGTTATTCTCGCTTTTGCTCCTAGACTACCATTCCGATCACTTCCAACCCATATTCACCTTCTAATCCCGCCCAAACCTCTCCTTCAGATCCATACCATCTTCTTCAAGTCAATCCAATCCTCACACGGTATCCCATCTCACCTATGCCTTCTTTCCCATCCAACCTTAAATACTAGCGTATCTCACCCTAGCCTTTAGGCCTATCCCACCAACGACTTCTTTCCAAACCTCCTCCTCCTCCTATCCCAGCCCACGTTCGCGTTCAGTCGCATATCACACTCACCTTGAACCCATCTCACCATCGCCTTCAGTATTTGCCCACCAACGTCTTCAAACCCATCCCACCATTACCTTCTTGCCCATTTGACCTTAAACTTTAGGTCAAGCTCACACTTTCCTTTAGGCCAAGCTCATCCTTGTCTACAAGCACAACCCACCTTCCCCTTCCAGACGAACATGTCCTCTCCTTATTTTCATGACTACACTCGTCCTCAGGGATATCCCACCATCGCCTTCTGGCCCATACATGCCTCAAGCTCACCTTCAGGCTTTACACACCCTGGTCTACAGGCCCATCCCACCTTCGCCTTCTGGCCCATCCATCCTTAGCCTTCATGTCAAGATTACATTCGCCCTCAGGCCCAGCTCATCCTCGTCTACAGACCCATTCCATTTTCGACTTTTGACCCATACCATGTAGGCCTTTTGGCCCAGCCCACCCTCGTCTTCAGGCATATCCCAGCATTCCCGTCAGGTCCATCCTACTAATGCCCTTACACCTAGCTCAACCTCGCCTTCAGGCCCATCACACCCTAGCCTTCAGGCCAAGTCCATCTTCATTTTCTTCCCTAGCCCACCCTCATTTTCAGGCCGAAGTAACCACTTTCTTAGGCCCATACAACTCTCGCCGTCATGAAAAGCACACCCTCGCAGTTAGGTCGGCCCACCATCACCTTTAGGACCACTCCACCCTCGCCTTCATCTCCACCTCGCCCTCGATTTCTGAACCATCCTAGCCTCACCTTCAGGGCCAGTTCACCGTCGATTTCTTTGTCTAGCTTTCCCTCGCCTTTAACCCATCTCACCTTTCCTTTCTAGCCCATACAAAAACTATATCATTCTCTCTCTCTCTCTCTCTCTCTCTCTCTCTCTCTCTCTCTCTCTCTCTCTCTCTCTCTCTCTCTCTCTCTCTCTCTCCTTCTGTCCCATTCCACCCACGCCTTCAGGCGCACACGACCTATATCTTTAAACCCATCCCACCTTCGCCCTCAAGACCTTCCCCCTTCCAGCTCAGCCCAACATCGTCTTTTGGCCGATCCCAATTTCACTTTTAGAACTAGCTATCCATTGCCTTTAATACCAGCACACCTTCGCCTTCTAGCGCCACCTAACTTCACCTTCTGGTACCGCCTACCTTCGCCTTCAGGCATATCACACCCTCGCATTCAAACGCATTAAACCCTTACCTTCTCGCCTTTCCACAATTACCTACAAGGCCATCTCACCCTCGCCCTCAGGCCTCTCCTAGTCACACCTTCAGAACCGCTACTCTTTTGCCTTCTAACCCAGCCCAATCTCATTTTCGGTCCTAGCCCAACCTAGTCTTCATTCCCTTTTCATCCTCACCATCTGGTCGGGACCAGCATCTCCTTCATATCCTGCTCACCCATCTTTTTCAATTCTATCCCACACGCGCCTTCAAGGCCATCCCTTCCTTGCTTTCTGGCCCATCCCACACTCGCCTAGAAGCTCATCCTACCTCGCCTTCAGGCTCATTCCACTCGCATATTGAGACACACAGCCGTTCGCTCTCTGTTCCAGGCTATTCTCGCTTTTGCTCCTAGACTACCATTCCAATCACTTCCAACCCACATTCACCTTCTAACCCTGCCCAAACATCTCCTTCAGATCCATACCATCTTCTTCAAGTCAATCCAACCCTCACACTCATCCCATCTCACCCATGCCTTCTTTCCCATCGAACCTTCAAATGCTAGCGTATCTCAACCTCGCCTTCAGGCCTATCCAACCAAGGAGTTCATTCCAACCCCCCTCCTCCTCCTATCCCAGCCCACGTTCGCTTTCAGTCGCATTCCACACTCACCTTCAACCCATCTCACCATTGCCCTTAGTATTTGGCCACCATAGTCTTCAAATCCATTCCACCATTGCCTTCTTTCCCATTTGACCATAACCTTTAGATCAAGGTCACACTCCTATTTACTAAGGCCCAGCTCATCCTCGTATACAAGCACAACCCACTTTCAACTTCAAGCCGAACATGTCCTCGCCTTCTTTTCATCACTACACTCGTCTTCAAGGATATCCCACCATCGCCTTCTGGCCTATACCTACCTCAAGCTCGGCTTTACCCACCCTGGTCTTCAGGCCCATCCAACCTTCGCCTTCTGGCCCATCCCTCCTTAGCCTTCATGTCAAGATTACATTCGCCCTCAGGCCCAGCTTATCCTCGTCTACAGACCCATTCCATTTTCGACTTTTGACCCATATCATGTAGGCCTTTTCGCCCAGCCCACCCTCGTTTTCAGGCATATCCCAGCATTCCGGTCAGGTCCATCCTACTAATGCCCTTACACCTAGCTCAACCTCGCCTTCAGGCCCATCACACCCTAGCCTTCAGGCCAAGTCCATCTTCATTTTCTTCCCTAGCCCACCCTCATTTTCAGGCCGATGTAACCACTTTCTTAGGCCCATACAACTCTCGCCGTCATGAAAAGCACACCCTCGCAGTTAGGTCGGCCCACCATCACCTTTAGGACCACTCCACCCTCGCCTTCATCTCCACCTCGCCCTCGATTTCTGAACCATCCTAGCCTCACCTTCAGGGCCAGTTCACCGTCGATTTCTTTGTCTAGCTTTCCCTCGCCTTTAACCCATCTCACCTTTCCTTTCTAGCCAATACAAAAACTATATCATTCTATCTCTCTCTCTCTCTCTCTCTCTCTCTCTCTCTCTCTCTCTCTCTCTCTCTCTCTCTCTCTCTCTCTCTCTCTCTCTCTCTCTCTCTCTCTCTCTCTCCTTCTGTCCCATTCCACCCACGCCTTCAGGCGCACACGACCTATATCTTTAAACCCATCCCACCTTCGCCCTCAAGACCTCATCCTACCTCGCCTTCAGGCTCATTCCACTGGCATATTGAGACCCGTCCCCCGTCGATCTCTGTTCCAGGCTATTCTCGCTTTTGCTCCTAGATTACCATTCCAAACACTTCCAACCCACATTCACCTAACCCCGCCCAAATCTCTCCTTCAGATCCATAACATCTTTTTCAAGTCAATCCAACCCTCACACGCATCAAATCTCTCCCATGCCTTCTTTCCCATCCAACCTTCAAATATTAGCGTATCTCACCCTCGCCTTAAGGCCTATCTCACCAACGACTTCATTCCAACTCTCCTCCTCCTCCTATCCCAGCCTACGTTCGCTTTCAGTAGCGTACCACACTCACCTTCAACCCATCTCACCATCGCCTTCAGTATTTGGCCACCATCGTTTTGAAACACATCCCACCATTGCCTTCTTGCCCATTTGACCTTAACCTTTAGGTCAAGCTCACACTCTCCTTTAGGCCCAGCTCATCCTCGTCTACAGACCCATTCCATTTTTGACTTTTGACCCAGACCATGTAGGCGTTTTGGCCCAGCCCACCCTCGCCTTCAGGCATATCCCAGCATTCCCGTCAGGTCCATCCTGCTAATGCCCTCAAACCTAGCTCAACCTCGCCTTCAGGCCCATCCCACCCTAGCCTTCAGGCCAAGTCCATCGTCACTTTTTTCCCTAGCCCACCCTCATTTTCAGGCCAAGGTAACCACTTTCTCAGGCCCATACCACTCTCGCCGTCATGAAAAGCACCCATGCCTTCAGGCGCAGCCGACCTACATCTTTAGAACCATCCCACCTTCGCCCTCAAGACCTTCCCCCTTCCAGCTCAGTCCAATATCGTCTTTTTAGAACTAGCTAACCATTGCATTAAATACCAGCTAACCTTCGCCTTCTAACACCAAGTAACTTCACCTTCTGGTACCGCCTACCTTCGCCTTCAGGCTCATCACACCCTCGCATTCAAACGTATTAAACACTTACCTTATCGTCTTTCCACATTTACCTGCAAGGTCATCTCACCCTCGCCTTCAGGCCTCTCCTAACCACACCTTCAGAACCGCCACTCTTTTGCCTTCTAGCTCAGCCTACTCTCATTTTCAGTCCTAGCCAAACCATAGTCTTCATTCCCTTCTCATCTTCACCATCTGGTCGGGCCAAACCTCTCCTTCATACCCTGCTCACCAATCTTTTTCAATTCAAACCCACCCTCGCCTTCAAGCCCATCCCTTCCTTGCTTTCTGGCCCATCCCACCCTCGCCTAGAGGCTCATATTTCCTCGCCTTCAGGCTCATTCCACTCGCATATTGAGACCCGCCCCTCTTCGCTCTCTGTTCCAGGCTATTCTCGCTTTTGCTCCTAGACTACCATTCCAATCACTTCCAACCCACATTCAACTTCTAACCCCGCCCAAACCTCTCATCCAGATCCATACCATCTTCTTCAAGTCAATCCAACCCTAACACTCATCCCATCTCACCCATGCCTTCTTTCCCATCCAACCTTCAAATACTAGCGTATCTCACCCTCGCCTTCAGGAATATCACACCAACGACTTCATTCCAACCCTCCTCCTCCTCCTATCCCATACAACGTTAACTTTTAGTCGCATACCATATTCACCTTCAAACCATCTCACCATCGCCTTCAGTATTTGGCCACCATCGTCTTCAAACCCATCCCACCATTGCCTTCTTGCCCATTTGACCTTAACCTTTAGGTCAAGGTCACATTCTCCTTTAGGCCCAGCTCATTCTCGTCTAAAAGCACAACCCACCTTCCCCTTCCAGCCGAACATGTCCTCGCCTTCTTTTCATGACTACACTCGTCTTCAGGGATATCCCACCATCGCCTTCTCGCCCATACCTACCTCAAGCTCGCCTTCAGGCTTTACCCACCCTGGTCTTCAGGCCCATCCCACCTTCGCCTTCTGGCCAATCCCTCCTTAGCCTTCATGTCAAGATTACATTCGCCCTCAGGACCAGCTCATCCTCGTCTACAGACCCATTCCATTTTCGACTTTGGACACAGACCATGTAGGCCTTTTGGCCCAATCCGCCCTCGTTTTCAGGCATATCCCAGTATTCCCGTGAGGTCCATCCTGCTAATGCCCTCAAACATAGCTCAACCTCGCCTTCAGGCCCATCGCACCCCAGCCTTCAGGCCAAGTCCTTCTTAACTTTCTTCCCTAGCCCACCCTCATCTTCAGGCCGAGGTAACCACTTTTTTAGGCCCATACAACTCTCACCGTCATGAAAAGCACACCCTCGTGGTTAGATCGGCCCACCATCGCCTTTAGGACCACTCCACCCTCGCCTTCAGCTCCACCTCAACCTTGATTTCTGAACCATCCTAGCCTCACCATCAGGGCCAGCTCACCGTCGACTTCTTTGTCTAGCTCTCCCTCGCCTTCTAACCCATCTCACTTTGCCTTCTAGCCCATACAAAAATAGATCATTCTCTCTCTCTCTCTCTCTCTCTCTCTCTCTCTCTCTCTCTCTCTCTCTCTCTCTCTCTCTCTCTCTCTCTCCCCCCCCTCCTGTCCCATTCCACCCACGCCTTCAAGCGCAGCCGACCTATATCTTTAGACCCATCCGACCTTCGCCCTCGGGACCTTCCCCCTTCCAGATCTGCCCAACATCGTCTTTTGTCCGATCCCAATTTTACTTTTAGAATTAGCTAACCATTGCCTTAAATGCCAGCACACTTCGCCTTCTAGCCCCACCTAACTTCACCTTCTGGTACCGCCTACCTTCGCGTTCAGGCACATCAAACCCTCCCATTCAAACTCATTAAACCCTTACCTTCTCGCCTTTCCACACTTACCTACAAGGCCATCTCACCTTCGCCTTCAGGTCTCTCCTAACTACACCTTCAGAACCGCCACTCTTTTGCCTTCTAGCCCAGCCCTAACTCATTTTCAGTCCTAGCCCAACCTAGTCTTCATTCCCTTCTAATCTTCATCATCTGGACGTTCCATGCCTCTCCCTCATACCTTGCTCACCCATCTTTTTCAATTCTATCCCACCCTCGCCTTCAAGCCCATCCCTTCCTCTCTTTCTGGCCCATCCCACCCTCGCCTAAAAGCTCATCTTACCTCGCCTTCACGATCATTCTACTCGCATATTGAGACCCGCCCCCCATCGCTCTTTTTTCCAAGCTATTCACGTTTTGCTCTTAGACTACAATTCGAATCACTTCCAACCCATATTCACCTTCAAACCCAGCCGAAACCTCTCCTTCAGATCCATACCATCTTTTTCAAGTGAATCCAACCCTCACACTCATCCCATCTCACCCATGCCTTCTTTCTCATCCAACCTTCAAATTCTAGCGTATCTCACCCTCGCCTACAGGCCCATCCTACCAAAGACTTCATTCCAACCCTCCTCCTCCTCCTATCCCAGCCAAAGTTCGCTTTCAGTCGCATACCAAACTCACCTTCAACCCATTCCACCATCGCCTTCAGTATTTGGCCACCATCGTCTTCAAACCCAACCCACCATTGCCTTCTTGCCCATTTGACCTTAACCTTTAGGTCAAGCTCACACACTCCTTTAGACCCAGATCATCCTCGTCTATAAGCACAACCCACCTTCCCCTTCCAGCCGAACATGTCCTCGCCTTCTGTTCATGTCTACACTCGTCTTCAGGGATATCCCACCATCGCCTTCTGGCCCATACCTACCGCAAGCTCACCTTCAGTCTATACCCACCTTGGTCTTCAGGCTCATCCCACCTTCGCCTTCTGGCCATCACTCCTTAGCCTTCATGTCAAGATTACATTCGCCCTCAGACCCAGCTCATCCTCGTCTAGAGACCCATTCCATTTTCGACTTTTGACACAGACCATGTAGGCCTTTTGGCCTAGCCCACCCTCGTCTTCAGGGATATCGCAGCATTCGCGTCAGGTCCATCCGACTAATGCCCTCAAACCTAGCTCAAACTCGCCTTCAGGCCCATCCCACCCTAGCCTTCAGGTCAAGTCCATCTTCACTTTCTTTCCTAGCCCACCCTCATTTTCAGGCCCATTCCACTCTCGCCGTCATGAGAAGCACATCCTTGCGGTTAGATCGGCCCACCATCACCTTTAGGCCCACTCCACCCTCGCTTTCAGCTCCAACTCACCCTCGATTTCTGAACCATCCTAGCCTCACCTTCAGGGCCAGCTCACCGTCGACTTCTTTGTCTAGGTCTCCCTCGCCTTCAAACCCATCTCACCTTTGCCTTCTAGCCCATAAAAAAACTAGATCATTCTCTCTCTCTCTCTCTCTCTCTCTCTCTCTCTCTCTCTCTCTCTCCTCTCTCTCTCTCTCTCTCTCTCTCTCTCTCTCTATCTATCTATCTCTCTCTCTCTCTCTCTCCTTCTGTCCCATTCCACCCACGCCTTCAGGCGCACCCGACCTACATCTTTAAACCCATCCCACCTTCGCCCTCAAGACCTTCCCCCTTCCAGCTCAGCCCAACATCGTCTTTTGGCCGATCCCAATTTTACTTTTAGAACTAGCTATCCATTGCCTTTAATACCAGCACACCTTCGCCTTCTAGCCCCACCTAACTTCACCTTCTGGTACCGCCTACCTTCGCCTTCAGGCATATCACACCCTCGCATTCAAACGCATTAAACCCTTACCTTCTTGCCTTTCCACACTTACCTACAAGGCCATCTCACCCTCGCCCTCAGGGCTCTCCTAATCACACCTTCAGAACCACTACTCTTTTGCCTTCTAACCCAGCACACTCTCATTTTCAGTCCTAGCCCAACCTAGTCTTCATTCCCTTTTCATCTTCACCATCTGGTCGAGCCCAGCCTCTCCTTCATATCCTGCTCACCCATCTTTTTCAATTCTATCCCACACGCGCCTTCAAGCCCATCCCTTCCTTGCTTTCTGGCCTATCCCACCCTCGTCTAAAATCTCATCCTACCTCGCCTTCAGGCTCATGCCACTCGTATATTGAGACACACAGCCCTTCGCTCTCTGTTCCAGGCTATTCTCGCTTTTGCTCCTAGACTACCATTCCAATCACTTCCAACCCACATTCACCTTCTAACCCCGCCCAAACCTCTCCTTCAGATCCATACCATCTTCTTCAAGTCAATCCAACCCTCACACTCATCCCATCTCACCCATGCCTTCTTTCCCATCGAACCTTCAAGTACTAGCGTATCTCACCCTCGCCTTCAGGACTATACAACAAAAGACTTCATTCCAACCCTTCTCCTCCTCCTATCCCAGCCCACGTTCGCTTTCAGTCGCATTCCACACTCACCTTCAACCCATCTCACCATTGCCTTCAGTATTTGGCCACCATAGTCTTCAAACCCATTCCACCATTGCCTTCTTTCCCATTTGAACATAACCTTTAGGTCAAGGTCACACTCCTATTTAGACCCAGCTCATCCTCGTATACAAGCACAACCCACCTTCAACTTCTAGCCGAACATGTCCTCGCCTTCTTTTCATCACTACACTCGTCTTCAAGGATATCCCACCATCGCCTTCTATCCCATACCTACCTCAAGCTCGGCTTTACCCACCCTGGTCTTCAGGCCAATCCCACCTTCGCCTTCTGGCCCATCCCTCCTTAGCCTTCATGTCAAGATTACATTCGCCCTCAGGCCCAGCTCATCCTCGTCTACAGACCCATTCCATTTTCGACTTTTGACCCAGATCATGTAGGCCTTTTCGCCCAGCCCACCCTCGTTTTCAGGCATATCCCAGCATTCCGGTCAGGTACATCCTACTAATTCCCTCAAACCTAGCTCAACCTCGCCTTCAGGCCCATCCCACCCTAGCCTTCAGGCTAAGTCCATCTTCACTTTCTTCCCTAGACCACCCTCATTTTCAGGCCGAGGTAACCACTTTCTCAGGCCCATTCCACTCTCGCCGCCATTAAAAGCTCACCCTCGCGGTTAGATCGGCCCACCATCACCTTTAGGCCCACTCCCCCTTTCATTCAGCTCCAACTGACCCTCGATTTCTGAACCATCCTAGCCTCACCTTCAGGGCCAGCTCACCGTCGACTTCTTTGTCTAGCTCTCCCTCGCCTTCAAACACATCTCACATTTGCCTTCTAGGCCATATAAAAACTTGATCATTCTCTCTCTCTCTCTCTCTCTCTCTCTCTCTCTCTATATATATATATATATATATATATATATATATATATATATATATATATATATATATATATATATATATATATATATATATATATATATATATATATACTGCTGTCCCATTCCACCAACGCCTTCAGGCGCACCCGACCTACATCTTTAGACCCATCCGCCCTTCGCCCTCAAGACCTTCCCCCTTCCAGCTCAGCCCAATATCGTTCTTTGGCCGATCCCAATTTTACTTTTAGAACTAGCTAACCATGCCTTAAATAACAGCACACCTTCGCCTTCTAGCCTGACCTAACTTCACCTTCTGGTTCCGACTACCTTCACCTTCAGGCACATCACACCCTCGCATTCAAACGCATTAAACAGTTACATTCTCGCCTTTCCACACTGACCTACAAGGCCATCTCAACCTCGCCTTCAGGCCTCTCCTAACCCACCTTCAGAACCGCCACTCTTTTGCCTTCTAGCCCAGCCCACTCTCATTTTCAGTCCTAGCCCAACCTAGTCTTCATTCCCTTCTCATCTTCACCATCTGGTCGGGCCCAGCCTCTCCTTCATACCCTGCTCACCCATCTTTTTCAATTCTCTCCCACCCTCGCCTTCAAGCCCATTCCTTCCTTGCTTTCTGGCCCATCCCACCCTCGCCTAGAAGCTCATCTTACCTCGCCTTCAGGCTCATTCCACTCGCATATTGAGACCCGCCCCCCTTCGCTTTCTGTTCCAGATTATTCTCGCTTTTACTCCTAGACTACCATTCCAATCACTTCCAACCCACATTCACCTTCTAACCCCGCCCAAACATCTCCTTCAGATCCATACCATCTTCTTCAAGTCAATCCAACCCGCGCATTCATCCCATCTCACCCATGCCTTCTTTCCCATCCAACCTTCAAATACTAGCGTATCTCACCCTCGCCTTCAGGACTATCCCACCAACGACTTCATTCCAACACTCCTCCTCCTCCTATCCCAGCCCACGTTCGCTTTCCGTCGCATACCACACTCACCTTCAACCCATCTCACAATCGCCTTCAGTATTTGGCCACCATCGTCTTCAAACCCATCCCACCATTGCCTTCTTGCCCATTTGACCTTAACCTTTAGGACAAGCTCACACTCTCCTTTAGACCCAGCTCATCCTCGTCTACAAGCACAACCCACCTTCCTTTTCCAGCCGAACATGTCCTCACCTTCTTTTCATGACTACATTCGTCTTCAGTGATATCCCACCATCGCCTACTGGCCCATACCTACCTCAAACTCGCCTTCAGGCTTTACACACCCTGGTCTTCAGGCCCATCCCACCTTCGCTTTCTGGCCCATCCCTCCTTATCCTTCATGTGAAGATTACATTCGCCCTCAGGACACGCTCATCCTCGTCTACAGACCCATTCCATTTTCGACTTTTGACCCAGACCATGTAGGCCTTTTGGACCAGCCCACCATCGTTTTCAGGCATATCCCAGCATTCCACTCAGGTCCATCCTACTAATGCCCTCAAACCTAGCTCAACCTCGCCTTCAGGCCCATCCCAATATAGCCTTCAGGCCAAGTACATCTTCACTTTCTTCCCTAGCGCACACTCATTTTCAGTCCGAGGTAACCATTTTCTCAGGCTCATTCCACTCTCGCCGCCATAAAAAGCAAACCCTCGCGGTTAGATCGTCCCACCATCACCTTTAGGCCCACTCCACCCTCGCCTTCATCTCCAACTCACCCTCGATTTCTGAACCATCCTAGCCTCACCTTCAGTGCCAGATCACCGTCGACTTCTTTGTCTAGCTCTCCCTCAGCCTTCTAACCCATCTCACCTTTGCCTTCTAGCCCATACAAAAACTAGATCATTCTCTCTCTCTCTCTCTCTCTCTCTCTCTCTCTCTCTCTCTCTCTCTCTCTCTCTCTCTCTCTCTCTCTCTCTCTCTCTCTCTCTCTCTCTCTACTTCTGTCCCATTCCACCCACGCCTTCAAGCGCAGCCGACCTACATATTTAGACCCATCAGACCTTCGCCATCAAGACCTTCCCCCTTCCAGCTCAGCCCAACATCGTCTTTTGGCCGATCCCAAGTTTACTTTTAGAACTAGCTAACCATTGCCTTAAATACCAGCATACCTTCGCCTTCTAGCCCCACCTAACTTCACCTTCTGGTACCACCTACCTTCGCCTTCAGGCATATCATACCCTCGCATTCAAACTCATTAAACACATACCTTCTCGCCTTTCCACACTTACCCACAAGGCCATCTCACCTTCGCCTTCAGGTCTCTCATAACTAAACCTTCAGAACCGCCACTTTCTTGCCTTCTAGCCCAGCCCTCACTCATTTTCAGTCGTAGCCCAACCTAGTCTTCATTCCCTTCTCATCTTCATCATCTGGACGTGCCATGCCTCTCCTTCATACCCTGCTCAACCATCTTTTTCAATTCTATCCCACCCTCGCCTTCAAGCCCATCCCTTCCTTGCTTTCTGGCCCATCCCACCCTCGCCTAGAAGCTCATCTTACCTTGCCTTCACGATCATTCTACTCGCATATTGAGACCCGCCCCCCATCGCTCTTTTTTCCAAGCTATTCACGTTTTGCTCTTACACTACAATTCGAATCACTTCCAACCCATATTCACCTTCAAACCCAGCCGAAACCTCTCCTTCAGATCCATACCATCTTTTTCAAGTGAATCCAACCCTCACACTCATCCCATCTCACCCATGCCTTCTTTCTCATCCAACCTTCAAATACTAGCGTATCTCACCCTCGCCTTAAGGCCCTTCCCATCAAAGACTTCATTTCAACCCTCCTCCTCCTCCTATCCCAGCCAAAGTTCGCTTTCAGTCGCATACCAAACTCACCTTCAACCCATTCCACAATCGCCTTCAGTATTTGGCCACCATCGTCTTCAAACCCAACCCACCTTTGCCTTCTTGCCCATTTGATCTTAACCTTTAGGTCAAGCTCACACACTCCTTTAGACCCAGATCATCCTCGTCTACACGCACAACCCACCTTCCCCTTCCAGCCGAACATGTCCTCGCCTTCTGTCCATGTCTACACTCGTCTTCAGGGATATCCCACCATCGCCTTCTGGCCCATACCTACCGCAAGCTCACCTTCAGTCTATACCCACCTTGGTCTTCAGGCTCATCCCACCTTCGCCTTCTGGCCATCACTCCTTAGCCTTCATGTCAAGATTACATTCGCCCTCAGACCCAGCTCATCCTCGTCTAGAGACCCATCCATTTTCGACTTTTGACACAGACCATGTAGGCCTTTTGGCCCAGCCCACCCTCGTCTTCAGGGATATCGCAGCATTCGCGTCAGGTCCATCCGACTAATGCCCTCAAACCTAGCTCAAACTCGCCTTCAGGCCCATCCCACCCTAGCCTTCAAGCCAAGTCCATCTTCACTTTCTTTCCTAGCCCACCCTCATTTTCAGGCTGAGGTAATCACTTTCTCAGGCCCATTCCACTCTCGCCGTCATGAGAAGCACATCCTTGTGGTTAGATCGGCCCACCATCACCTTTAGGCCCACTCCACCCTCGCTTTCAGCTCCACCTCACCCTCGATTTCTGAACCATCCTAGACTCACCTTCATAGCCAGCTCACCGTCGACTTCTTTGTCTAGCTCTCCTCGCCTTCAAACCCATCTCACCTTTACCTTCTAGTACATAAAAAAACAAGATCATTCTCTCTCTCTCTCTTTCTCTCTCTCTCTCTCTCTCTCTCTCTCTCTCTCTCTCTCTCTCTCTCTCTCTCTCTCTCTCTCTCTCTCTCTCTCTCTCTCCTTCTGTCCCATTCCACTCACGCCTTCAGGCGCACACGACCTACATCTTTAAACCATCCCACCTTCGCCCTCAAGACCTTCCCCCTTCCAGCTCAGCCCAACATCGTCTTTTGGCCGATCCCAATTTTACTTTTAGAACTAGCTATCCATTGCCTTTAATACCAGCGCACCTTCGCCTTATAGCGCCACCGAACTTCACCTTCTGGTACCGCCTACCTTCGCCTTCAGGCATATCACACCCTCGCATTCAAACGCATTAAACTCTTACCTTCTCGCCTTTCCACACTTACCTACAAGGCCATCTCACCCACGCCCTCAGGCCTCTCCTAATGACACCTTCAGAACCACTACTCTTTTGCCTTCTAACCCAGCCCACTCTCATTTTCAGTCCTAGCCCAACCTAGTCTTCATTCCCTTTTCATCTTCACCATCTGGTCGGGCCCAGCCTCTCCTTCATATCCTGCTCACCCATCTTTGTCAATTCTATCCCACACGCGCCTTCAAGCCCATCCCTTCCTTGCTTTCTGGCCCATCCCACCCTCGCCTAGAATCTCATCCTACCTCGCCTTCAGGCTCATGCCACTCGCATATTGAGACACACAGCCCTTCGCTCTTTGTTCCATGCTATTCTCGCTTTTGCTCCTAGACTACTATTCCAATCACTTCCAACCCACATTCACCTTCTAACCCCGCCCAAACCTCTCCTTCAGATCCATACCATCTTCTTCAAGTCAATCCAACCCTCACACTCATCCCATCTCATCCATGCCTTCTTTCCCATCGAACCTTCAAGTACTAGCGTATCTCACCCTCGCCTTCAGGCCTATCCAACCAAGGACTTCATTCCAACCCTCCTCCTCCTCCTATCCCAGCCCACGTTCGCTTTCAGTCGCATTCCACACTCACTTTCAACCCATCTCACCATTGCCTTCAGTATTTGGCCACCATAGTCTTCAAACCCATTCCACCATTGCCTTCTTTCCCATTTGACCATAACCTTTAGGTCAAGGTCACACTCCTATTTAGGCCCAGCTCATCCTCGTATACAAGCACAACCCACCTTCAACTTCTAGCCGAACATGTCATAGCCTTCTTTTCATCACTACACTCGTCTTCAAGGATATCCCACAATCGCATTCTGGCCCATACCTACCTCAAACTCGGCTTTACCCAACCTGGTCTTCAGGCCCATCCCACCTTCGCCTTCTGGCCCATCCCTTCTTAGCCTTCATGTCAAGATTACATTCGCCCTCAGGCCCAGCTCATCCTCGTCTACAGACCCATTCCATTTTCGACTTTTGACACAGATCATGTAGGCCTTTTCGCCCAGCCCACCCTCGTTTTCAGGCATATCCAGCATTCCGGTCAGGTACATCCTACTAATTCCCTCAAACCTAGCTCAACCTCAGCCTTCAGGCCCATCCGACCCTAGCCTTCAGGCTAAGTCCACATTCACTTTCTTCCCTAGACCCCCTCATTTTCAGGCCAAGGTAACCACTTTCTCAGGCCCATTCCACTCTCGCCGTAATCAAAAGCTCACCCTCGCGGTTAGATCGGCCCACCATCACCTCTAGGCCCACTCCCCGCTCACCTTCAGCTCCAACTGACCCTCGATTTCTGAACCATCCTAGCCTCACCTTTAGGGCCAGCTCACCGTCGACTTCTTTGTCTAGCTCTCCCTCGCCTTCAAACACATCTCACCTTTGCCTTCTAGGCCATACAAAAACTTGATCATTCTCTCTCTCTCTCTCTCTCTCTCTCTCTCTCTCTCTCTCTCTCTCTCTCTCTCTCTCTCTCTCTCTCTGTCTGTCTGTCTGTCTGTCTGTCTGTCTGTCTGTCTGTCTGTCTGTCTGTCTGTCTGTCTGTCTGTCTGTCTGTCTGTCTCTGTCTGTCTGTCTGTCTGTCTGTCTGTCTGTCTGTCTGTCTGTCTGTCTGTCTGTCTGTCTGTCTGTCTGTCTGTCTGTCTGTCTGTCTGTCTGTCTGTCTGTCTGTCTGTCTGTCTGTCTGTCTGTCTGTCTGTCTGTCTGTCTGTCTGTCTGTCTGTCTGTCTGTCTGTCTGTCTGTCTGTCTGTCTGTCTGTCTGTCTGTCTGTCTGTCTGTCTGTCTGTCTGTCTGTCTGTCTGTCTGTCTGTCTGTCTGTCTGTCTGTCTGTCTGTCTGTCTGTCTGTCTGTCTGTCTGTCTGTCTGTCTGTCTGTCTGTCTGTCTGTCTGTCTGTCTGTCTGTCTGTCTGTCTGTCTGTCTGTCTGTCTGTCTGTCTGTCTGTCTGTCTGTCTGTCTGTCTGTCTGTCTGTCTGTCTGTCTGTCTGTCTGTCTGTCTGTCTGTCTGTCTGTCTGTCTGTCTGTCTGTCTGTCTGTCTGTCTGTCTGTCTGTCTGTCTGTCTGTCTGTCTGTCTGTCTGTCTGTCTGTCTGTCTGTCTGTCTGTCTGTCTGTCTGTCTGTCTGTCTGTCTGTCTGTCTGTCTGTCTGTCTGTCTGTCTGTCTGTCTGTCTGTCTGTCTGTCTGTCTGTCTGTCTGTCTGTCTGTCTGTCTGTCTGTCTGTCTGTCTGTCTGTCTGTCTGTCTGTCTGTCTGTCTGTCTGTCTGTCTGTCTGTCTGTCTGTCTGTCTGTCTGTCTGTCTGTCTGTCTGTCTGTCTGTCTGTCTGTCTGTCTGTCTGTCTGTCTGTCTGTCTGTCTGTCTGTCTGTCTGTCTGTCTGTCTGTCTGTCTGTCTGTCTGTCTGTCTGTCTGTCTGTCTGTCTGTCTGTCTGTCTGTCTGTCTGTCTGTCTGTCTGTCTGTCTGTCTGTCTGTCTGTCTGTCTGTCTGTCTGTCTGTCTGTCTGTCTGTCTGTCTGTCTGTCTGTCTGTCTGTCTGTCTGTCTGTCTGTCTGTCTGTCTGTCTGTCTGTCTGTCTGTCTGTCTGTCTGTCTGTCTGTCTGTCTGTCTGTCTGTCTGTCTGTCTGTCTGTCTGTCTGTCTGTCTGTCTGTCTGTCTGTCTGTCTGTCTGTCTGTCTGTCTGTCTGTCTGTCTGTCTGTCTGTCTGTCTGTCTGTCTGTCTGTCTGTCTGTCTGTCTGTCTGTCTGTCTGTCTGTCTGTCTGTCTGTCTGTCTGTCTGTCTGTCTGTCTGTCTGTCTGTCTGTCTGTCTGTCTGTCTGTCTGTCTGTCTGTCTGTCTGTCTGTCTGTCTGTCTGTCTGTCTGTCTGTCTGTCTGTCTGTCTGTCTGTCTGTCTGTCTGTCTGTCTGTCTGTCTGTCTGTCTGTCTGTCTGTCTGTCTGTCTGTCTGTCTGTCTGTCTGTCTGTCTGTCTGTCTGTCTGTCTGTCTGTCTGTCTGTCTGTCTGTCTGTCTGTCTGTCTGTCTGTCTGTCTGTCTGTCTGTCTGTCTGTCTGTCTGTCTGTCTGTCTGTCTGTCTGTCTGTCTGTCTGTCTGTCTGTCTGTCTGTCTGTCTGTCTGTCTGTCTGTCTGTCTGTCTGTCTGTCTGTCTGTCTGTCTGTCTGTCTGTCTGTCTGTCTGTCTGTCTGTCTGTCTGTCTGTCTGTCTGTCTGTCTGTCTGTCTGTCTGTCTGTCTGTCTGTCTGTCTGTCTGTCTGTCTGTCTGTCTGTCTGTCTGTCTGTCTGTCTGTCTGTCTGTCTGTCTGTCTGTCTGTCTGTCTGTCTGTCTGTCTGTCTGTCTGTCTGTCTGTCTGTCTGTCTGTCTGTCTGTCTGTCTGTCTGTCTGTCTGTCTGTCTGTCTGTCTGTCTGTCTGTCTGTCTGTCTGTCTGTCTGTCTGTCTGTCTGTCTGTCTGTCTGTCTGTCTGTCTGTCTGTCTGTCTGTCTGTCTGTCTGTCTGTCTGTCTGTCTGTCTGTCTGTCTGTCTGTCTGTCTGTCTGTCTGTCTGTCTGTCTGTCTGTCTGTCTGTCTGTCTGTCTGTCTGTCTGTCTGTCTGTCTGTCTGTCTGTCTGTCTGTCTGTCTGTCTGTCTGTCTGTCTGTCTGTCCTGTCTGTCTGTCTGTCTGTCTGTCTGTCTGTCTGTCTGTCTGTCTGTCTGTCTGTCTGTCTGTCTGTCTGTCTGTCTGTCTGTCTGTCTGTCTGTCTGTCTGTCTGTCTGTCTGTCTGTCTGTCTGTCTGTCTGTCTGTCTGTCTGTCTGTCTGTCTGTCTGTCTGTCTGTCTGTCTGTCTGTCTGTCTGTCTGGGCCATTCCACACATACTTTCAGGCGCAGCCGACCTACATCTTTAGACCCATCCCACCTTCACCTTCAAGAACTTCTCCCTTCCAGTTATGCCAAACATCCTCTTTCGGCTGATCCCACCTTCGCTTTTAGGACTAGCTAACCCTTGACATAAATACCAGCACACCTTCGCCTTCTGGGCTCACCTAACTTCACCTTCTGTCCCCCCCTACTTTCGCTTTCAGGTACATCACACCCTCGCATTCTTACGCATTAAACCCTTATCTTCTCGCCTTTCCACACATACCTAGAAGACCATCTCACCCTCGCCTTTAGGCCTCTCCAATCCACACCTTCTGGCGAGCCCCCTTCTCGCCCTGAAGCCTAGCCCACTCTCATTTTCAATCCTAGCCCAACCTGTTCTTCATTCCCTTCTCATCTTCACCTTCTCTTCAGGCCCAACCTCTCCTTCATACCCTGCCCACAATCTTTTTCAATTCTATCCCACCCTCGCCTTCAAGCCCATCCCACCCTTGCTTTCTGGCACAACCGACCCTCGCCTACAAACTCATCTTACCTCGCCTTCAGGCTCATTCCACTCGCATATTGAAAGCCGCCCCCCTTTTCTCTCTGTCCCAGTCTTTTCTCTTTTACTCTTAGATCACCATTCCCATCGCTTCCAACCCACATTCACCCTCTAACCATGACCAAACCTCTAATTCAGACCCACCCCATCTCCTTCAAGTCTATCCAACCCTCACATTCATCCATTTCACCCATTCCTTCTCTCCCATCCAACCCTCAAATACTAGCCTATCTCACACTCGTCTTTAGGTCCATCCCATCAACGACTTCATATCAACCCTCCTCCTCCTCCTATCTCAGCACAAGTTCGCTTTCAGTCGCATACCACACTCACCTTCAACCCATCTCACCATCGCCTTCAGTATTTGGCCAGCATCGTCTTCAAACACATCCCACCAGTGCCTTCTTGCCCATTTCACCTTAACATTCAGGTCAACCTCACACTCACCTTTAGGCCCAGCTCATTCTCGTATTCAGGCACAATCCACCTATCCGTTTCAGCCAATCCTGTCCTCGCATTCTTTTCCTGACTACACTCGTCTTCAGGAACATCCCACCATCGACTTCTGGATCAAACCTACCCCAAGCTCGCATTCAGGTTCTACCTACCCTCGTCTTCAGCCCCATCCCACCTTCGCCTTCTGGCAAATCCCTCAACCTTCATATCAAGCTTACATTCGCCCTCAGGCAAAGCTCATCCTCGTCTACAGACCCATTCCATTTTCGACTTCTGACCCAGACCATGGAGGCCTTTTGGCACAGCCCACACTCGTCTTCATTCATATCCCAGCATTACCGTCAGGTCCATCCTACTAATCCCCTAAAACCTAGTTCAACCTCGCCTTCACGCCCATCCCACATTACTCTTCAGGTCAAGTCCATCTTCACTTTCTTCCCTAGCCCACCTTCATTTTCAGGCCGAATTAACCACTTTCTCAGGCACATTCCACTCTCGCTTTCATGACAAGAACACCCTTGCGGTTAGATCAGCCTACAATCACCTTCAGGCCCATTGTACCCTCGCCTTCAGATCCACCTCCCCCTCCCTTTCTGGACCATCCTAGCCTCAACTTCATGGCCAGCTCATCCTCGCCTTTTTTGTCTAGCTCTTCCTCGCCCTCAAGACCATTTCACCTTTTAATTCTAGCTCATACAAAAACTAGATCATTCTCTCTCTCTCTCTCTCTCTCTCTCTCTCTATCTCTCTCTCTCTCTCTCTCTCTCTCTCTCTCTCTCTCTCTCTCTCTCTCTCTCTCTCTCTCTCTCTCTCTGTCTCTCTCTCTCTCTCTCACACCCCCCTCCCCTTCTGGGCCATTCCACCCACGCTTTCAGGCGTAGCAGACCTATATCTTTAGACCCATCCTACCTTCATCTTCAAGACCTTATCCCTTCCAGCTATGCCCAACATCGTCTTTCCGCCAATACCACCTTCGCTTTTAGTACTAGCTAACCGTTGCCTTAAATACCAGCACACCTTCGCCTTTTGGTCCCTCCTAACTTCACACTCTGTCCCCACCTACCTTCGCTTTCAGGTACATCACACCCTCGCATTCAAACGCATTAAACCCTTATCTTCTCGCCTTTCCACATCAAACTACAAGACCATCTAACCTTCGCGTTTAGGCCTCTCCAGTCCACACCTTAATACGCGCCCCCCTTTCGCCATCAAGCCCTGCCCACTCTCATTCTCAGTCCTAGCCCAATCTGGTCTTCATTCCCTTCCCATCTTCACCTTCTCTTCAGGCCCAACCTCTCCTTCATACCCTGCCCAACCTCTTTTTCAATTCTATCCCACCCTCGACTTCAAGCCCATTCCACCCTTGCTTTCTGGCCCAACAGACCCTCGCCTAAAAACTCATCTTACCTCGCCTTCAGGCTCATTCCATTCGAATATTGAGAGCTGCCCCCCTTTGCTCTCTGCCCAAATATTTTCTCGAATTTACTCTTAGACCACCATTCCCATCACTTACAACAAACATTCACCTTCTAACCCCGTCCAAATCTCTAATTAAGACCCATCCCATCTTCTTCAAGTCTATCCAACCCTCACATTCATCCCATTTCACCCATACCTTCTCTCCAATCCAACCCTCAAATACTAGCCTATCACACCCTCACCTTCAGGCCCATCCCATCAACGACTTCATTCCAACCCTCCTCCTCCTCCTATCTAAGCATACCTTCGCTTTCATTCGCATACCACACTCGCCTTCAACCCATCTCACCATCGCCTTCAGTATTTGGCCACCATCGTCTTCTAAGATATCCCACAAGTGCCTTCTTGCCCTTTTGACCTTAACATTCAGGTCAACCTCGCACTCTCCTTTAGACCCAGCTCATTCTCGTATTCAGGCACAATCCACCTTAACGTTTCAGCCAATCCTGTCCTGGCATTCTTTTCCTAACTACACTCGTCTTCGGGAACATCCCACCACCAACCTTTGGATCAAACCTACCTCAAGGTCGAATTAAGGATCTACCTACCCTCGTCTTCAGGCCCATCCCACCTTCGCCTTCTGGCCCATCCCTCCTTAACCTTCATATCAAGCTTACATTCGAAATCAGGCGAACCTCATCCTCGTCTACAGACCCATTCCAATTTCGACTTCTGACCCAGACAATGGAGGCCTTTTGGCCCAGCCCACCCTCGTCTTCAGGCATATCCCAGCATTCCCGTCAGCTCCATCCTACTAATGCCCTAAAACCTAGTTCAACCTCGCCTTCAGGCCCACCCCACATTACCCTTCAGGCAAAGTCCATCTTCACTTTCTTCACGAGCCAGCCCTCATTTTCAGGCCGAGGTAACCGCTTTCTCAGGCCCATTCCACTCTCGCTGTCATGGGAAGCACACCCTCGCGGTTAGATCGGCCTACAATCACCTTCAGGCCCATTACACCCTCGCCTTCAGATCCACATCCACCTCACTTTCTTGACCATCCAAGACTCAACTTCAGGACCAGCTCATCCTCGCCTTTTTTGTCTACCTCTCCCTCTCTTTCAAGACAATCTCACCTTTCAATTCTAGATCATACATAAACTAGATTATTCTCTCTCTCTCTCTCTCTCTCTCTCTCTCTCTCTCTCTCTCTCTCTCTCTCTCTCTCTCTCTCTCTCTCTCTCTCTCTCTCTCTCTCTCTCTCTCTTATCTCTCTCTCTCTCTCTCTCTCTCTCTCTCTCTCTCTCTCTCTCTCTCTCTCTCTCTCTCTCTCTCTCTCTCTCTCTCTCTAACACCCCCCCCCCCCCTTCTGGGCCATTCCACCCACGCTTTCAGGCGCAGCAGACCTACATCTTTAGACCCATCCCACCTTCACCTTCAAGACCTTATCCCTTACAGCTATACCCAACATCGTCTTTCGGCCGATCCCACCTTCGCTTTTAGGACTAGCTAACCCTTGCCTTAAATACCAGCACACCTTCGCCTTCTGGCCCCACCTAACTTCACCCTCTGTCCCCGCCTACCTTCGCTTTCAGGTACATCACACCCTCGCATTCAAACGCATTAAACCCTTATATTCTCGCCTTTCCACACCTACCTACAAGAACATCTCACCTTCACCTTTAGGCCTCTCCAATCCACACCTTCAGGCGCGCCCCCCTTTCGCCCTCAAGCCCAGCCCACTCTCATTCTCAGTCCTAGCCCAACCTGGTCTTCTTTCCCTTCTCATCTTCACCTTCTCTTCAGGCCCAACCTCTCCTTCATACCCTGCCCACCCTCTTTTTCAATTGTATCCCACCCTCGCCTTCAAGCCCATCTCACCCTTGCTTTCTGGCCCAACCGACCCTCGACTAGAAACTCATCTTACCTCGCCTTCAGGCTCATTCCACTCGCATATTGAGAGCCGCCTCCCTATGCTCTCTGTCCCAGTCTTTTCTCGCTTTTACTCTTAGACCACCATTCCCATCACTTCCAACCCACATTTACCTTCTAACCCCGTCCAAACCTCTAATTCAGACCCAGCCCATCTTCTTCAAGTCTATCCAACACTCACATTCATCCCATTTCACCCATGCCTTCTCTCCCATCCAACCCTCAAATACTAGCCTATCTCACCATCACCTTCAGGCCCATCCCATCAACGACTTCATTCCAACCCTCCTCCTCCTCCTATCTAAGCATACCTTCGCTTTCAGTCGCATACCACACTCACCTTCAACCCATCTCACCATCGCCTTCAGTATTTGGCCACGATCGTCTTCAAAGACATCCCACCAGTGCCTTCTTGCCCATTTGACCTTAACATTCAGGTCAACCTCACACTCTCCTTTAGGCCCAGCTCATTCTCGTATTCAGGCACAATCCACCTTACCGTTTCAGCCAATCCTGTCCTCGCATTCTTTTCCTGACTACACTCGTCTTCAGGAACATCCCACCATCGACCTTTGGATCAAACCTACCTCAAGCTCGCATTCAGGCTCTACCTACCCTCGTCTTCAGGCCCATCCCACCTTCGCCTTCTGGCCCATCCCTCCTTAACCTTCATATCAAGCTTACATTCGCCCTCAGGCAAAGCTCATCCTCGTCTACAGACCCATTCCATTTTCGACTTCTGACCCAGACTATGGTGGCCTTTTGGCCCAGCCCACCCTCATCTTCAGGCATATCCCAGCATTTCCGTCAGGTCCATCCTACTAATGCCCTAAAACCTAGTTCAACCTCGCCTTCAGGCCCATCCCACATTACCCTTCAGGCAAAGTCCATCATCACTTTCTTCACGAGCCCACCCTCATTTTCAGGCCGAGGTAACCACTTTCTCAGGCCCATTCCACTCTCGCTGTCATGGGAAGCACACCCTCGCGGTTAGATCGGCCCACAATCACCTTCAAGCCCATTACACCCTCGCCTTCAGATCCACATCCACCTCACTTTCTTGACCATCCAAGACTCAACTTCAGGACCAGCTCATCCTTGCCTTTTTTGTCTACCTCTCCCTCTCTTTCAAGACAGTCTCACCTTTCAATTCTAGATCATACATAAACTAGATTATTCTCTCTCTCTCTCTCTCTCTCTCTCTCTCTCTCTCTCTCTCTCTCTCTCTCTCTCTCTCTCTCTCTCTCTCTCTCTCTCTCTCTCTCTCTCTTATCTGTCTCTCTCTCTCTCTCTCTCTCTCTCTCTCTCTCTCTCTCTCTCTCTCTCTCTCTCTCTCTAACACCCCCCCCCCCCCTTCTGGGCCATTCCACCCACGCTTTCAGGCGTAGCAGACCTACATCTTTAGACCCATCCTACCTTCATCTTCAAGACCTTATCCCTTCCAGCTATGCCCAACATCGTCTTTCCGCCAATACCATCTTCGCTTTTAGTACTAGCTAACCGTTGCCTTAAATACCAGCACACCTTCGCCTTTTGGCCCCTCCTAACTTCACCCTCTGTCCCCACCTACCTTCGCTTTCAGGTACATCACACCCTCGCATTCAAACGCATTAAACCCTTATCTTCTCGCCTTTCCACATCAACCTACAAGACCATCTCACCTTCGCCTTTAGGCCTCTCCAATCCACACCTTCATACGCGCCCCCCTTTCGCCCTCAAGCCCTGCCCACTCTCATTCTCAGTCCTAGCCCAACCTGGTCTTCATTCCCTTCTCATCTTCACCTTCTCTTCAGGCCCAACCTCTCCTTCATACCCTGCCCACCCTCTTTTTCAATTCTATCCCACCCTCGCCTTCAAGCCCATTCCACCCTTGCTTTCTGGCCCAACCGACCCTCGCCTAAAAACTCATCTTACCTCGCCTTCAGGCTCATTCCACTCGCATATTGAGAGCCGCCCCCCTTTGCTCTCTGTCCCAATATTTTCTCGCTTTTACTCTTAGACCACCATTCCCATCACTTCCAACCCACATTTACCTTCTAACCCCGTCCAAACCTCTAATTCAGACCCAGCCCATCTTCTTCAAGTCTATCCAACACTCACATTCATCCCATTTCACCCATACCTTCTCTCCAATCCAACCCTCAAATACTAGCCTATCTCACCATCACCTTCAGGCCCATCCCATCAACGACTTCATTCCAACCCTCCTCCTCCTCCTATCTAAGCATACCTTCGCTTTCAGTCGCATACCACACTCACCTTCAACCCATCTCACCATCGCCTTCAGTATTTGGCCACCATCGTCTTCTAAGATATCCCACAAGTGCCTTCTTGCCCTTTTGACCTTAACATTCAGGTCAACCTCGCACTCTCCTTTAGACCCAGCTCATTCTCGTATTCAGGCACAATCCACCTTAACGTTTCAGCCAATCCAGTACTAGCATTCTTTTCCTAACTACACTCGTCTTCAGGAACATCCCACCATCGACCTTTGGATCAAGCCTACCTCAAGGTCGAATTAAGGATCTACCTACCCTCGTCTTCAGGCCCATCCCACCTTCGCCTTCTGGCCCATCCCTCCTTAACCTTCATGCCAAGCTTACATTCGAAATCAGGCAAACCTCATCCTCGTCTACAGACCCATTCCATTTTCGACTTCTGACCCAGACCATGGAGGCCTTTTGGCCCAGCCCACCCTCGTCTTCAGGCATATCCCAGCATTCCCGTCAGGTCCATCCTACTAATGCCCTAAAACCTAGTTCAACCTCGCCTTCAGGCCCACCCCACATTACCCTTCAGGCAAAGTCCATCTTCACTTTCTTCACGAGCCAACCCTCATTTTCAGGCCGAGGTAACCGCTTTCTCAGGCCCATTCCACTCTCGCTGTCATGGGAAGCACACCCTCGCGGTTAGATCGGCCCACAATCACCTTCAGGCCCATTACACCCTCGCCTTCAGATCCACATCCCCCTCACTTTCTTGACCATCCTAGCCTCAACTTCAGGACCAGCTCATCCTCGCCTTTTTTGTCTAGCTCTCCCTCGCCTTCAAGACAATCTCACCTTTGAATTCTAGATCATACAAAAACTAGATCATTCTCTCTCTCTCTCTCTCTCTCTCTCTCTCTCTCTCTCTCTCTCTCTCTCTCTCTCTCTCTCTCTCTCTCTCTCTCTCTCTCTCTCTCTCTCTCTCTCTCTCTCTCTCTCTCTCTCTCTCTCTACCCACCCCCCCCTTCTGGGCCATTCCACCCACGCTTTCAGGCGCAGCAGACCTTAATCTTTAGACCCATCCCACCTTCACCTTCAAGACCTTATCCCTTACAGCTATACCCAACATCGTCTTTCGGCCGATCCCACCTTCGCTTTTAGGACTAGCTAACCCTTGCCTTAAATACCAGCACACCTTCGCCTTCTGGCCCCACCTAACTTCACCCTCTGTCCCCGCCTACCTTCGCTTTCAGGTACATCACACCCTCGCATTCAAACGCATTAAACCCTTATATTCTCGCCTTTCCACACCTACCTACAAGAACATCTCACCTTCACCTTTAGGCCTCTCCAATCCACACCTTCAGGCGCGCCCCCCTTTCGCCCTCAAGCCCAGCCCACTCTCATTCTCAGTCCTAGCCCAACCTGGTCTTCATTCCCTTCTCATCTTCACCTTCTCTTCAGGCCCAACCTCTCCTTCATACCCTGCCCACCCTCTTTTTCAATTGTATCCCACCCTCGCCTTCAAGCCCATCTCACCCTTGCTTTCTGGCCCAACCGACCCTCGCCTAGAAACTCATCTTACCTCGCCTTCAGGCTCATTCCACTCGCATATTGAGAACCGCCCCCTTTTGCTCTCTGTCCCAGTCTTTTCTCGCTTTTACTCTTAGACCACCATTCCCATCACTTCCAACCCACATTTACCTTCTAACCCCGTCCAAACCTCTAATTCAGACCCAGCCCATCTTCTTCAAGTCTATCCAACACTCACATTCATCCCATTTCACCCATGCCTTCTCTCCCATCCAACCCTCAAATACTAGCCTATCTCACCCTCACCTTCAGGCCCATCCCATCAACGACTTCATTCCAACCCTCCTCCTCCTCCTATCTAAGCATACCTTCGCTTTCAGTCGCATACCACACTCACCTTCAACCCATCTCACCATCGCCTTCAGTATTTGGCCACAATCGTCTTCTAAGACATCCCACAAGTGCCTTCTTGCCCATTTGACCTTAACATTCAGGTCAACCTCACACTCTCCTTTAGACCCAGCTCATTCTCGTATTCAGGCACAATCCACCTTCCCGTTTCAACCAATCCTGTCCTCGCATTCTTTTCCTGACTACACTCGTCTTCAGGATCATCACACCATCGACTTCTGGCCCAAACCTACCTCAATATCGCATTCAGGCTCTATCTACCCTCGTCTTCAGGCCCATTATACCCTCGCCTTCAGATCCACCTCCCCCCCTCACTTTCTGGACCATCCTAGCCTCAACTTCAGGGCCAGCTCATACTTGCATTTTTTGTCTAGCTCTCACTCGCCTTGAAGATAATCTCACCTTTGAATTCTAGTTCATACAAAAACTAGATCTCTCTCTCTCTCTCTCTCTCTCTCTCTCTCTCTCTCTCTCTCTCTCTCTCTCTCTCTCTCTCTCTCTCTCTCTCTCTCTCTCCATGTCTCTCTCTATCTATGTCTCTCTCTCTCTCTCTCTCTCTCTCTCTCTCTCTCTCTCTCTCTCTCTCTCTCTCTCTCTCTCTCTCTCTCTCTCTCTCTCTCTCTCTCTCTGTCTCTCTCGCTCTGTCTCTCTCTGTCTGTCTCTCTCTCTCTCTCTCTCTCTCTCTCTCTCTCTCTCTCTCTCTCTCTCTCTCTCTCTCTCTCTCTCTCTCTCTCTCTCTCTCTCTCTCTCTATCCAACCCACCTTCTGGGCCATTCCACCCACGCTTTCAGGCGCAGCAGACCTACATCTTTAGACGCATCCCACCTTCACCTTCAAGACCTTATCCCTTACAGATATACCCAACATCGTCTTTCGGCCGATCCCACCTTCGCTTTTAGGACTAGCTAACCGTTGGGTTAAATACCAGCACACCTTCGCCTTCTGGCCCCACCTAACTTTACCCTCTGTCCCCGCCTACCTTCGCTTTCAGGTACATAACACCCTCGCATTCAACGCATTAAACCCTTATATTCTCGCCTTTCCACACCTACCTACAAGACCATCTCACCTTCGCTTTTAGGCCTCTCCAATCCACACCTTCAGGCGCGCCACCCTTTCGCCCTCAAGCCCAGCCCACTCTCATTCTCAGTCCTAGCCCAACCTGGTCTTCTTTCCATACTCATCTTCATCTTCTCTTCAGGCCCAAACTCTCCTTCATACCCTGCCCACCCTCTTTTTCAATTGTATCCCACCCTCGCCTTCAAGCCCATCTCACCCTTGCTTTCTGGCCCAACCGACACTCAACTAGAAACTCATCTTACCACGAATTCAGGCTCATTCCACTCGCATATTGCGAGCCGCCTCCCTATGCTCTCTGTCCCAGTCTTTTCTCGCTTTTACTCTTAGACCACCATTCCCATCACTTCCAACCCACATTTACCTTCTAACCCCGTCCAAACCTCTAATTCAGACCCAGCCCATCTTCTTCAAGTCTATCCAACACTCACATTCATCCCATTTCACCCATGCCTTCTCTCCCATCCAACCCTCAAATACTAGCCTATCTCACCCTCACCTTCAGGCCCATCCCATCAACGACTTCATTCCAACCCTCCTCCTCCTCCTATCTAAGCATACCTTCGCTTTCAGTCGCATACCACACTCACCTTCAACCCATCTCACCATCGCCTTCAGTATTTGGCCACGATCGTCTTCAAAGACATCCCACCAGTGCCTTCTTGCCCATTTGACCTTAACATTCAGGTCAACCTCACACTCTCCTTTAGGCCCAGCTCATTCTCGTATTCAGGCACAATCCCCTTCCCGTTTCAGCCAATCCTGTCCTCGCATTCTTTTCCTGACTACACTCGTCTTCAGGAACATCCCACCATCGACCTTTGGATCAAAACTACCTCAAGCTCGCATTCAGGCTCTACCTACCCTCGTCTTCAGGCCCATCCCACCTTCGCCTTCTGGCCCATCCCTCCTTAACCTTCATATCAAGCTTACATTCGCCATCAGGCAAAGCTCATCCTCGTCTACAGACCCATTCCATTTTCGACTTCTGACCCAGACCATGGAGGCCTTTTGGCCCAGCCCACCCTCGTCTTCAGGCATATCCCAGCATTCCCGTCAGGTCCATCCTACTAATGCCCAAAAACCTAGTTCAACCTCGCCTTCAGGCCCATCCCACATTACCCTTCAGGCAAAGTCCATCTTCACTTTCTTCTCGAGCCAACCCTCATTTTCAGGCCGAGGAAACCTCTTTCTGAGGCCCATTCCACTCTCGCTGTCATGGGAAGCACACCCTCGCGGTTAGATCGGCCCACAATCACCTTCAGGCCCATTACACCCTCGCCTTCAGATCCACATCCCCCTCACTTTCTTGACCATCCTAGCCTGAACTTCAGGACCAGCTCATCCTCGCATTTTTTGTCTAGCTCTCCTTCGCTTTCAAGACAATCCCACCTTTCAATTCTAGCTCATACATAAACATCGTCTTTCGGCCAATCCCACCTTCGCTTTTAGTTCTAACTAACCGTTGCCTTAAATACCAGCACACCTTCGAATTTTGGCCCCTCCTAACTTCACCCTCTGTCCCCACCTACCTTCGTCTTCAGGTACATCACACCCTCGCATTCAAACGCATTAAACCCTTATCTTCTCGCCTTTCCACATCAACCTTCAAGACCATCTCACCTTCGCCTTTAGGCCTCTCCAATCCACATCTTCATACGCGCCCCCCTTTCGCCCTCAAGCCCTGCCCACTCTCATTCTAAGTCCTAGCCCAACCTGGTCTTCATTCCCTTCTCATCTTCACCTTCTCTTCAGGCCCAAACTCTCCTTCATACCCTTCCCACCCTCTTTTTCAATCGTATCCCAACGTCGCCTTCAAGCCCATTTCACCCTTGCTTTCTGGCCCAACAGACCCTCGCCTAGAAACTTATCTTACCTCGCCTTCAGTCTCATTCCAGTCGCATATTGAGAGCTGCCCCCTTTTGCTCTCTGTCCCAGTCTTTTCTCGCTTTTACTCTTAGACCACCATTCCCATCACTTCCAACCCACATTCACCTTCTAACGCCGTCCAAATCTCTAATTAAGACCCAGCCCATCTTCTTCAAGTCTATCCAACCTTCACATTCATCCCATTTCACCCATGCCTTCTCTCCAACCCAATCCTCAAATACTAGCCCATCTCACCATCACCTTCAGGCCCATCCCATCAACGACTTCATTCCAACCCTCCTCCTCCTCCTATCTAAGCACACCTTCGATTTCAGTCGCATACCACACTCACCTTCAACCCATCTCACCATCGCCTTCAGTATTTGGCCACGATCGTCTTCAAAGACATCCCACCAGTGCCTTCTTGCCCATTTGACATTAACATTCAGGTCAACCTCACACTGTCCTTTAGACCCAGCTCATTCTCGTATTCAGGCACAATCCACCTTCCCGTTTCAGCCAATCCTGTCCTCGCATTCTTTTCCTGACTACACTCGTCTTCAGGAGCATCCCACCATCGACTTCTGGCCCAAACCTACCTCAATCTCGCATTAAGGCTCTAATTACCCTCGTCCTCAGACCCATTACACCCTCGCCTTCAGATCCACCTCCCCCCTCACTTTCTGGACCATCCTAGCCTCAACTTCAGGGCCAGCACATACTTGCATTTTTTGTCTAGCTCTCCCTCGCCTTCAAGACAATCTCACCTTTGAATTCTAGTTCATACAAAAAACTAGATCATTCTCTCTCTCTCTCTCTCTCTCTCTCTCTCTCTCTCTCTCTCTCTCTCTCTCTCTCTCTCTCTCTCTCTCTCTCTCTCTCTCTCTCTCTCTCTCTCTCTCTCTAAACCCCCCACTTCTGGGCCATTCCACCCACGCTTTCGGGCGCTGCCGACCTACATCTTTAGACCCATCCCACCTTCACCTTCAAGATCTTCTCCCTTCCAGCTATGCCCAACATCGTCTTTCGGCCGATCCCACCTTCCCTTTTAGGACTAGCTAACCCTTGCCTTAAATACTAGCACACCTTCGCCTTCTGGCCCCACCTAACTTCACCTTCTGTCCCCGCCTACCTTCGCTTTCAGGTACATCACACTCTCGTATTCAAACGCTTTAATCCTTTATCTTCTCGCCTTTCTACACCTACCTACAAGACTATCTCACCCTCTCCTTTAGACCTCTCCAATCCACACCTTCAGGCGCGCCCCCCTTTCGCCCTCAAGCCCAGCCCACTCTCATTTTCAGACCTAGCCCATCCTGGTCTTCATTCCCTTCCCATCTTCACCTTCTCTTCAGGCCCAACCTCTCCTTCATACCCTGCCCACCCTCTTTTTGAATTCTATCCCACCCTCGCCATCAAGCCCATCTCACCCTTGCTTTCTGGCCCAACCGACCCTCGACTAGAAACTCATCTTACCTCGCCTTCAGGCTCATTCCACTCGCATATTGAGAACCGCCCCCCTTTGCTCTCTGCCCCAATATTTTCTCGCTTTTACTCTTAGACCACCATTCCCATCACTTCCAACCCACATTTACCTTCTAACCACGCCCAAACCTCTAATTCAGATTCAGCCCATCTTCTTCAAGTCTATCCAACCCTCACATTCATCCCTTTTCACCCATGCCTTCTCTCCCATGCAATCCTCAAATACTAGCCTATCTCACCCTCACCTTCAGGCCCATCCCATCAACGACTTCATTGCAACCCTCCTCCTCCTCCTATCTAAGCACACATTCGCTTTCAGTCGCATACCACACTCACCTTCAACCCATCTCACCATCGCCTTCAGTATTTGGACACCATCGTCCTCAAACACATCCCACCAGTGCCTTCTTACCCATTTGACCTTAACATTCAGGTCAACGTCACACTCTCCTTTAGGCCCAGCTCATTCTCGTATTCAGGCAAAATCCACCTTCCCGTTTTAGCCAATCCTGTACTCGCATTCTTTTCCTGACTGCAGTCGTCTTCAGGAACATCCAACCATCGACTTCTGGCACAAACCTACCTCAAGCTCGCATTCAGGCTCTACCTACCCTCTTCTTCAGGCCCATCCCACCTTCGCCTTCTTGCCCATCCCTCCTTAACCTTCATATCAAGCTTACATTCGCCATCAGGCAAACCTCATCCTTGTCTACAGACCCATTCCATTTTAGACTTCCGACCCAAACTATGGAGGCCTTTTGGCCCAGCCCACCCTCATTTTCAGGCATATCCCAGCATTCCCGTCAGGTCCATCCTACTAATGCCCTAAAACCTAGTTCAACCTCGCCTTGAGGCCCATCCCACATTACCCTTCATGCAAAGTCCATCTTCACTTTCTTCACGAGCCAACCCTCATTTTCAGGCCGAGGTAACCGCTTTCTCAGGCCCATTCCACTCTCGCTGTCATGGGAAGCACACCCTCGCGGTTAGATCGGCCCACAATCACCTTCAGGCCCATTACACCCTCGCCTTCAGATCCACATCCCCCTCACTCTCTTGACCATCCTAGCCTCAACTTCAGGACCAGCTCATCCTCGCCTTTTTTGTCTAGCTCTCCTTCGCTTTCAAGACAATCTCACCTTTCAATTCTAGCTCATACATAAACTAGATCATTCTCTCTCTCTCTCTCTCTCTCTCTCTCTCTCTCTCTCTCTCTCTCTCTCTCTCTCTCTCTCTCTCTCTCTCTCTCTCTCACCCCCCCCTTTTGGGCCATTCCACCCACGCTTTCAGGTGTAGCAGACATACATCTTTAGACCCATCCTACCTTCATCTTCAAGACCTTATCCCTTCCAGCTATGCCCAACATCGTCTTTCGTCCGATCCCACCTTCGCTTTTAGTACTAGCTAACCGTTGCCTTAAATACCAGCACACCTTCGCCTTTTGGCCCCTCCTAACTTCACCCTCTGTCCCCGCCTACCTTCGCTTTCAGGTACATCACACCCTCGCATTCAAACGCATTAAACCCTTATCTTCTCGCCTTTCCACATCAACCTACAAGACCATCTCACCTTCGCCTTTAGGCCTCTCCAATCCACACCTTCATACGCGCCCCCCTTTCGCCCTCAAGCCCTGACCACTCTCATTCTCAGTCCTAGCCCAACCTGGTCTTCATTCTCTTCTCATCTTCACCTTCTCTTCAGGCCCAACCTCTCCTTCATACCCTGCCCACCCTCTTTTTCAATCGTATCCCACCGTCGCCTTCAAGCCCATCTAACCCTTGCTTTCTGGCCCAACAGACCCTCGCCTAGAAACTCATCTTACCTCGCCTTCAGTCTCATTCCCCTCGCATATTGAGAGCCGCCCCCTTTTGCTCTCTGTCCCAATCTTTTCTCGCTTTTACTCTTAGACCACCATTCCCATCACTTTCAACCCACATTCACATTCTAACCCCGTCCAAATCTCTAATTAAGACCTAGCCCATCTTCTTATAGTCTATCCAACCTTCACATTCATCCCATTTCACCCATGCCTTCTCTCCCATCCAACCCTCAAATACTAGCCTATCTCACCATCACCTTCAGGCCCATCCCATCAACGACTTCATTCCAACCCTCCTCCTCCTCCTATCTAAGCACACTTTCGCTTTCAGTCGCATACCACACTCACCTTCAACCCATTCCACCACCGCCTTCAGTATTTGGCCAACATCGTCTTCAAAGACATCCCACCAGTGCCTTCTTGCCCATTTGACCTTAACATTCAGGTCAACCTCACACTCTCCTTTAGACCCAGCTCATTCTCGTATTCAGGCACAATCCACCTTCCCGTTTCAGCCAATCCTGTCGTCGCATTCTTTTCCTGACTACACTCGTCTTCAGGAACATCCCACCATCGACCTTTGGATCAAACCTACCTCAATCTCGCATTCAGGCTCTACCTACCCTCGTCTTCAGGCCCATCCCACCTTCGCCTTCTGGCCCATCCCTCCTTAACCTTCATATCAAGCTTACATTCGCCCTCAGGCAAAGCTCATCCTCGTTTACAGACCCATTCCATTTTCGACTTCTGACCCAGACCATGGTGGCCTTTTGGCCTAGCCCACCCTCATCTTCAAGCATATCCCAGCATTCCCGTCAGGTGCATCTTACTAATGCCCTAAAACCTAGTTCAACCTCGCCTTGAGGCCCATCCTACATTACCCTTCAGGCAAAGTCTATCGTCACTTTCTTCACGAGCCCACCCTCATTTTCAGGCCGAGGTAACCACTTTCTCAGGCCCATTCCACTCTCGCTGTCATGGGAAGCACACCCTCGCGGTGAGATCGGCCCACAATCACCTTCAGGCCCATTACACCCTCGCCTTCAGATCCACCTCCCCCCTCACTTTCTGGACCATCCTAGCCTCAACTTCAGGGCCAGCTCATCCTTGCCTTTTTTGTCTAGGTCTCCCTCGCCTTCAAGACCATCTCACCTTTGAATTCTAGCTTATACAAAAACTAGATCATTCTCTCTCTCTCTCTCTCTCTCTCTCTCTCTCTCTCTCTCTCTCTCTCTCTCTCTCTCTCTCTCTCTCTCTCTCTCTCTCTCTCTCTCTCTCTCTCTCTCTCTCTCTCTCTCTCTCTCGCTCTCTCTCTCTCTCTCTCTCTCTCTCTCTCTCTCTCTCTCTCTCTCTCTCTCTCTCTCTCTCTCTCTCTCTCTTCTGGGCAATTCCACCTACGCTTTTAGGCGCTGCCGACCTACATCTTTAGGCCCATCCCACCTTCACCTTCAAGACCTTCTCCCTTCCAGCTATGCCCAACATCGTCTTTCAGCCGATCCCACCTTCGCTTTTCGGACTACCTAACCCTTGCCTTAAATACCAGTACACCTTCGCCTTCTGGCCCCACATAACTTCACCTTCCGTCCCCGCCTACCTTCGCTTTCAGGTACATCACTCCCTCCCATTCAAACGCATTAAACCCTTATCTTCTCGCCTTTTCACACCTACCTACAAGACCATCTCACCCTCGCCTTTAGGCCTCTCCAATCTACACCTTCAGGCGCGCCTCCCTTTCGCCCTTAATCCCGGCACACTCTCATTTTCAGTCCTAGCCCAACCTGGTCTTCGTTCTCTTCCCATATTCACCTTCTCTTCAGGCCCAACCTCTCCTTCATACCCTGCCCACCCTCTTTTTCAATTCTATCCCACCCTCGCCTTCAAGCCCATCCCACCCTTCCTTTCTGGCCCAACCGACCCTCGCCTAAAAACTCATCCTACATCGCTTTTAGGCTCATTCCACTCGCATATTGAGAGACCCCCCCTTTTGCTTTCTGTCCCAATCTTTTCTCGCTTTTACTCTTAGAGCACCAATCCCATCACTTCCAACCCACATTTACCTTCTAACCACGCCCAAACCTCTAATTGAGACCCAGCCCATCTTCAAGTCTATCCAACCCTCACATTCATCCCTTTTCACCCATGCCTTCTCTCCCATCCAACCCTCAAATACTTGCCTATCTCACCCTCACCTTCAGGCCTATCCCATCAACGACTTCATTCCAACCCTCCTCCTCCTCCTTTCTAAGCACACGTTCGCTTTCATTCGCATACCACACTGACCTTCAACCCAAATCACAATCGCCTTCAGTATTTGGACACCAACGTCCTCAAACAAATCCCACCAGTGCCTTCTTGCACATTTGACCTTAACATTCAGATCAACCTCACACTCTCCTCTAGGCCCAGCTCATTCTTGTATTCAGGCGCAATCCGCCTTCCCGTTTCAGACAATCCTTTCCTCGCATTCTTTTCCTGAATACACTCGTCTTCAGGAACATCCCACCATCGACTTCTGGCCCAAACCGACCTCAAGCTCGCATTCAGGCTCTACCTACCCTCGTCTTCAGGCCCATCCCACCTTCGCCTTCTGGCCCATCCCTCCTTAACCTTCATATCAAGCTTACATTCGCCCTCAGGCAAAGCTCATCCTCGTCTACAGACACATTCCATTTTCGACTTCTGACCCAGACCATGGAGGCCTTTTGGCACAACCCACCCTCGTCTTCAGGCATATCCCAGCATTCCCGTCTGGTCCATCCTACTAATGCCCTAAAACCTAGTTCAACCTCGCCTTCAGGCCCTCCCACACTACCCTTGAGGGAACGTCCCTCTTCACTTTCTTCCCGAGCCCACCCTCATTTTCAGGCCGAGGTAACCACTTTCTCAGGCCCACTCCATTCTCGCCCTCAAGAAAAGCAGACCCTAGCGGTTAGATGTGCCCACAATCACCTTCAGGCCCATTCCACCCTCGCCTTCAGCTCCACCTCACACAGTTTTTTGGACCATCCTAGTCTCACCTTCAGGGCCAGTTCACGGTCGCTTTTTTTGTCTAGCTTTCCCTCGCCTTCAAGACCATATCACCTTTGACTTTTAGCCCATACAAAAATTAGATCATTCTCTCTCTCTCTCTCTCTCTCTCTCTCTCTCTCTCTCTCTCTCTCTCTCTCTCTCTCTCTCTCTCTCTCTCTCTCTCTCTCTCTGGCCCATTCCACCCACTCCTTCAGCCGCAACCGACCTACATCTTTAGACCCATCCCACCTTCGCCCTCAAAACCTTCCCCCCTTATACCTCAGCTCAACAAGGTCTTTTGGCCGATCCCACTTTTGCTTTTGGGACTAGCTAACCCTTCCCTTAAATACCAGCACACCATCGCCTTCTAGCCCCACCTAACTTCACCTTCTGATACCGCTTACCTTCGACTTCAGGCACATCACACCCTCGCATTCAAACGCATTAAACCCTTAACTTTTTGCCTATCCACACTTACAAGACCTTCTCACCCTCGCCTTCAGGCCTCTCCCATCCACACCTTCATACCAGCTCTCCCTTTCGCCTTCTAGCCCAGCCCACTTTTCTTTTCAGTCCTAGCCAACCTAGTGTTCATTCCCTTCTCATCTTCACCTTCTAGTCGGGCCCAACCTTTCCTTCATACCCTGCTCATCCATCTTTTCCATTTCTACCCCACTCTCGCCTTCAAGCCCATCCCAACCTTGCTTTCTGGCCCATCCCATCTCGCCTAGAAGCTCATATTACCTCGCCTTCAGGCTCATTCCACTCGCATATTGAGAACCGCCCCCCTTCGCTCTCCGTCCCAGGCTATTCTCGCTTTTACTCCTAGACAACGATTCCCATCACTTCCAACCCAAATCTACCTTCTAAAACCGCCCAAACCTCTCCTTTAGATCCAGCCCGTCTTCTTCAAGTCAGTCCACCCTCATATTCATCCCTTCTCACCCATGCCTTCTTTCAGATCGAACCCTCAAATACTAGCATATCTCACCCTCGGATTAAGGGCCATCCCACCAACGACTTCATTGAAAACCTCCTCTTCGTCCTATCCCAGCATACGTTCGCTTTCAGTCACATACCACACTCACCTTCAACCCATCTCATCATCGCCTTCAGTATTTGGCCCTCATCGTCTCCAAACCCATCCCACCATTGCCTTCTTCCCCATTTGACCTTAACCTTTAGGTCAAGCTCACACTCTCCTTTAGTCCCAGCTCATCCTAGTGTACAAACAAAACCCACCTTCCCGGCCCAGCCGAACCTGTCCTCGCCTTCTTATCCTGACTTCACTCGTCTTCAGGGACATCCCACCATCTCCTTGTGGCCCAAACCTACCTCAACCTCGCCTTCAGGCTCTACCCACCTTCATCTTCAGGCAAATCCCACCTTCGCGTTCTGGCACATCCCACCTTAGCCTTCATCTCAAGCTTATACTCACCCTCAAGCCCAGCTCATCCTCGTCTACAGACCCATTCCACTTTCGACTTCTGACCCAGACCATAGAGGCCTTTTACCCCAGCCCACCCTCGTCTTCAGGCATATCCAACCATTCCCGTCAGGTACATCCTACTAATGTCCTCAAACTAGCTGAACCTTGTCTTCAGGCCTATCACACCCTTGCCTTCAGGCCAAGTCCATCTTCACTTTCTTCCTGAGCTCACCCTCATTTTCAGGTCGACGTAACCACTTTCTCAGGCCCATTAAATTCTCGCACTCATGAAAAGCAGACCCTAGCGGTTAGATGGGCACGCCATTACCGTCAGGCCCATTTCACCATCGCCTTCAGCTCCACCTCACACTCGATTTGTGGACCATCCTAGCCTCACCTTCAGGGCCATCTCAATGTCGCCTTATTTGTCTAGATCTCCCTCGCCTTCAAGCCCATCTCACTTATGCCTTTTAGCCCATACAAAAACTAGATCTCTCCTCCCTCCCCTCCTCTCTCCTCTCCTCTCATCTCTCTCCTCTCTCTCCTCCTCCTCCTCTCTCTCTCTCTCATTCCTCTTTTCTTCTCTCCTCTCTCTCATCCCATCCTTCTCCTCTCCTCCTGTCTCTCTCTCTCTCTCATCTCTCTCTCCTCTCATCTCTCTCTCTCTCTCTCTCTCTCTCTCTGGCCCTTTCCACCCACTCCTTAGGCGCAACCGACCTACATCTTTAGACCCATCCAAACCTTCGCCCTCAACACCTTCCCGCCTTCCACCTCAGCTCAACAAGGTCTTTTGGCCGATCCCAATTTTGCTTATTAGGACTAGCTAACCCTTGCCTTAAATACCAGCACACCATCGCCTTCTAGCCCCCCCTAACTTCCCCCTTTCCCTGGTAAAGCTTAGCTTCGACTTCGGGCACACACACCCTCGCATTAAAAGGAAATTTAAAACCCCTTTACCTTCTTGCCTATCCACACTTCCCTTTTACAAACCATCTAAACCTCGCCTTCAGCCTCTCCTATCCAAAACCTTCAGCCCTTCCCCCCTTCGCCTTCTACCCCAGCCACTCTCATTTCAGCCCCTACCCAAAACCTAGTCTTCATTTCCCCTCAACTTAAAACACTGTCGGGTCCAACCTCTCCCTTTATACACTGCTCATAGCATCTTTTTCAAAAATCACCATCCTCGCCTTCAAGGCCATTTCAATCTTGCTTTCTGGCCCATCCCACCCGCCTAAAGCTCATCTTACCTCGCCTTCAGGCCCATTCCACACGCAAGATTGAGAAACCCCCCTCCCCCTTCATCTCTGTCCCAGGCTATCCCCCGATTTACTCTTAGACCACCATTCCCACAAATTCCAACGCAAAAACACCTTCTAAATGCGCCCAAACCTCTCATTCCCAAACCCAGCACGTCTTTCCTCAGGTCAGTCGAACCTTTTAATTCATCCCAAACTCATATATGACTTCTTTCCCAAAACACCCTCAAATACTAGCCTATTCACCCCCGGATTCAGGGCCCCTCCCACAAACAACTTTATTTAAAACCCTCCTCCTGCTCCTATCCAGCACGCGTTCGCTTTTCAGTCTCATAACCATACCACCTTCAAACCCCTCTCACCATTGCCCTCATATTTAGCAATATCCCCTCCCTCTCTCTCTCTCTCTCTCTCCCCTCCCCTCTCTCTCCTCTTTACCTCTCTCTCTCTCTCATCTCTCCTCTCTCTCTCCCCTCTCCTCATCTCTCTCCCTCTCTCTCTCCCTCTCTCTCCTTCTCTCTCTCTCTCTCTCTCTCCTCTCATCATTCTCTCTCCTCTTCCTCTCTCTCTGTCTCTCATCTCTCCTCTCTCTCTCCCCTCCTCTCACCCCTCTCTCTCTCTCTCTCTCTCTCCTCTCTCTCTCTCTCCTCTCTCTCTCTTTTCTGTCCCATTCCACCCCCCTCCTTCATGCACAGCCCCACCTACCCTATTTAGAAACCCCTCCACCTTCGCCATCAAAACCTACCCCCTTCCACCTCAAACTCACCCAAAGGGCGTTTGGCCGATCACACTTTTCTTTTTTGGACTAGCTAACCCTTGCCCTTTAAAAAACAGCACAATCGCATTCTAGCCCCACCTAACTTCACCTTCTGGTACCGCTTAACTTTGACTTTTAGGCACATCACACCCTCTCATTCAAAGGGAAATTAAACCCTTACCATTTTCCCTTTCTACCACACTTTTCCTACAAGACAATATCAAACCCTTCGCCTTCAGGACTCTCCCATCCACACCTTCAGACCTGTCTTCCCCCTTTTGCCCCCCCTAGACCAGCCCACCTCCATTTTTTAGGTCCTAGCCCAAACCCAGTCTCCATTCCCTCTCATCTTCATCTTCTGGTGGGTCCCCAAACCCCTCCTTTATACCCCTCAAAACCCCTCCCTTTTCAAATTATATCCCATCCTCGCCTTCAAGGGCCCCAACTCAACCCCTTTCTTTCTTCTGGCCCATCCCACCTCGCCTAGAAGCTCATCTTACCTCGCATTCCCGGCTCATTGCACTCGCATTTTGAGACCCCCGCTCTTCCTCTCTTCCCAGCTATTCTCGCTTTTTACTCCTAGACCACATCCCATCACTATCCCAAAACCCCAAAATTTACCTTCTAAAACCGCCCAAACCTCTCCCTTTAGACCCCGGCCGTCTTCTGGTCAAATCGAATCTTCATATTCATCCAATCTCATCTATGCCTTCTTTTCCCCTCTAACCCTCAAATACTAGCCTATCTCACCCTCGGATTCAGGCCCATCCCCGAACGACTTTATTAAAACCCTCCCCCTGCTCCTATCCCAGCACACTTTTTGCTTTCAGTCGCACACCACACCACCTTTCAACCCATCTCAAACCAATGCATTCAGTATTTGGCAATTCTCTCCTCCTCTCTCTCTCTCTCCTCTCTCTCCCTCTCTCTCTCTCTCCTCTCTCTCCTCTCTCTCTCATCTCTCTCCTCTCTCCCCTCTCCCTCTCTTTTCTCCTCTTCTGGCCCATTCCCACCCACTCCTTCAGCGCAGCCGACCTACATCTTTAGACCCATCCCACCTTCTCACTCAAAACCTTCCCCTTCCAAATCAACTCAACAAGGTCTTTTTGACGATACCACTTTTGCTTTTAGGACTAGCTAACCCTTGCCCTTTAAAACCAGCACAAACCATCGCCTTCCCAGCCCACCTAACTTCACCTTCTGTAACCACTTACCTTCGACTATCAGCACATTCCCAAAAACCCTCGCATTCAAAGGAATTAAAACCCCTTTCCTTCTTGCCTATCCACATTACCTACAAGACCATCTCAACCCTCGCCTTCAGGCCTCTCCTATCCACACCTTCAGACCCCGTCCCCCCTTTCGCCTTCCCAAACCCCCGCCCACTCTCATTTCAGTCCTAGCCCAACCAAACTCCATTCCCCCTCATCTCATCTTCTGTCCGGGGCCAACATCTCCTTCATACCCTGCTCATCCATCTTTTTCAATTCTATCCCATCCTCGCCGTCAAGGCAATCTCAACCTTGCCTTTTCTGGCCCATCCCACCTCGCCTAGAAGCTCATCTTACCTCCCCTTTCAGGCTCATTTCACCGCATTGAGACCCTCCCCTTCGATCTCTGTCCCAGGCTATCCTCGCTTTACTCCTAGACCACCATTCCCATCACTTCCAACCCAAATTCACCTTCTAAATGCGCCCAAACCTCTCATTCAGACCTAGCCCGTCTTCTTCGGTCAGTCGAACCTTCATATTCATCCATCTCATCTATGCCTTCTTTCCCACCCAACCCTCAAATACTAGCCTATCTCACCCGCGGATTCAGGCCCATACCCACGAACGACTTTATCAAAACCCTTCTCCTGCTCCTATCCCAGCACACGATTCGCTTTCAGATCGCATACACACACTCACACTTCAACCCATCCACCATTGCCTTCAGCATTTGCCATATCTCTCTCTCTCTCTCTCTCCTCTTCTCTCTCTCTCCTCTCCTCTCTCTCTCATCTCTCCTCTCTCTCTCTCACTCATCTCTCTCTCTCTCTCTCTCCTCGTCTCTTCTCCCATCACCCACATCTCCTTCAGCGCAGCCGACTACATCTTAGACCTCTCCCACCTTCTCTCTGAAAACATCACCCTTCACCACAACGCAACAAGTATTTGGCCGATCATTTCCTTTAGACTACTAACCCTTGCCTAAACCTTCACACATCGCCTTCTAGCCCCACCTAACTTCACCTCTGGTACCCTCTACCTCGACTTCATGCACATCACATCCCTCAGCTTCAAAGGAATTAACCTTACCCTTCTCCTATCCACACTTACTACATAACCATGTCACACTCGCCTCAGGCTTCTCCTATCCACACCTTCATACTTGTCCCACCTATCGCCTTCTAGCCAGCCGCTCTCATTTTCAGTCCTACCCAACTGTCTTCATTCCTACTCATCTCATCTTCTGGTCGGTCCAACCTCTCCTTCATACCTCTCATGAATCTTTTTCATCTTCCCATCCTCGTCGTCCTCTCTCTCCTCTTTTCTGGCCCATCCACACCCAATCATCTTCCAGGCCTCAGCTCCTACACCCCATTAGACCCATCCCACTTCTCCCAAAAAACCCCCCCTTTTTCCACCTCTGTTTAACAAAGCCTTTTGGCCGACCCACTTTTCCTTTTGGGACTAGCTAACCCCTTTTGCCTTAAATACCGCAAAAAAACCATCGCCTTCTACCCCACCAATTTCACCTTCTTTTACCGCTTACCTTCGACTTCAGGCACATCACACCCTCCATTCAAAGGAATTAAACCCTTACCTCTTCCCATCCACACACCAAAACCATGCCACTCGCCTTCAGGCTTCTCCTATCCACACCTTCAACTTGTCCCCCCTTTTCGCCTTCAGCCCACCCACTCTCATTTTCAGCCCTAGCCCAAACTATCTTCATTCCCTTCCATCTTCTCTTCTGGTCGGTCCAACCTCCCCTTCAACACTGCCATGCATCTTTTTCAATTCTATCCCACCTCTCGTAAAGGCCATCCAATCTTCCTTTCTCCCCATCCCACATCGCCAGAACTCATCTTACCACGCCTTCGGCTCTTTCCCACTCGCAGATTGAGACTCGCCCCCCCTTCGATCTCTGTCCCAGGCTATCCTCGCTTTTACTCCTAGACCACCATTCCCATCACTTCCAACCCAAACACCTTCTAAATGCGCCCAAACCTCTCATTCAGACCTAGCCCGTCTTCTTCAGGTCAGTCGAACCATCATATTCATCCCATCTCATCTATGCCTTCTTTCCCATCCAAACCTCAAATACTAGCCTATCTCACCCGTGGATTCAGCACATCCCACGAATGACTTTATTAAAACCCTCCTACTGCTCCTATCCCAGCATACGTTCGCTTTCAGTCGCATACCACACTCACCTTCAACCTATCTCACCATTGCCTTCTTATTTCGCATCTCTCCTCCCCTCTCCTCTCTCTCCTCTCTCATCTTCTCCTCTCTCTTCTCTTGTCTCTCTCTCCTCACTCTCTTCTCTGGCCCATTCCACCCACATCCTTTAGGAGCAGCCGACTTACATCTTTAGACCTATCCCACCTTCGCCTTCAAAACTTTCCCCCTTCCACCTCAGCTCAACAAGGTCGTTTGGCCGATCCCACTTTTGCTTTTAGGACTAGCTAACCCTGGCCTTAAATACCAGCACACAATCGCCTTTTAGCCCTACCTAACTTCACCTTCTGGTACCACTTACCTTCGACTTCAGGCACATCACACCCTCCTTTCAAAGGAATTAAACCCTTACCTTCTTGCCCATCCACACTTACCTACAAGACAATATCACCCTCGCCTTCAGGGAGTCTACCATCCACACCTTCACACCTGTCCCCCCTTTCGCCTTCTAGCACAGCCCACTATCATTTTCAGTCATAGCCCAACCTAGTCTTCATTCCCTTCTCATCTTCATCTTCTGGTCGGGTCCAACCTCTCCTTCATACCCTGCTCATCCATCTTTTTGAATTCTATCCCATCCTCGCCGTCAAGCCCATCCCAACCTTGCTTTCTGGCCCATCCCACCTCGCCTAGAAGCTCATCTTACCTCGCCTTCAGGCTCATTTTACTCGCATTTTGAGACCCGCCCCCCTTCGCTCTCTGTCCAAGGCTATTCTCGCTTTTACTCCTAGACCACCATTCCCATCACTTCCAACCCAAATTCACCTTTTAAAACCGCCCAAACCTCTCATTCAGACCCAGCCCGTCTTCTTCTGGTCAGTCGAATCTTCATATTCATCCAATCTCATCCATGCCTTCTTTCCCATCCAACCCTCAAATACTAGCCTATCTCACCCTCGGATTCAGGCCCATCCCACGAACGACTTTATCAAAACCCTCCTCCTGCTCCTATCCCAGCACACGTTCGCTTTCAGTCGCATACTACACTCACCTTCAACCCATCTCACCATTGCCTTCAGTATTTGGCCATCTCTCTCTCTCTCTCTCTCTCCTCTCATCTCTCTCTCTCTCTCTCTCTCTCTCGATCTCTCTCTCTCCTCTCTCTCTCTCTCTCTCTCTCTCTCTCTCTCTCTCTCTCAGTCTCTCTCTCTCTCTCTCTCTCTCTCTCTCTCTCTCTCTCTCTCTCTCTCTCTCTCTCTCTCTCTCTCTCTCTCTCTCTCTCTCTCTCTCTCTCTCTTTTCTGGCCCATTCCACCCACTCCTTCAGGCGCAGCCGACCTACACCTTTAGACACATCCCACCTTCTCCCTCAAAACCTTCCCCCCTCCACCTCAGCTCAACAAGGTCTTTTGGCCGATACCACTTTTCCTTTTAGGACTAGCTAACCCTTGCCTTAAATACCAGCACACCATCGCCTTCTAGCCTCACCTAACTTCACCTTCTGGTACCGCTTACCTTCGACTTCAGGCACATCACACCCACGCATTCAAAGGAATTAAACCCTTACCTTCTTGCCTATCCACACTTACCTACAAGACCATCTCACCCTCGCCGTAAGGCCTCTCCTATTCACACCTTCAGACATGTCCTCCCTTTAGCCTTCTAGCCCAGCCCACTCTCATTTACAGTCCTAGCCCAACCTAGTCTTCATTCCCTTCTCATCTTAATCTTCTGGTCGGGTCCAACCTCTCTTTCATACCCAGCTCATCCATCTTTTTGAATTCTATCCCATCCTCGCCGTCAAGGCTATCTCAACCTTGCTTTCTGGCCCATCCCACCTACCCTAGAAGCACATCTTACTTCGCCATCAGGCTCATTCCACTCGCATATTGAGACCCACCCCCCTTCGATCTCTGTCCCAAGCCATTCTCGCTTTTACTCCTAGACCACCATTCCCATCACTTCCAACCCAAATTCACCTTCTAAAACCGCCCAAACCACTCATTCAGACCCAGCCCGTCTTCTTCTGGTCAGTCGAACCTTCATATTCATCCCCTCTCATCCATGCCTTCTTTCCCATCCAACCCTCAAATACTAGCGTATCTCACCCTCGGATTCAGGCCCAGCCCACGAACGACTTTATTGAAACCCTCCTCCTGCTCCTATCCCAGCACAAGTTCGCTTTCAGTCGCATATCACACTCACCTTCGACCTATCTCACCATTGCCTTCAGTATTTAGCCATATCTCTCTCTCTCTCTCTCTCTCTCTCTCTCTCTCTCTCTCTCTCTCTCTCTCTCTCTCTCTCTCTCTCTCTCTCTCTCTCTCTCTCTCTCTCTCTCTCTTTTCTGGCCCATTCCACCCACTCCTTCAGGCGCAGCCGACCTACATCTTTAGACCCATCCCACATTCTCCCTCCAAACCTTCCCCCTTCCACCTCAGTTTAACAATGTCTTTTGGCCGATCCCACTTTTCCTTTTAGGACTAGCTAACCCTTGCCTTAAATACCAGCACACCATCGCCTTCTAGCCCCACCTAACTTCACATTCTGGTACCGCTTACCTTCGACTTCAGGCACATCACACCCTCCCATTCAAAGGAATTAAACCCTTACCTTCTTGCCTATCCACACCTACCTATAAGACCATGTTACACTCGCCTTCAGGCTTCTATCCAAACCTTCAGACTTGTCCCCCCTTTCGCCTTCTAGCCCAGCCCACTCTCATTTTCAGTCCTAGCCCAATCTAGTCTTCATTCCCTTCTCATCTTCATCTTCTGGTCGGGTCCAACCTCTCCTTCATACACTGCTCATGCATCTTTTTCAATTCTATCCCATCCTCGTCGTCAAGGCCATCTCAATCTTGCTTTCTGGCCCATCCCACATCGCCAAGAAACTCATCTTCCCTCGCCTTCAGGCTCATTCCACTCGCAGATTGAGACCCGCTCCCCTTCGATCTCTGTCCCAGGCTAACCTCGCTTTTACTCCTAGACCACCATTCCCATCACTTCCAACCCAAACACCTTCTAAATGCGCCCAAACCTCTCATTCAGACCTAGCCCGTCTTCTTCAGGTCCCTCGAACCATCATATTCATCCCATCTCATGTATGCCTTCTTTCACATCCAAACCTCAAATACTAGCCTGTGTCACCCGTTGATTCAGCACATCCCACGAACGACTTTATTAAAACCCTCCTACTGCTCCTATCCCAGCACACGTTCGCTTTCAGTCGCATACCACACTCATCTTCAACCTATCTCATCATTGCCTTCAGTATTTCGCCATCTCTCTCTCTCTCTCTCTCTCTCATCTCTCTCTCTCTCTCTCTCTCTCTCTCTCTCTCTCTCTCTCTCTCTCTCTCTCTCTCTCTCTCTTCTGGCCCATTCCACCCACTCCTTCAGGAGCAGCCGACTTACATCTTTAGACCCATCCCACCTTCGCCTTCAAAACCTTCCCCCTTCCACCTCAGCTCAAGAAGGTCGTTTGGCCGATCCCACTTTTGCTTTTAGGACTAGCTAACCCTTGCCTTAAATACCAGCACACAATCGCCTTCTAGCCCCACCTAACTTCACCTTCTGGTACCGCTTACCTTCGACTTCAGGCACATCACACCCTCCCATTCAAAGGAATTAAACCCTTACCTTCTTGCCCATCCACACTTACCTACAAGACAGTATCACCCTCGCCTTCAGGACTCTACCATCTACACCTTCAGACCTGTCCCCCCTTTCGCCTTCTAGCACAGCCCACTATCATTTTCAGTCCTAGCCCAACCTAGTCTTCATTCCCTTCTCATCTTCATCTTCTGCTCGGGTCCAACCTCTCCTTCATACCCTGCTCATCCATCTTTTTCAATTCTATACGATCCTCGCCTTCAAGCCCATCCCAACCTTGCTTTCTGGCCCATCCCACCTCGCCTAGAAGCTCATCTTACCTCGCCTTCAGGCTCATTTTACTCACATTTTGAGACCCGCCCCCCTTCGCTCTCTGTCCAAGGCTATTCTCGCTTTTACTCCTAGACCACCATTCCCATCACTTCCAACCCAAATTCACCTTCTAAAACCGCCCAAACCTCTCATTCAGACCCAGCCCGTCTTCTTCTGGTCAGTCGAATCTTCATATTCATCCAATCTCATCCATGCCTTCTTTCCCATCCAACCCTCAAATACTAGCCTATCTCACCCTCGGATTCAGGCCCATCCCACGAACGATTTTATCAAAACCCTCCTCCTGCTCCTATCCCAGCACACGTTCGCTTTCAGTCGCATACTACACTCACCTTCAACCCATCTCACCATTGCCTTCAGTATTTGGCCATCTCTCTCTCTCTCTCTCTCTCTCTCTCTCTCTCTCTCTCTCTCTCTCTCTCTCTCGTCTCTCTCTCTGTCTCTCTCTCTCTCTCTCTCATCTCTCTCTCTCTCTCTCTCTCTCTTTTCTGGCCCATTCCACCCACTCCTTCAGGCGCAGCCGACCTACATCTTTAAACCCATCCCACATTCTCCCTCCAAACCTTCCCCCTTCCACCTCAGTTTAACAAGGTCTTTTGGCCGATCCCACTTTTGCTTTTAAGACTAGCTAACCCTTGCCTTAAATACCAGCACACCATCGCCTTCAAGCCGCACCTAACTTCACATTCTGGTACCGCTTACCTTCGACTTCAGGCACATCACACCCTCCACCCTCGCATTCAAAGGAATTAAACCCTTACCTTCTTGCCTGTCCACACTTACCTACAAGACCATGTCACACTCCCCTTCAGGCCTCTCCTATCCACACCTTCAGACTTGTCCACCCTTTCGCCTTCTAGCCCAGCCCACTCTCATTTTCAGTCATAGCCCAACCTAGTCTTCATTCCCTTCTCATCTTCATCTTCTGGACGGGTCCAACCTCTCCTTCATACACTGATCATGAATCTTTTTCAATTCTATCCCATACTTGTCGTCAAGGCCATCTCAATCTTGCTTTCTGGCCCATCCCACATCGCCTAGAAGCTCATTTTACCTCGCCTTCAGGCTCATTCCACTCGGAGATTGAGACCCGCTCCCCTTCGATCTCTGTCCCAGGCTATCCTCGCTTTTACTCCTAGACCACCATTCCCATCACTTTCACACCCAAACACCTTCTAAATGCGCCCAAAAATCTCATTCAGACCTAGCCCGTCTTCTTCATATCAGTCGAACCATCATATTCATCCCATCTCATCTATGCCTTCTTTCCCATCCAAACCGCAAATACTAGCCTATCTAACCCGTGGATTCAGCACATCCCACGAACGACTTTATTAAAACCCTCCTCCTGCTCCTATCCCAGCACACGTTCGCTTTCAGTCGCATACGACACTCACCTTCAACCTATCTCACCATTGCCTTCAGTATTTCGCCATGTCTCTCTCTCTCTCTCTCTCTCTCTCTCTCTCTCTCTCTCTCTCTCTCTCTCTCTCTCTCTCCCCCCCCCCCCTCTCTCTCTCTCTCTCTCTCTCTCTCTCTTCTCTCTCTCTCTCTCTCTCTATCTCTCTCTCTCTCTCTCTCTCTCTCTCTCTCTCTCTCTCTCTCTCTCTCTCTCTCTCTCTCTCTCTCTCTCTCTCTCTCTCTCTCTCTCTTTTCTGAACCATTCCACCCACTCCTTCAGGCGCAGCCGACTTACATCTTTAGACCCATCCCACCTTCGCCTTCAAAACCTTCCCCCTTCCACCTCAGCTCAACAAGGTCGTTTGGCCGATCCCACTTTTGCTTTTAGGACTAGCTAACGCTTGCCTTATATACAAGCACACAATCGCCTTCTAGCCCCAACTAACTTCACCTTCTGGTACCGCTTACCTTCGACTTCAGGCACACCACACCCTCCCATTCAAAGGAATTAAACCCTTACCTTCTTGACCATCCACACTTACCTACAAGACAATATCACCCTCGCCTTCAGGAGTCTACCATCCACACCTTCAGACCTGTCCCCCCTTTCGCCTTCTAGCACAGCCCACTATCATTTTCAGTACTAGCCCAACCTAGTCTTCATTCCCTTCTCATCTTCATCTTCTGGTCGGGTCCAACATCTCCTTCATACCGTGCTCATCCATCTTTTTCAATTCTATACCATCCTCGCCTTCAAGTCAATCCTAACCTTGCATTCTGGCCCATCCCACCTCGCCAAGAAGCTCATCTTACCTCGCCTTCAGGCTCATTTTACTCACATTTTGAGACCCGCCCCCCTTCGCTCTCTGTCCAAGACTATTCTCGTTTTTACTCCTAGACCACCATTCCCATCACTTCCAACCCAAATTCACCTTCTAAAACCGCCCAAACCTCTCATTCAGACCCAGCCCGTCTTCTTCTGGTCAGTCGAATCTTCATATTAATCCAATCTCATCCATGCCTTCTTTCCCATCCAACCCTCAAATACTAGCCTATCTCACCCTCGGATTCAGGCCCATCCCACGAACGACTTTATCAAAACAATCCTCCTGCTCCTATCCTAGCACACGTTCGCTTTCAGTCGCATACCACACTCACCTTCAACCGATCTCATCATTGCCTTAAGTATTTGGCCATCTCTCTCTCTCTCTCTCCCTCTCTCCCCTCACTCCATCCTCGTCTCTCTCTCTTTTCTCTCACTCTCTCATCTCCTCTCTCACTCTCTCTCTCTCTCTCATCTCCTCTCCTCTCTTTCTCTCTCTCTCTTTTCTCTCTCTTTATCTCTCTCTCTCTCTCTCTCTCTCTCTTCTTTCCTCTCATCCTCCACTCCCTCTCTCTCTTTTCTCTCTTCTCTTCTCTCTCTCTCTCTCCTCTCTCTCTCTCTTCTCTCTCTCTCTCTCTCTCTCTCCTCCCCTCTCTCTCTCTCTCTCTCTTTTCTGGCCCATTCCACCCACTCCTTCAGGCGCAGCCGACCTACATCTTTTGACCCACCAACCTTCTCCCTCAAAACCTTCCCCCTTCCACCTCAGTTTGACAAGGTCTTTTGGCCGATCCCACTTTTCCTTTTATACTAGCTAACCCCTTGCCTTAAATATCAGCACACCATCGCCTTCTAGCCCCACCTAACTTCACCTTCCTGGTACCCGTTTACCTTCGACTTCAGGCACATCACACCCTCGCATTCAAAGGAATTAAACCATTACCTTCTTCCCTATCCACACTTACCTACAAGACCATGTCACACTCGCCTTCAGGCTTTTCCTATCCACATCTTCAGACTTGTTCCCCCTTTCGCCTTCTAGCCCAGCCCACTCTCATTTTCAGTCCTAGCCCAACCTAGTCTTCATTCCCTTCACATCTTCATCTTCTGGTCGGGTCCAACCTCTCCTTCATACACTGCTCATGCATCTTTTTCAATTCTATCCCATACTCGTCGTCAAGGCCATCTCAATCTTGCTTTCTGGCCCATCCCACATCGCCTAGAAGCTCATCTTACCACGCCTTCAGGCTCATTCCACTCGCAGATTGAGACACGCCCCCCTTCGATCTCTGTCCCAGGCTATTTATCGCTTTTGGCTCCTAGACCACCATTCCCATCAATTCAACCCAAATCCACTCTCTAAAACCGCCCAGACCTCTCATTCAGACCCAGCCCCGTCTTCTTCTGGTCATTCGAACCTTCATAATCATCCCATCTCATCTATGCCTTCTTTCCCATGCAACCCTCAAATACTAGCCTATCTCACCCTCGGATTAAGGCCCATCCCACGAACGACTTTATTAAAACCCCCCTCCTGCTCCTATCCCAGCACAACTTCGCTTTCAGTCGCATACCACACTCACCTTCAACCCATCTCACCATTGCCTTCAGTATTTGGCCATATCTCTCTCTCTCTCTCTCTCTCTCTCTCTCTCCCTCCTCTCATCATCTCCAACACTCATCTCTCTCTCTGTCTCTCTCTCCTCTCTCTCTCTCTCTCTCCATGACTCCTCCTCTCCTCGTCTCTCCCTCTCTCTCTCTCTCACTCTCTCACTCTCTCGTCCATCTCTCTCTCTTACCTCATCTCTTTACTCATCTCATCTCTTCTCTCTCTCTCTCATCTTCTCCTCTCTCTCCACTCTCTCTCTCACTCTCGTCTCATCTCCTCTCTCTGTCGTCTCCCTCTCTCTTCTCTCTCTCTCTCCCTCGTCTCATCTCACTCTCTCTCTCGTCCTCTCTCTCTCTCTCTCCTCTCTCTCTTTTCTGGCCCATTCCACCCACTCCTTCAGGCGCAGCCGAACCTTCATCTTAGAACCCATCCCACCTTCTCCCTCCAAACCTTCCCCCTTCCCCTCAGTTTAACAATGTCTTTTGGCCGATCCACTTTTCCCTTTTTGGACAGCTAACCCTTGCCTTAAAATTCCCGCACACCATCGCCTTCTAGCCCCAAACCCAACTTCATCTCCTGGTACCGGGAACCTTCGACTTCAGGCAAAATCACCCCCCGCATTCAAAGGATTAAAACCCATATCCCTCTGCCTATCCACACTTACCTACAAGACCATCTCACCCTCGCCTTCAGGGCCCCTCCTAACCACACCTTTAACCCGTCCCCCCTTTCGCCTTCTAAACCCAGCCCACATCATTTTCAGTCCCCAGCCCAACCTTGTCTTCATTCCCCTTTTTATCTTCACTTCTGGTCGGGTCCAAACCCCTCCTTCATACACGCTCATGCATCATTTCAATTCTATCCCATCCCGTCGTCAAGGCCCTTCCCAAACTTGCTTTCGGGCCCATCCCACATCGTCTAGAAAAACCCTCTTAAACCTCGCCTTTCCCGGCTCTTCCACTCGCAGATTGAGACCCGCTCCCCTTCAATCTCTGTCCCAGGCTATCCTTGCTTTTACTCCTAGACCACCATTCCCAACACTTCCAACCCAAATTCACCTTCTAAATGCTCCCAAACCTCTCATTCAGACCTACCCCGTCTTCTTCAGGTCAGTCGAACCTTCATATTCATCCAATCTCATCTATGGCTTCTTTCCCATCCAACCTTCAAATACTAGCCTATCTCACATGCGGATTCAGGCCCATCCCACGAACGACTTTATTAAAACCCTCCTCCTGCTCCTGTCCCAGCACAGGTTCGCTTTCAGTTGCATACCACACTCACCTTCAACCTATCTCACCATTGCCTTCAGTATTTAGACATCTCTCTCTCTCTCTCTCTCTCTCTCTCTCTCTCTCCTCTCTCTCTCTCTCTCTTCTGGCCCAATCCACCCACTCCTTCAGGAGCAGACGACCTATATCTATAGACCCATCCTACCTTCGCCTTCAAAACCTTCCCCCTTCCACCACAGCTCAACAAGGTCGTTTGACCGATCCCACTCTTGCTTTTAGGACTAGCTAACCCTTGCCTTAAATACCAGCACACAATCGTCTTCCAGCCCCACCTAACTTCACCTTCTGGTGCCGCTTACCTTCGACTTCAGGCACATCACACCCTCCCATTCAAAGGATTTAAACCCTTACCTTCTTGCGTATCCACACTTACCTACAAGACAATATCACCCTCGCCTTCAGGAGTCTCCCATCCACACCTTCAGACCTGTCACCCCTTTAGCATTCTAGCACAGCCCACTCTCATTCTCAGTCCTAGCCCAACCTAGTCTTCATTCCCTTCTGATCTTCATCTTCTGGTCGGTTCCAACCTCTCCTTCATACACTGCTCATCCATCTTTTTCAATTCTATACCATCCTCGCCGTCAAGGCCATCTCAACCTTGCTTTCTGTGGCCTAACCCACCTCGCCTAGAAGCTCATCTTACCTCACCTTCAGTCTCATTCCACTCGCATTTTGAGACCCGCCCCCCTTCGCTCTCTGTCCAAGGCTATTCCTCGCTTTACTCCTAGACCACCATCCCATCACTTCCACCCAAAATTCACCTTCTAGAACCGCCCAAACCAATCATTCAAATTCAGCCCCTCTTCTTCTGGTCAGTCGAAATCTTCATATTCATCCAATCTCATCCATGCCTTCTTTCCCATCCAACACTCAAATACTAGCCTATCTTACTCTCGATTCAGGCCCATCCCACGAACGACTTATCAAAACCCTCCCTCCAGCTCCTATCCCAGCACACGTTCGCTTTCAGTCGCATACCACACTCACCTTCAAACCCATCTCACCATTGCCTTCGTATTTGGCCATCTCTCTCTCTCTCTCATCTCTCTCTCTCTCTCTCTGCATCTCTCTCTCTCTCTCACTCGTCGCTCTCTCTCCTCTCTCTCTCCTCTCTCCTCTCTCTCTCTCTCTCTCTCATCCATCTCTCTCTCTCTCTTCTCTCTCATCTCTCTCTCACTCATCTCTCTCTCCTCTGCGTCTCTCTCTCTCTCTCTCTCTCTCTCTCCGTCCTCTCTCTCTCTCTCTCTCTCTCCTCATCTTCCTCTCCTCATCTCTCTCCTCTCTCCTCTCTCTCTCTCTCTCATCCTCTCTCCTCTCTCTCTCTCTCCTCTCACTCTCGTCTCTCTCCTCTCTCTCTCTCTCTCTCTCTCTCTTTCTGGCCCATTCCACTCACTGTCCTTCAGGCGCAGCCGACCTACATCTTTAGACCCATCCCACCTTCTCCCTCAAAACCTTCCCCTTCCACCTCAGCTGAACAAGGTCTTTTGGCCGATACCACTTTTGCTGTTAGGACTAGCTAACCCTTGCCTTAAATACCAGCACACTATCGCGTTCTAGCCTCACCTAACTTCACCTTCTGGTACCGCTTACCTTCGACTTCAGGCACATCAAACCCTCGCATTCAAAGGAATTAAACCTTACCTTCTTGCCTCTCCACACTTACCTACAAGACCATCTCACCCTCGCCTTCAGGCCTCTCCTATCCACAACCTACAGACCTGTCCCCCCTTTTGCCTTCTAGCCCAGCCCACTCTCATTCTTCAGTCATAGCCCTAACCTAGTCTTCATTCCCTTCTCATCTTAATCTTCTGGTCGGGGTCCAATCTTCTCCTTCATAACCTGCTCATCCATCTTTTTTCAATTCTATCCCATCCTCGCAGTCAAGGCCATCTCAACCTTGCTTTCTGGCCCATTTCCACCTCGCCTAGAAGCTCATCTTACCTCGCCATCTAGGCTCATTCCACTCGCATATTGAACCCGCCCCCTCTCGATCTCTGTCAAAGGCTATTCTCCCTTTTACTCCTAGACCACCATTCCCATCACTTCCAACCCATATTCACCTTCTAAAACCGATCAAACCTCTCATTCAGACCCACCCCGTCTTCTTCTGGTCAGTCGAACCTTCATATTCATCCCATCTCATCCATGCCTTCTTTCCCATCCAACCCTCAAATACTAGCCTATCTCACCCTAGGTATTAAGGCCCATCCCACGAACGACTCTATTAAAAAAACACTCCTCCTGCTCCTATCCCAGTACAAGTTGCTTTCAGTCGCATACCACACTCACCTTCAACCCATCTCAACATTGCCTTCAGTATTTAGCCATATCTCTCTCTCTCTCTCCTCTCTCTCCTCTCTCTCTCTTCTCTCTCTCGTCTTCGTCTATCTCTCCTCTCTCTCTCTCTCTCTCGCTCTCTCTCTCTCTTCTGGCCCAACCACCCACTCCTTCAGGAGCAGACGACCTATATCTATAGACCCATCCTACCTTCGCCTTCAAAACCTTCCCCCTTCCACACAAGCTCAACAAGGTCGTTTGACCGATCCCACTCTTGCTTTTAGGACTAGCTAACCCTTGCCTTAAATACCAGCACACAATCGCTTCCTAGCCCCACCTAACTTCACCTTCTGTCGCCGCTTACCTTTCGACTTCAGGCACATCACACCCTCCCATTCAAAGGATTTAAACCCTTACCTTCTTGCGTATCCACACTTACCTACAAGACAATATCACCCTCGCCTTCAGGAGTCTCCCATCCACACCTTCAGACCTGTCACCCCTTTAGCATTCTAGCACAGCCCACTCTCATTCTCAGTCCTAGCCCAACCTAGTCTTCATTCCCTTCTGATCTTCATCTTCTGGTCGGTTCCAACCTCTCCTTCATACACTGCTCATCCATCTTTTTCAATTCTATACCATCCTCGCCGTCAAGGCCATCTCAACCTTGCTTTCTGGCTCATCCCACCTCGCCTAGAAGCTCATCTTACCTCACCTTCAGTCTCATTCCACTCGCATTTTGAGACCCGCCCCCCTTCGCTCTCTGTCCAAGGCTATTCTCGCTTTTACTCCTAGACCACCATTCCCATCACTTCCAACCCAAATTCACCTTCTAGAACCGCCCAAACCAATCATTCAAATTCAGCCCCTCTTCTTCTGGTCAGTCGAATCTTCATATTCATCCAATCTCATCCATGCCTTCTTTCCCATCCAACACTCAAATACTAGCCTATCTTACTCTCGGATTCAGGCCCATCCCACGAACGACTTTATCAAAACCCTCCCTCCTGCTCCTATCCCAGCACACGTTCGCTTTCAGTCGCATACCACACTCACCTTCAACCCATCTCACCATTGCCTTCGGTATTTGGCCATCTCTCCTCTCTCTCTCTCTCCTCTCTCTCTCTCTCTCCTCAGCTCCCTCTCTCTCTCTCTCTCTCTCTCGATCTCTCTCTCTCTCTCTCTCTCCTCTCGCTCATTCTCCTCTCTCTCCTCTCTCTCTCTCCTCTCTCTCTCTCCCTCTCTCTCTCTCTCAACTCTCTCTCTCTCTCTCTCCTCTCTCTCTCCTCTCTCATCTCTCTCTCATCTCGTCTCTCTCGTTCTCTCTCATCTCTCTCTCTCCTCTCTCTCTCTCCCTCTCTCTCTCTCTCTCTCTCGTCTCTCTCTCTACTCTCTCTTCTCTCATCTCTCTCTCTCTCTCACTCCTCTCTCTCCTCTCTCTCTCTCTCTCTCTCTCTCTCTCTCCTCTCTCATCACTCTCTCTACACTCTACTCTCCTCTTCTCTCCCTCTCTCTCTCTCCTCTCTCACTCTTCTCTCTCCTCTCTCTCCTCTCTCTCTTTTCTGGCCCATTCCACTCACAATCCTTCAGGCGGAGCCGACCTACATCTTTAAAACCATCCCACCTCTCCCTCAAAACCTTCCCCCTTCCACCTCTGTTGAACAAGGTCTTTTGGCCGATACCACTTTTGCTGTTAGGACTAGCTAACACTTGCCTTAAATACCAGCACACCATCGCCTTCTAGCCTCACACTAACTTCACCTTCTGGTACCAGCTTACCTTCGACTTCAGGCACAAAAATCACAACCCTCAGCATTCAAAGGAATTAAACCCTTACCTTCTTGACTATCCACACTTACTTACAAGACCATCTCACCCTCGCCTTCAGGCCTCTCCTATCCACACCTTCAGACCTTTCCCCCCTTTTGCCTTCTAGCCCAGCCCACTCTCATTTTCAGTCATAGCCCAACCTAGTCTTCATTCCCTTCTCATCTTAATCTTCTGGTCGGGTCCAATCTCTCCTTCATACCCTGTTCCTCCATCTTTTTCAATTCTATCCCATCCTCGCCGTCAAGGCCATCTCAACCTTGCTTTCTGGCCCATCCCACCTCGCCTAGAAGCTCATCTTACCTCGCCATCAGGCTCATTCCACTCTCTCTCTCTCTCTCTCTCTCTCTCTCTCTCTCTCTCTCTCTCTCTCATCTCTCTCTCTCTCTCTCTCTCTCTCTCTCTCTCTCTCCCCCCCCCTCTCTCTCTCTCTCTCTCTCTCTCTCTCTCTCTCTCTCTCTCTCTCTCTCTCTCTCTCTCTCTCTCTCTCTCTCTCTTTTCTGGCCCATTCCACCCACTCCTTCAGGCGCAGCCGACCTACATCTTTAGACCCATCCAACCCTCTCCCTCAAAACCTTCCCCACTTCCACCTCAGTTTAACAAGGTCTTTTGGCCGATCCCACTTTTCCTTTTAGTACTAGCTAACCGTTGCCTTAAATACCAGCACACCATCGCCTTCTAGCCCCACCTAAATTCATTTTCTGGTACCGCTTTCCTTCGACTTCAGGCACATCACACCCTCGAATTCAAAGGCATTAAACCCTTACCTTCTTGCCTATCTACACTTACCTACTAGACAATCTCACCCTCGCCTTCAGGCCTCTCCTATCCACACCTTCAGACCTGTCCCCCCTTTCGCCTTCTAGCCCAGCCCACTATCATTTTCAGTCCTAGCCCAACCTAGTCTTCATTTCCTTCTCATCTTCATCTTCTGGTCGGGTCCAAACTCTCCTTCATACACTGCTCATGCATCTTTTTCAATTCTATCCCATCCTCGCCGTCAAGGCCATGTCAATCTTGCTTTCTGGCCCATCCCACATCGCCTAGAAACTCATCTTCCCTCGCCTTCAGGCTCATTCCACCCGCAGATTGAGACCCGTTCACCTTCGATCTCTGTCCGAGGCTATCCTCGCTTGTACTCCTAGACCACCATTCCCATCACTTCCAACCCAAATTCACCTTCTAAAACCGCCCAAACCTCTCATTCAGACCCAGCCCTTCTTCTTCTGGTCAGTCGAATCTTCATATTCATCCAATCTCATCCATTCCTTCTTTCCCATCCAACCCTCAAATACTAGCCTATCTCACCCTCGGATTTAGGCCCATCCCACGAACGACTTTATCAAAACCCTCCTCCTGCTCCTATCCCAGCACAGGTTCGCTTTCAGTCGCATACCACACTCACCTTCAACCTATCTCACCATTGCCTTCAGTATTTAGCCATCTCTCTTTCTCTCTCTTTCTCTCTCTCTCTCTCTCTCTCTCTCTCTCTCTCTCTCTCTCTCTCTCTCTCTCTCTCTCTCTCTCTCTCTCTCTCTCTTTTCTGGCCCAATCCACCCACTCCTTCAGGAGCAGACGACCTATATCTATAGACCCATCCCAACTTCGCCTTCAAAACCTTCCCCCTTCCACCTCAGCTCAACAAGGTCGTTTGACCGATCCCACTCTTGCTTTTAGGACTAGCTAACCCTTGCCTTAAATACCAGCATACAATCGCCTTCCAGCCCCACCTAACTTCACCTTCTGGTACCGCTTACCTTCGACCTCAGGCACATCACACCCTCCCATTCAAAGGAAATAAACCCTTACCTTCTTGCCTATCCACACTTACCTACAAGACAATATCACCCTCGCCTTCAGGAGTCTCCCACCCACACCTTCAGACCTGTCCCCCCTTTAGCATTTTAGCACAGCCCACTCTCATTTTCAGTCCTAGCCAAACCTAGTCTTCATTCCCTTCTGATCTTCATCTTCTGGTCGGTTCCAACCTCTCCTTCATACACTGCTCATCCATCTTTTTCAATTCTATACCATCCTCGCCGTCAAGGCCATCTCAACCTTGCTTTCTGGCCCATCCCACCTCGCCTAGAAGCTCATCTTACCTCACCTTCAGTCTCATTCCACTCGCATTTTGAGACCCGCCCCCCTTCGCTCTCTGTCCAAGGCTATTCTCGCTTTTACTCCTAGACCACCATTCCCATCACTTCCAACCCAAATTCACCTTCTAGAACCGCCCAAACCTCTCATTCAAACCCAACCCTTCTTCTTCTGGTCAGTCGAATCTTCATATTCATCCAATCTCATCCATGCCTTTTTTCCCATCCAACCCTCAAATACTAGCCTATCTTACTCTCGGATTCAGGCCCATCCCACGAACGACTTTATCAAAACCCTCCTCCTGCTCCTATCCCAGCACACGTTCGCTTTCAGTCGCATACCACACTCACCTTCAACCCATCTCACCATTGCCTTCGGTATTTGGCCATATCTCTCTCTCTCTCTCTCTCTTTCTCTCTCTCTCTCTCTCTCTCTCTCTCTCTCTCTCTCTCTCTCTCTCTCTCTCTCTCTCTCTCTCTCTCTCTCTCTTTTCTGGCCCATTCCACTCACTCCTTCAGGCGCAGCCGACCTACATCTTTAGACCCATCCCACCTTCTCCCTCAAAACCTTCCCCCTTCCACCTCAGCTGAACAAGGTCTTTTGGCCGATACCACTTTTGCTGTTGGGACTAGCTAACCCTTGCCTTAAATACCAGCACACTATCGCCTTCTAGCCTCACCTAACTTCACCTTCTGGTACCGCTTACCTTCGACTTCAGGCACATCAAACCCTCGCATTCAAAGGAATTAAACCCTTACCTTCTTGCCTCTCCACACTTACCTACAAGACCATCTCACCCTCGCCTTCAGGCCTCTCCTATCCACACCTTCAGACCTGTCCCCCCTTTTGCCTTCTAGCCCAGCCCACTCTCATTTTCAGTCATAGCCCAACCTAGTCTTCATTCCCTTCTCATCTTAATCTTCTGGTCGGGTCCAATCTCTCCTTCATAACCTGCTCATCCATCTTTTTCAATTCTATCCCATCCTCGCAGTCAAGGCCATCTCAACCTTGCTTTCTGGCCCATTCCACCTCGCCTAGAAGCTCATCTTACCTCGCCATCAGGCTCATTCCACTCGCATATTGAGACCCGCCCCCCTTCGATCTCTGTCAAAGGCTATTCTCCCTTTTACTCCTAGACCACCATTCCCATCACTTCCAACCCATATTCACCTTCTAAAACCGATCAAACCTCTCATTCAGACCCAGCCCGTCTTCTTCTGGTCAGTCGAACCTTCATATTCATCCCATCTCATCCATGCCTTCTTTCCCATCCAACCCTCAAATACTAGCCTATCTCACCCTAGGTATTAAGGCCCATCCCACGAACGACTCTATTAAAACACTCCTCCTGCTCCTATCCCAGTACAAGTTTGCTTTCAGTCGCATACCACACTCACCTTCAACCCATCTCAACATTGCCTTCAGTATTTAGCCATATCTCTCTCTCTCTCTCTCTCTCTCTCTCTCTCTCTCTCTCTCTCTCTCTCTCTCTCTCTCTCTCTCTCTCTCTCTCTCTCTCTCTCTCTCTCCCTCTCTCTCTCTCTCTCTCTCTCTCTCTCTCTCTCTCTCTCTCTCTCTCTCTCTCTCTCTCTCTCTCTCTCTCTCTCTCTCTCTCTCTCTCTCTCTCTCTCTCTCTTTCTCTCTCTCTCTCTCTCCCTCTTTCTCTCTCTCTCTCTCTGTCCCTCTCACTGTCTCTCTCTCTCTCTCTCTCTATCTGTCTCTGTCTCTGTCTCTCTCTCTTTTCTGGACCATTCCACCCACTCCTTCAGGCGCAGCCGACCTACATCTTTAGACCCATCCAACCTTCTCCCTCAAAACCTTCCCCCCTTCCACCTCAGTTTAACAAAGTCTTTTGGCCGATCCCACTTTTCCTTTTATTACTAGTTAACCGTTGCCTTAAATGCCAGCACACCATCACCTTCTAGCCCCACCTAAATTCATCTTCTGGTACCGCTTTCCTTCGACTTCAGGCACATCACACCCTCGAATTCAAAGGAATTAAACCCTTACCTTCTTGCCTATCTACACTTACCTACTAGACAATCTCACCCTCGCCTTCAGGCCTCTCCTATCCACACCTTCAGACCTGTCCCCCCTTTCGCCTTCTAGCCCAGCCCACTATCATTTTCAGTCTTAGCCCAACCTAGTCTTCATTCCCTTCTCATCTTCATCTTCTGGTCGGGTCCAACCTCTCCTTCATACACTGCTCATGCATCTTTTTTAATTCTATCCCATCCTCGCCGTCAAGGCCATCTCAATCTTGCTTTCTGGCCCATCCCACATCGCCAAGAAACTCATCTTCCCTCGCCTTCAGGCTCATTCCACCCGCAGATTGAGACCCGCTCCCCTTCGATCTCTGTCCCAGGCTCTCCTCGCTTTTACTCCTAGACCACCATTCCCATCACTTCCAACCCAAATTCACCTTCTAAAACCGCCCAAACCTCTCATTCAGACCCAGCCCTTCTTTTTCTGGTCAGTCGAATCTTCATATTCATCCAATCTCATCCATTCCTTCTTTCCCATCCAACCCTCAAATACTAGCCTATCTCACCCTCGGATTCAGGCCCATCCCACGAATGACTTTATCAAAACCATCCTCCTTCTCCTATCCCAGCACACGTTCGATTTCAGTCGCATACCACACTCATCTTCAACACATCTCAACATTGCCTTCAGTATCTGGCCATCTCTCTCTCTCTCTCTCTCTCTCTCTCTCTCTCTCTCTCTCTCTCTCTCTCTCTCTCTCTCTCTCTCTCTCTCTCTCTCTCTCTCTCTCTCTCTCCTTCCTTATGGCCCATTCCACCAACTCCTTCAGGCGCAGCCGAACTACATCGTTAGACCCATCCCACCTTCGCCCTCAAAACCTTCCCCCTTCCACCTCAGCTCAAGAAGGTATTTTGGCTGATCCCAGTTTAGCTTTTAGGACTAGCTAAACCTTGTCTTAAATACCAGCACACCATCGTCTTCTAGCCACACCTAACTTCACCTTCTGGTACCGCTTACCTTCGACTCCAGGCACATCACATCATCGCATTCAAACGCATTAAACCATTACCTTCTCGCCTTTCCACACTTACCTACAAAACCATCTCACCCTCGCCTACAGGACTCTCCCATCCACACCTTCAGACCTGTCCCCCCTTTCGCCTTCTAGCCCAGCCCACTCTCATTTTCAGTCCTAGCCCAACCTAGTCTTCATTCCCTTCTCATCTTCACCTTCTGGTCGGGCCCAACCTCTCCTTCATACCCTGCTCACCCATCTTTTTCAATTCTATCCATCCCTCGCCTTAAAGCCCATCCCAACCTTGCCTTCTAGCCCATCCCACTTCGCCAAGAAGCTCATCTTACCTCGCCTTCAGGCTCATTCCACTCGCATTTTAAGACCCGTCCCCCTTTGTTCTCTGTCCAAAGCTATTCTCGCTTTTACTCCTAGACCACCATTCCCATCACTTCCAACCGAAATTCACTTTCTAAAACCGCGCAAACCTCTCATTCAGACGCAGCCCGTCTTCTTCAGGTCAGTCGTACCCTCATATTCATCCAATCTCACCCATGCCTTCTTTCCCATCAAACCCTCAAATACTAGCCTATCTCACCCTCAGATTCAGGCCCATCCCACCAATGACGTTTTTAAAACCCTCCTCCTACTCCTATCCCAGCACACGTTCGCTTTCAGTCGCATACCACACTCACCTTCAACCCGTCTCACCATTGCCTTCAGTATTTGGCCATCATCGTCTCCAAACTCATCTCACAATTGCATTCATGCCCATTTGACCTTAACCTTTAGGTCAAGCTCACACTCTCCTTTAGGTCCAGCTCATCCTCGTCTACAAGCACAACCCACCTTCCCCGTCCAGCCGAACCTGTCCTCGCCTTTTTTTCCTGACTACACTCTTCTTGAGGGACATCCCACCATCGCCTTGTGGCCCAAACCTACCTCCAGCTAGTCTTCAGGCTCTAGAGACCCTCGTCTTCAAGCCCATCCCACATTCGCCTTCTGGCCCATCCTTACTTAGCCTTCATGTCAAGCTCACATTTGCCCTCAGGCCCAGCTCATCCTCGTCTACAGACTCATTCCATTTTCGAATTCTGACCCAGAACGTGGAGGCCTTTTGGTCAAGCCCACCCTACTCTCAAGGCATATCCCAGCATTCCCGTCAGGTCTATCCTACTAATGCCCTCATAGGTAGCTGAACCTCGCCTTCAGGCCCATCCCACCCTAGATTTCAGGCCAAGTCCATCTTCACTTTTTTCCTGAGCCCCCCTCATTTTTAGGGCGAAGTAACCACTTTCTCAGGCCCATTCAATTCTCGCCAACATGAAAAGCAGACCCTATCGGTTAGATGGGCCCACCATCACCTTAAAGGTCCATTCCACCCTTGCCTTCAGCTCCAACTCACACTCGCTTTCTGGACCATCCTAGCCTCACCTTCATGGCCAGCTCACCGTCGCCTTTTTTCTTTAGCTCTTCCTCGCCTTAAAGCCCATCTCGCCTTTGCCTTTTAGCCCATACAAAAACTAGATCATTATCTCTCTCTCTCTCTCTCTCTCTCTCTCTCTCTCTCTCTCTCTCTCTCTCTCTCTCTCTCTCTCTCTCTCTATCTCTCTCTCTCTCCCTCCCTCCCTCCCTCCTCCCCCCGCCTTCTGGCCCATTCCACCCACTCCTTCAGGCGCAGCCGACCTACATCTTTAGACCCATCCCACATTCGCCCTCAAAACCTTCCCCCTTCCACCTCAGCTCAACAAGGTCTTTTGGCCGATCCCACTTTTGCTTTTAGGATTAGCTAATCCTTGCCTCAAATACCAGCACATCATCGCCTTCTAGCCCCACCTAACTTCACCTTCTGGTACCGCTTACCTTCGACTTCAGGCACATCACACCCTCGCATTCAAAGGAATTTAACCCTTACCTTCTTGCCTATCTACACTTACCTACAAGACCATATCACCCTCGCCTTCAGGCCTCTCCCATCCACACCTTCAAACCTATACCCCCTTTCGCCTTCTAGCCCAGCCCACTCTCATTTTCAGTCCTAGCCCAACCTAGTCTTCATTCCCTTCTCATCTTAATCTTCTGGTCGGGTCCAACCTCTCCCTCATACCCTGCTCATCAATCTTTTTCAATTCTATCCCATCCTCGCCGTGAAAGCCATGTCAACCTTGCTTTTGTGGCCCATCCCACCTCGCGTAGAAGCTCATCTTACCTCGTCTTCAGGCTCATTCCACACGCATATTGAGACCCGTCCCCCTTCGATCTCTGTCCCAGGCTATTCTCGCTTTTACACTTAGACCACCAATCCCATCATTTCCAACCCAAATTCACCTTCTAAAACCGCCCAAACCTCTTATTCAGACCCAGCCCGTCTTCTTCTGGTCAGTCGAACCTTCATATTCATCCCATCTCATCCATACCTTCTTTCCCATCCAACCCTCAAATACTAGCCTATCTCACCCTCGGATTCAGGACCATCCCTCGAACGACTTTATAAAAACCCTCCTCCTGCTCCTATCCCAGCACACGTTCGATTTCAGTCGCATACCACACTCACCTTCAACCCATCTCACCATTGCCTTCAGTATTTGGCCATCATCGTCTCCAAACCGATCCCACCATTGCCTTCTTGCCCATTTGACCTTAACCTTTAGGTCAAGCTCACACTCTCCTTTAGGCCGAGCTCATCCTCGTCTGCAAGCACAATCAACCTTCCCCGTCCAACTGAACCCGTCCTCGACTTCTTTTACGAACTACACTCGTCTAGAGGGACATCCCACCATCGCCTTCTTTCCCAAACGTTCATCCATCTCGTTTTCAGGCTCTACCCACTCTCGTCTTCACGCCCATCCCACCTTCTCCTTCTGGCCCATCCCTCCTTAGCCTTCATGTGAAGTTTACCTTCGCCCTCAGGCCTAGCTCATACTAATGCCCTAAAAGGTAGCTGAACCTCAACTTCAGGCCCATCCCACCCTAGCCTTCAGGCTAAGTCCATCTTCACTTTTTTCCTGAGCCCACCCTCATTTTTAGGCCGAAGTAACCACTTTCACTTCCATTCCATTCTCGATATCATGAAAAGCAGACCCTATCGGTTAGATTGGCCCCCCATCACCTTCAGGCCCATTCCAGCCTTACCTTCAGCTCCAACTCACACTCGCTTTCTGGACCATCCTAGCCTCACCTTCATGGCCAGCTCACCGTCGCCTTTTTTGTCTAGCTCTTCCTCGCCTTCAAGCGCATCTCACCTTTGCCTTTTATCCCATACAAAAACTAGATCATTATCTCTCTCTCTCTCTCTCTCTCTCTCTCTCTCTCTCTCTCTCTCTCTCTCTCTCTCTCTCTCTCTCTCTCTCTCTCTCTCTCTCTCTCTCTCTCTCTCTCTCTCTCTCTCTCTCTCTCTCTCTCTCTCTCTCATCTCTCTCTCTCTCTCTCTCTCTCTCTCTCTCGTCTCTCTCTCTCTCTCTCTTTGTCTTCTCTCTCTCTCTCTCTCTCTCTCTCTCTCTCTCTCTCTCTCTCTCTCTCTCTCTCTCTCTCTCTCTCTCTCTCTCTCTCTCTCTCTCCTCCGTCTCTCTCTCTCTCTCTCTCTCTCTCTCTCTCTCTCTCTCTCTCTCTCTCTCTCTCTCTCTCTCTCTCTCTCTCTCTCTCTCTCTCCTTCTGGCCAATTCCACCCACTCCTTCAGGCGCAGGTGACCTACATCTTTACACCCTTCCCACCTTCGCCCTCAAGACATTCCCCCTTCCACCTCAGCTCAACAAGGTCTTTTAGCCGATCAAAGTTTTGCTTTTAGGACTAGCTAAACCTTGTCTTAAATACCAGCACACCATCGTCTTCTAGCCACACCTAACTTCACCTTCGGCTACCGCCGACCTTCGACTCCAAGCACATCACACCATCGCATTCAAACGCATTAAACCATTACCTTCTCGCCTTTCCACACTTACCTACAAGACCATCTCACCCTCGAATACAGTACTCTCCCATCCACACCTTCAGACCTGTCCCCCTTTCGCCTTCTAGCCCAGCCCATTCTCATTTTCAGTCCTAGCCCAACCTAATCTTCATTCCCTTCTCATCTTCACCTTCTGGTTGGGCCCAACCTCTCCTTCATACCCTGCTCACCCATCTTTTTCCATTCTATCCCACCCTCGCCTTCAAGCCCATCCTAACCTTGCTTTCTAGCCAATCCCAATTCGCCTAGAAGCTCATCTTACCTCGCCTTCAGGCTCATTCCACTCGCATTTTGAGACTCGTCCCCCTTCGCTCTCTATCCCAGGCTACTCTCTCTTTTACTCCTAGGCCACCATTCCCATCACTTCCAACCGAAATTCACTTTCTAACACCGCCCAAACCTCTCATTCAGACCCAGCCCATCTTATTCAGTTTATTCGAACCCTCATATTCATCCCATCTCACACATGCCTTCTTTCCCATCAAACCCTCAAATACTAGCCTATCTCACCCTCAGATTCAGGCCCATCCCACCAATGACGTTATTAAAACCCTCCTCCTACTCCTATCCCAGCACACGTTCGCTTTCAGTCGCATACCACACTCACCTTCAACCCGTCTCACCATTACCTTCAGTATTTGGCCATCATCGTCTCCAAACTCATCTCACTATTGCATTCATGTCCATTTGACCTTAACCTTTAGGTCAAGCTCACACTCTCATTTAGGCCCAGCTCATCCTCGTCTACAAGCACAACCCACCTTCCCCGTCCAGCCGAACCTGTCCTCGCCTTCTTTTCCTGACTACTCTCTTCTTGAGGGACATCCCACCATTGCCTTTTGGCCCAAACCTACCTCCAGCTCGTCTTCAGGCTCTACACACCCTCGTCTTCAAGCCCATCCCTCCTTAGCCTTTATGTCAAGCTTACATTCGCCCTCAGGCCCAGTTCATCCTCGTCTACAGACCCATTCCATTTTCGACTTCTGACCCAAAACATGGAGGCCTTTTGTTCAAGCCCACCCTACTCTCCAAGCATATCCCAGCATTCAGTTTGGTCTATCCTACTAATGCCCTCAAAGGTAGCTGAACCTCGCCTTCAGGCCCATCCCACCCTAACCTTCAGGCCAAGTCCATCTTCACTTTTTTCCTGAGCCCACCCTTATTTTTAGGCAGAAGTAACCACTTTCTCAAGCCCATTCCATTCTCGCCGTCAAGAAAAGCAGACCCTATCGGTTAGATGGGCCCACCATCACCTTCAGACCCATTCCACCCTTGCCTTCAGCTCCAACTCAAACTCACTTTCTGAACCATCCTAACCTCACCTTCATGGCCAGCTCAACGTCGCCTTTTTTGTCTAGCTCTCCCTCGCCTTCACGCCAATCTCACCCTTGCCTTTTAGCCCATACAAAAACTAGATCATTTTCTCTCTCTCTCTCTCTCTCTCTCTCTCTCTCTCTCTCTCTCTCTCTCTCTCTCTCTCTCTCTCTCTCTCTCTCTCTCTCTCTTTTCTGGCCCATTCCACCCACTCCTTCAGGCGCAGCCAACCTACATCTTTATACCCATCCCACCTTCGCCCTCCAAACCTTCCCCCTTCCACCTCAGCTCAACAAGGTCTTTTAGCCGATCCCACTTTTGCTTTTAGGACTAGCTAACCCTTGCCTAAAATACCAGCACACCATCGCCTTCTAGCCCCACCTAACTTCACCTTCTGGTACCGCTTACCTTCGGATTCAGGCACATCACACCCTCGCATTCAAAGGAATTAAACCCTTACCTTCCTGCCTATCCACTCTTACCTACAAGACCATATCACCCTCGCCTTCAGGCCTCTCCCATCCACACCTTCAGACCTGTCCCCCCTTTCGGCTTCTAGCCCCGCCCACTCTCATTTTCAGTCCTAGCCCAACCAAGTCTTCATTTCCTTCTCATCTTCATCTTCTGGTCGGGTCCAAGCTCTCCTTCATACCCTGCTCATCCATCTTTATCAATTCTATCCCATCCTCGCCGTCAAGGCCATCTAAACCTTCCTTTCTGGCCCATCCAACCTCGCCTAGAAGCTCATATTACCTCGCCTTCAGGCTCATTCCACTCGCATATTGAGACCCGCCCCCCTTCGATCTCTCTCCCAGGCTATTCTCGCTTTTACTCCTAGACCACCATTCCCATCACTTCCAACCCAAATTCACCTTCTAAAACCTCCCAAACCTCTCATTCAGACCCAGCCCGTCTTCTTCTGGTCATTCGAACCTTCACATTCATCCTTTGTCATCCATGTATTCTTTCCCATCCAACCCTCAAATACTAGCCTATCTCACCCTCGGATTCAGGCCCATCCCACGAACGACTTTATTAAAACCCTCCTCCTGCTCCTATCCCAGCACACGTTCGCTTTCAGTCGCATACCACACTCATCTTCAACCCATATCACCATTGCCTTCAGTATTTGGCCATCATCGTCTCCAAACCCATCCCGCCATTGCCTTCTTGGCCATTTGACTTTAACCTTTAGGTCAAGCTCACACTCTCCTTTAGTCCCAGCTCATCCTCGTCTACAAGCACAACCCACCTTCCCCGTCCAACCGAAACTGTCCTCGCCTTCTTTTCCTAAGTACACTCGTCTTGAGGGACATCACACCATCGCCTTCTTTCCCAAACCTTCCTCCATGTCGTCTTCAGGCTCTACCTACTCTCGTCTTCACGCCCATCCCACCTTCGCCTTCTGGCCCATCCATCCTTAGCCTTCATGTCAAGCTAACATTCGCCCTCAGACCCAGCTCATCCTCGTCTACGGACCAATTCCATTTTCGACTTCTGACCCAGCCCGCACTCCTCTCCAGGCATATCCCAGCATTCCGTCAGGTCTATCCTACTAATGCCCTCAAAGGTAGGTGAACCTCGCCTTCAGGCCCATCCCACCCTAGCCTTCAGGCCAAGTCCATCTTCACTTTTTTCCTGAGCCCACCCTCATTTTTAGGCCGAAGTAAGCACTTTCTCAGGCCCATTCCATTCTCGCCGTAATGAAAAGCAGACACTATCGGTTAGATGGGCCCACCATCACCTTAAAGGCCCATTCCACCCTTGCCTTCAGCTCCAACTCACACTCGCTTTCTGGCCAGCTCACCGTCGCCTTTTTTGTCTAGCTCTTCCTCGCCTTAAAGCCCATCTCACCTTTGCCTTTTAGCCCATACAAAAACTAGATCATTATCTCTCTCTCTCTCTCTCTCTCTCTCTCTCTCTCTCTCTCTCTCTCTCTCTCTCTCTCTCTCTCTGTCTCTCTCTCTCTCTCTGTCTCTCTCTCTCTCTCTCTCTCTCTCTCTCTCTCTCTCTCTCTCTCTCTCTCTCTCTCTCTCTCTCTCTCTCTCTCTCTCTCTCTCTCTCTCTCTCCCTCTCCCCCCCTCTCTCTCTCTCTCTCTCTCTCTCTCTCTCTCTCTCTCTCTCTCTCTCTCTCTCTCTCTCTCTCTCTCTCTCTCTCTCTCTCTCTCTCTCTGCCTCTCTCTCTCTTTCTCTCTCTCTCCCTCTCTCTCTCTCTCTCTCTCTCTCTCTCTCTCTCTCTCTCTCTCTCTCTCTCTCTCTCTCTCTCTCTCTCTCTCTCCTTCTGGCCAATTCCACCCACTCCTTCAGGCGTAGCCGACCTACATCTTTACACCCTTCCCACCTTCGCCCTCAAGACATTCCCCCTTCCACCTCAGCTCAACAAGGTCTTTTGTCCGATCAAAGTTTTGCTTTTAGGACTAGCTAAACCTTGTCTTAAATACCAGCACACAATTGTCTTCTAGCCCCACCTAACTTCACCTTCTGCTACCGCTTACCTTCGACTCCAGGTACATCACACCATCGCATTCAAACGCATTAAACCATTACCTTCTCGCCTTTCCACACTTACCTACAAGACCATATCATCCTCGCCTTCAGGACTCTCTCATCCACACCTTCAGACTTGTCCCCCCTTTCAGCTTCTAGCCCAGCCCACTCTCATTTTCAGTCCTAACCCAACCTAGTCTTCATTCCCTTCTCATCTTCACCTTCTGGTCGGGCCCAACATCTCCTTCATACCCTGCTCATCCATCTTTTTCAATTCTGTCCCTCCCTCGCCTTCAAGCCCATCCCAACCTTGCCTTCTAGCCCATCCCAATTCGCCTAGAAGCTCATCTTACCGCGACTTAAAGCTCATTCCACTCGCATTTTGAGACCCGCCCCCCTTAGTTCTCTGTCCAACGCTATTCTCGCTTCTACTCCTAGACCACCATTCCCATCACTTCCAACCGAAATTCACTTTCTAAAACCGCCCAAACCTCTCATTCAGACGCAGCCCGTCTTCTTCAGGTCAGTCGAACCCTCATATTCATCCCATCTCACCCATGCCTTCTTTCCCATCAAACCCCAAATACTAGCCTATCTCACCCTCAGATTCAGGCCCATCCCATCAATGACGTTTTTAAAACCCTCCTCCTAATCCTATCCCAGCACAAGTTCGGTTTCAGCCGCACACCACACTCACCTTCAACCCGTCTCACCATTGCCTTCAGTATTTGGCCATCATATTCTCCAAACTCATCTCACAATTGCATTCATGCCCATTTGACCTTAACTTTTAGGTCAAGCTCACACTCTATCTTAGGCCCAGATCATCCTCGTCTACAAGCACAAACCACCTTCCCCGTCCAGCCGAACCTGTCCTCGCCTTCTTTTCCTGACTACACTCTTCATGAGGGACATCCCACCATCGCCTTCTGGCCCAAACCTACCTCCAGCTCGTCTTCAGGCTCTACCTACCCTCGTCTTCAAGCCCATCCCACCTTCGCCTTCTGGCCCATCACTCCTTAGCCTTCATGTCAAGCTTACATTCGCCCTCAGGCCCAGCTCATCCTCGTCTACAGACCCATTCCATTTTCGACTTCTGACCCAGAACATGGAGGCCTTTTGGACCAGCCCACACTCCTCTCCAGGCATATCCCAGCATTCCGTTAGGTCTACCCTGCTAATGCCCTCAAAGGTAGTTGAACCTCGCCTTCAGGCCCATCCCACCCTAGCCTTCAGTCCAAGTCCATCTTCACTTTTTCCCTGAGCCCATCCTCATTTCTTGGCCGAAGTAACCACTTACTCAGGCCCATTCCATTCTCACCGTCATGAAAATCAGACCCTATCGGTTAGATGGGCCCACCATCACCTTCAGGCCCATTCCAGCCTTGCCTTCAGCTTCAACTCTGGACCATCATAACCTCACCTTCATGGCCAGCTCACCGTCGCCTTTTTTGTCTAGCTCTTCCTCGCCTTCAAGCCCATCTCACCTTTGCCTTTTAGCCCAAACAAAAACTAGATCATTATCTCTCTCTCTCTCTCTCTCTCTCTCTCTCTCTCTCTCTCTCTCTCTCTCTCTCTTTCTCTCTCTCTCTCTCTCTCTCTCTCTCTCTTTTCTGGCCCATTCCACCCACTCCTTCAGGCGCAGCCAACCTACATCTTTAGACCCATCCCACCTTCGCCCACAAAACCTTCCCCCTTCCACCTCAGCTCAACAAGGTCTTATGGCCGATCCATCTTTTGCTTTTAGGACTAGCTAACCCTTGCCTTAGATACCAGCACACCATCGTCTTCTAGCCCCACCTAACTTCACATTCTGGTACCGCTTACCTTCGACTTCAGGCACATCACACACTCGCATTCAAAGGAATTAAATCCTTACCATCTTGCCTATCCACACTTGCCTACAAGACCATATCACCCTCGCCTTCAGGCCTATACCATCCATACCTTCAGACAAGTCCCCCTTTCGCCTTCTAGCCCAGCCCACTCTCATTTTCAGTCCTAGCCCAACCTAGTATTAATTCCCTTCCCATCTTCATCTTCTGGTCGTGTCCAACCTCTCCCTCATACCCTGCTCATCCACCTTTTTTAATTCTATCCCATCCTCGACGTCAAGGCCATCTCAACCTTGCTTTCTGGCCCATCCCACCTCGCCTAAAAGCTCATCTTACCTCGCCTTCAGGCTCATTCCACTCGCATTTTGAGACCCGCCCCCCTTCGATCTCTGTCCCAGGCTATTCTCGCTTTTCCTCCTAGACCACCATTCCCATCACTTCCAACCCAAATTCACCTTCTAAAACCGAACAAACCTCTCATTCAGTACCAGTCCGTCTTCTTCTGGTCAGTCGAACCTTCATATTCATCACATCTCATCCATGCCTTCTTTCCCATCCAACCCTTAAATACTAGCCTATCTCACCCTCGGATTCAGGCCCATCCCACGAACGACTTTATCATAACCCTCCTCCTGCTCCTATCCCAGCACACGTTCGCTTTCAGTCGCATACCACACTCACCTTCAACCCATCTTACCATTGCCTTCAATATTTGGCCATCATCGTCTCCAAATCCATCCCACCATTGCATTCTTACCCATTTGACCTTAACCTTTAGGTCAAGCTCACACTCTCCTTTAGGCCCAGCTCATCCTCGTCTACAAGCACAACCCACCTTCCCCGAAAAGCCGAACCTGTCCTCGCCTTCTTTTCCTAACTACACTTGTCTTGAGGGACATCCCATCATCGCCTTCTTTACCAAGCCTTCCTCCATCTCGTCTTCAGGCTCTACCAACTCTCGTCTTCACGCCCATCCCACCTTCGCCTTCTGGCCCATCCCTCCTTAGCCTTCATGTCAAGCTTACATTCGCCCTCACGCCCAGCTCATACTAATGCCCTCAAAGGTAGCTGAACCTCACTTTCAGGCCCATCCCACTCTAGGCTTCAGGCCAATTCCATCTTCACTTTTTTCCTCAGCCCACCCTCATTTTAAGGCCGAAGTAACCACTTTCCCTGGCCCATTCCATATTCGATATCATGAAAAGCAGACCCCATCGATTAGATGGGCCCACCATCACCTTCAGGCCCATTCCACCCTTGCCTTCAGCTCCAACTCACACTCGCTTTCTGGACCATCCTAGCCTCACCTTCATGGCCAGCTCACCGTCGCCTTTTTTATCTAGCTCTTCCTTGCCTTCAATCCCATCTCACCTTTGCCTTTTAGCCCATACAAAAACTAGATCATTATCTCTCTCTCTCTCTCTCTCTCTCTCTCTCTCTCTCTCTCTCTCTCTCTCTCTCTCTCTCTCTCTCTCTCTCTCTCTCTCTCTCTCTCTCTCTCTCTCTCTCTCTCTCTCTCTCTCTCTCTCTCCTCTCTCTCTCTCTCTCTCTCTCTCTCTCTCTCTCTCTCTCTCTCTCTCTCTCTCTCTCTCTCTCTCTCTCTCTCTCTCTCTCTCTCTCTCTCTCTCTCTCTCTCTCTCTCTCTCTCTCCCGTCTCTCCCCCCCCTCTCTCTCTCTCTTCTCTCTCTCTCTCTCGTCATTCTCTCTCTCTCTCTCTCTCACTCTCCTCTCTCTCTCTCTCTCTCTCTCACTCTCCTCATCTCCCTCTCTCCTTCTGGCCCATTCCACCCACTCGTTCAGGCCAGCCAACGTACATCTTTATACCCTTCCCACCTTCGC